>NC_058084.1:219539877-219860691 GCF_014858855.1 Bufo gargarizans
AAAGGGATTGTTCTAGATGATTATAAACCTCGGACATTCCCCTGAATGCCATAAAAGAACAAATCATGTTATACTTGGCTTTTTTTCGGGTGCTGCGCTCTTGTTTCTAGACAGCGACTGCTGCGTCAGTCACTGTCCTCAGCCATGTACTGCAGTTTGGGTAGAGCACCTGGCAGCAACCGGGTCACTCTTTTCTCCATCTCTACTGTTTTGAAGGTGTTTTCCAATTATATATTCTTGATATGGCAGAGAATAAAGAGGCAGGACTCTCCCACTGTGCACAGCCCCGCAATGTAGTGAGAGGTGGGAAGTCCTGATGTGTAGGGGAAAGTTCTGCTGGATCTGCCAGGAATGGCAGATAGATGTGGCGTCCAGCTATGAACTGACACTTTGTGTTGTCTCACTTTGTAGTGGCTATAGGATTATGACACCACTGAGATTTAGTTACATTTGACAAGGTCTTCATTCTGCCTTCACACTACCAATAAAATCCATGTTATAAGAGACCACACTGCGTAATAACCACCCATGCTTGCTGGATTATCTTCTGTATAGTGAAGGCAAGCAGGCTCTAATACTGGAATTTTGTGTACAGATCTTGGAAAATATTCAGTCTTGAATTAAATGAGAAAACCATATATTTGGCAAATATTTCAGTTGAAACACTAAAACTGCACTAAACTGCACATTTGTACTTGGTTTTGGACAGTTTTTGTAGTGCTTCATGCACCCTTCTGGACATCTGTGAAACAAATTGGAGTTCACAGACCTTTTTCAGATGAGAAGACCGTTCTTCCTGTGAAAATACAATTTGGGAAAAATTATTTAAATGTCTGCTGTATGCTTCATCAGTAGTCGTTTTTTTTTTTTTTACGACGGATGGATACTGGTACTCCTGGTCCCCCTGCAACACTCTGTGTTAACTTGTTCTTCTTCCATGCTATATGGCACCCACTGCAGACAGCAAGTGCACCTATCATAATTTGGGCTAGAGTTACTCCGGGTATTGAAGTTTTGATACCCAATCGATACTTTTAGACCCGGATCGATACAATACTGGGTCTTACTATTTAACGATACTAGGAACATGGCACGCGCGGCTCTCAGCGCGCACCATATTATCTTCACTAGCACCGTGGAGAAGGAGGGAGTCTACCACCAATGGGAGTGTAGTACTAGCGCTGCGATCCCCGGCAAATTGCCGGGAATTTCAGCGCCATGTCATAGAGGGCGGGTGCTGGGTATGTGAAATCACTACCAGCACCCGCTGCCTACACTTAAATGAATGCGTTAATGATGATCATTGGTGCCGCAGTGCGCCCCCAACCTTCCCCCAGTATTATAACTATTATAATCATTGGTGGTAGCGGCCCTCCTCCTCCTCATTGGTAGTGCAGTGGCCGTTCTGATTGGAGCCCCAGCAGTGAAATCACAGGACTCCGATTGGTTACCATAGCAGCCAGGACGCTACTTAAGCCGTGGCTGCCATGGTAAGCTCTCTGCTGCTGTGTGCACAAAGCCCAGGGCAGCAGGGAGAGTGTGAGATCCTGTTCACCCTAATAGAGCTCTATTAGGGTGAATAGGACAAGGGATTAAAAGATCCCAGGTTATAGTCCATAAGGGGGGAAATAGTAAATAAAAAGTAAAATACAAAGTTTAAAAATCCACCAAATTACTAAAAGTTTAAATCACCCCTTTTGTCAATTTAACATATAAAATATATAAACAATGAAAAAATAAACGTATTACATATTGTCACTCCCTAAAAAATATTTCCTATGCGGTGAAAAAAAACTGTTCTATTATGGGCTGGATGTTCCATAAAATGCACACAGCGTTTTTGGTGTTCTTTTTTTTTTTTTCTTTGCGTGGTATCGAGTATCGCAATACTTTTTTATGGTATCGAAATTGAATCAAAATTTTGGTATCGTGACAACCCTAATTTGGGCACTGTTTATAAAATCTTTGCAGGTAAAGTGGGTACCAACTATGAAACCTCTCTCTTGTTGCTTAGGGTGCAGTCACGTGACTGATAAAGCATCTGTTAAAAACGGATAAACTGTCAGTTTTTCATGGCCATTTTGCATTAATGTGGGAATCCATTTTTTATCAGTCTATCTGTATTAAAAGTCCATTTTGCATCTATGTTTTATGTTAGTTGAAAACAGACATTTCATAGAATTTAATTTTTTAAGCCGCAACACCTGCAGTGCTCTCTGTATATATTATACCCCCCACAGTATAAATAATGCTCCTCTTTAGTGTCCCAGTATATATTATGACCCCCTTTGTGCCATCATTATCTATGATGGCTGCCTTGTGTCCCCCAGTACCTATGAATCTATAATGTCCCCTGTATATATTATGGCCCTTGGTGCCCTTCTATATATATTATGGTCCCTGTACCCATTGTTAATAACGTTACATGGGTACACTTCTGTCTAAATTGGCCCATTTATTTCAATAGGGTCTGTCTGGCTGTCAAAACAGACACGTGCTGCTTTGCACTGGCCTTTAAAGGGACTCTGTCACCAAAATATGACGTTATACACCACTTACATGGCTCTCTAGCATAACTATCCATTATTCAAATGGTACCTTTGTAACTTTCTTCTGAGTTTCACCAGCAGGAAAAACGCACTTTAATCCATATGCAAATGAGGGCTCGCAAGTGCCCAGGGGCGGCGTTCTGTGTGTAGGAGCCCAGGCAGCTCTGCCTTCTTTTTACATTACTCCTCCCCAGCCTCTTCCTTAGCACGCCCTGCAAGTCCCTTGCGCCATCCACAGGACTGGCCGACATACCGTGCATGCGCAGTGCGCCTCCGGCACGGGCATGCGCACTGTGATGCCAATTGTGGGCATGGCATCGCTACATGTAGTGCGCATGCGTCAGCCTCCAGTCCTCCTGTTTGCTTCTGGTCCGCCCTCTAGTCACTGGTTTCATTCCTGTGCTGGCGCATGCGCACTACATGTAGCGATGCCGCATGCCGTGCTGGCGGCACACTGAACGCCGCCCCTGGGCAGTTGCGAGCCCTCATTTGCATATGGATTAAAGTGCGTTTTTCCTGCTGGTGAAACTCAGAAGAAAATTACAAAGGTATTATTTTGGTGACAGACTCCCTTTAAAAAAAAAAAAAAAAGACCATTTCAATAGCCCCACAGACGGCAATGGTTATGAACATGGGCGTTTTCTACTGTCGTGTGAATGTACTCTTACCACTCTTATCACCAACTGTAATAAGGCTCATGGTCAAAGCATATGACATATTACTGGAGGTGCAGCCCGAGCTTTGTAAATAT
The DNA here is from genome assembly GCF_014858855.1 of Bufo gargarizans. Classification (NCBI taxonomy): domain Eukaryota; kingdom Metazoa; phylum Chordata; class Amphibia; order Anura; family Bufonidae; genus Bufo; species Bufo gargarizans. The sequence goes on from NC_058084.1 coordinate 219,543,178, forward strand.
CTAGATAACATAATACTGCCCCCTATAGACAAGAATATTCACACGTGGCTCTCGGAATACAAATTCTACTTGTAACAGTTGTGTAAAATACATATTTCATAGACGTAAGGTACAACTGATCATACCATTATACGAGCCAAACCATTGACCCTTGTTTTCTTTCAGCCCTCTTACCTGGCTACCATTCACTTATTCCTTACTGCAACTCAAAATATCCGTGAAGGAAGAATTGTTTTAAAGAACTCTGAGCTTGTACTATGATGAGAAATTGCAGGATAGGGGACTAGTAGTCCGAACACTGGGAACCCTAATGATTGCCAGAATGGTTTCTCGATTTCTCCCAGATGAATGAAGCAGTGGCCATTCTGTTCATTCTCCATGGTACAACTGGAGGTAACCGAGCTCTGTGCTCTATTTAGGACAGTCAGACTGCAACATCCTGAAAGTGACTAAATGAATCCTAAAAACGGTGGATAGTTGTAAGGTTATATATTGTTGATTCTGTAATATATGGAAAAAAATATAGAAATTAAAAACTTCTATCGTGACCCCAAAGCCTCATGCACACGACCGTATGTATGCTGCACTTTCCTATTAGAACTGCCGCAAAACGGACAAGAAGACATATTCTATGATTTGCAGAACATCCTCACAAATGCGGACAAAATGCATGGAAATGAATGCGTCCATGTGCAGGCCTCGAAAAATGTGGACCAAAACTCTGGTCATGTGCATGAGGCCTAATTTTGTGTTCATACTATTACATACTATTGTTACAGAACCGTATCTGTTTTCAAATGAATATCTGCAAATCCTGACTGACCCCCATGGACCAGTTGGGTTTCAAGTATTGTTGATGCTGAGAATTAGCATTGCAGGCCGCACTATTCTTGTAGGAAAGCCTGATCTAACAATAACTGTAACCGACCACCATTAATGCTTATATGTACAGAACCAACGGATAACTTTTATGCAGAAGTTTTTTCTTATTATTATTTTTAAAGGAGTTCTCTGGAAATTTGATACTGATAGCCTATCTTTAGAATAGGTCATCAATACCAAATCGGCAGGGGTATGACTCCTGCCGATCACTGTTTGCAGAGGCCCATGAGCGCTGCAGGCTCCTCGCAGCTTACCAAGCACGGCGCTGTACATTGTGTGGTGGCTGTGCTTGGTATTTCAGCTCAACCCCATTCACTTGCATGGGACTGAGGAAGAGGCCTGAGTGCTCACCAAGCGTGTGGCCTCTTCGAACAGCTGATCGGCAGGGGTTCTGGCAGTCTGACCCCCACTGATCTGATATTGATGGCCTATAGTGAGGATAGGACATCACTGTCTAATTCTCAGAGAATCCATTTAAGGAAACTTATCTTGACACATCCTGCCTATTTCTGTGGGGCTCAGATTGATGCAGTAGATCTTCATTCTTCATCATTTCTGCCATGAAATGGTAACAAAATGGAGCTGATTTTTATGATCATATTTTAGGGTCGGAATGATTATGTTGAATGGTACACAATTGTATAGCTGTGCTGTGTTTGCATCCCTGAAGTAGTTTACAAAAATAGCATTTGTAACTTTTTAGATTATGACCATTATGAGGAAGACTACTAGTTCTCCATTTGTTTTTGTTTCTTTTTCTATCATAATGAAACTAAAAAAAAAATGCAAAACCTTACTTTTTCCTTGAGGCAGCAGAATACCCCATCTATTGTAGTGACATTTCTCGCCACGGCCTTTGCAGGATTGAAATTCATGTGTAGTCCAAACTCCCAGAGTTTTCTAACCAGGGGGCCTAGCTCGTCATAAAGAAGCCTTTCAGTTGTCACTTAATTGAACTTTTCTTTTGGCCTTCATATACGTAAGGGTCAGAGTAGGGCACTTCACTGTGTCTAGGAAGAAAAAGCGGGTCTGTGCTGCAGAAAGTCATAATTATGAAGTTTTAGCCTCTCCCACCTGAATGGAGCTACAGCTGCTTGGACTAAGGAACTCTGTTAGAGAAGAGGATGAGGTGTGAGCTGACTCCATTTCGGGTAGCTTTCAAGCAATCTGGATTCTACATTGTAAGTTCATTCAGCTGCTTGCTGCTGGTAGGATTGCTTGCCTTGTCATTGTGGGCTAGTCTTTGATTGTCTGCATGTGGCGGTGCAGTTTTGTGATTCTTAGTCCTCTTGTACACAAATGTTTTTGTTTCCGTTCTGTTTTTTTGTGTTCCATTTGCGGTCCGTATGCGGAACCATTCACTTTAATGGGTCCGCAAAAACAATGGCAGGTAGTCCGTATGCATTCCGTTTCCGTATTTCCATGTTGTTCTAAGATAGAACATGTCCTATTATTGCCTGCAAATCACGTTCCATGGCTCCATTCAAGTCAACGGCTCTACAAAAAATAAATAAACGGAATGCATCCGTATGTCTTCCGTATTCGTTACGTTTTTGCTGAACCATCTATTGAAAATTTTATGCCCAGTCCATTTTTTTTATGTACTTACTGTTTAAACATTATTGTATGCTTCCGTTTGCGATCTGAAAAAAAAAAAAAGGATAACAAACGGAAACCGAACCGAAAAACGGAACGGCAAAACAGAATGGAAGTGGAACACTAATGAAACGGGAAAAACGGATCCGCAAAACCATACGATCGTGTGCAATAGGCCTTAGGCGTTTTTTTGCTGGATCAGGCAGGGTTTAGCAAAACCGCTGAATACAACCATCTGCATCAGTTATGAACAGATCCAGTTGTATTATCTTTAACATTGCCAAGATGGATCTGTCATGAGCTCCATTAAAAGTCAATAGAGGACTGATCCGTTTTCTATTGTGTTAGCTTGTAGAAGAGAAAACTGATCCGTCCCCATTGACTTGCATTGTGGGTCATGACTGATCCGTCTTGTTCCGCATCCCAGGACAGAAAGCAAACCGCAGCACGCTGCGGTTTGTTCTCCTGTATGAAAAAGGTACAGAATGCATTTTGGAGCATTCTGTTCTGTTCAGTTCAGTATTGGATCTCAATACCGGAAAATAGAAACGCTAGTGTGAAAGTAGCCTTACTCTTTTATAGCCTCTCATTTATAAAACACATCTTGTTGGCTTGCAGGCTTGACATGTATGAGGGAGGCGGGATGAAATTTTAACCAAATGGTCACATCAGGAGGAATTTATCAAGCCATGCACTCCAGAATTATGGACTTTTTTTTTTTATTTTTTTTTTAAGTCTCATAAAACGATGGCTTTACTCCAGGGAATGGGTGGTGTAGAAAGTCTAATACCTCAATACAGAAGTATTAAACTTGAAGATTAACCACATTTGTCAGTTTTTTGCCGCCTGTAAAAACTGACTAAAAAAGTCCCCCTCATGATAAACCATGCTCTCAGTGGTTTAAATGTACCAGTGCTAACATCCACACTGTGTGCTCCAGCAGAATACAAGATGTCCGTTAAATCTCTTCATTCCTGTAAGCCCACCATCTAAATGACATGACAGAAGATGGACAGTCGAGAGGAATGACTTTCAGACCACATCTGCTGAGGAGGAAGGGCATAATTCATGATAATTTCATGGATACACACTTAGTTTTAGTATTATTAGCATTATTCTCCTCTTATTCAGTACCATTCCCATCCTGACCACTATTGGGATTCCATGGTTTTGCATATCTGTATCTGTTTCCATCTACTGATTTCTTTCAGTTGCAGTCATGTGTGCATGTTGACCCAAAAAACATACATCATAGACTTTAAAGGGGTATTCCGGTTAGATTAAGTTATCGTCTATCTACAGGATAGGGGATAACTATTAGATCGGTGGGGTCCTACCTTTGGGCCCCCCACCTATGATGAGAACGGAGGCCCCAACACCCTGCAGCCACCCTGAAATGAACAGAGTGGCCGGTCGCACATTCGCATGGCCTCTTCATGTCTTTTGGAGTTCCGGAGATAGTTGAGCGCTGTACTTGGCTAACTCCAGAACCCCCAAAGAAAAGAATGAAGCACATGTGCGACCGGCTGCTCTGTTCATTTCAGGGGGTTGTGGCCCCTGGTCTCATGTTTGGTGTGGGTCCCAGGGGTCGGACCCCTACCGATCTAATGGTTATCCCCTGTCCTGTGGATAGGGGAAAACTTAATCTAACCGGAATACCACTTTAAATGCTTTTGTTTAGATTATTATTTTGGTCTAGAACAGCATTTCCCAAAATTTCACAGAAATCATGGCATTCTAGATGTTTCCCAAATTTATTTATTATTTATTTATTTATTTATTTATTTATTTTACAATGGGGTAGACAAATTTCATCCTGCTGCAAGATGCTTTGTAAAGCAGTGAACATACTTAAGCTGGAGGATGGCATTGGAGGATGGCATTGGGCAAGAAGAATAGAATCTATACTGTATTTGATATATAGTATCTTCACCTGGCCCCACAATAAGCTTCATGGGGGCAGGAATGTTATTTGGGGTTCCCAAGGAGCCAAATAATTTTTCAGGGGGTTCCCTATGTTAGTGGAGTTTTTCCAAGATGTTTTAACTGATGATTTATTTATCCTTTGGATAGGTCATCAGTATTTAATGCCGATCTCAGTAGCGCTGCTGTCTTCTTGCAGCTTTCGCAGGCCATGTGACGTCAGATTCATAGGTCACATGGCACAATACCAAGCACATCCACAATACAATGTACAGTGCTGTGCTTAGCTGACAGAAGGTCACGGCGCTACTCAGAGTACCGCTGCCTTCTCAAACTGTTGATCAGCAGGGGTCCCAGATGTCAGACCCCCACTGATCATAACCGATACTGATGACCTATCCAGCGGATTGATCATCAGTTAAAAACATCTTTGAAAACCCCTTTAATAAGGTTGGGAATCGCTAGGCTAGAATAGGAAGTTCTTCATTGCTCCACAGCTGAGGCATCTGGACGGTCTGGCATTATTTTTGTACTGATTTACTAACATTCAGTAATTTGTTATAAATCGTAAAGGGACAATTTTCAAAGGTTTTGCTGTGTATTTTATGCAGTCTGGTGGAGGTTGGCAACTAATGTTTTCTGGTTGTCTCTTGTCTTGCAGCCAGAAGATATTGCTTCGAGCTCTCACACTTTTAAGCAGAAATATTTCAAGAAGTCCAAGCCTTGTTTAGTCTGCAAGCAACCTGTGAGTGACCAGGGAATATCATGCCGAGGTATTGAGTTACTAATAAGCATATTTATTGTCTTTACTCCGTTCTCCTTTCATTGGACGGTAAAATACTTTATATTATGTGTACAAGTGATTATATGGATCTGGTAATGAAATATAGTAAACGGGATTCTAACGCATGTGCAAAATATACCTGAAGAACCTAAATAAAACTTCCCTAGAATAGCAGATTTCCTCTGTGGATTCGACAAATTTTCAGCAATGTATAACTACCATGGATTTAAGTGAAGCCTGCAATCAGACTCCTGCAAAACTGAATTTAAAGGGTCTCTGAGTTTTTTTAAAAGTATTTTTATATGTAATCAAAATATATTAAAAGTTTTTATCAGTGGAGGTCTGACAGGTGCCCGTCGGGCCCCCTAACTGGCAGGTCAGTTAGTGCCACGACGTTCAACTGCATCTGCGTACTGCCGTAGAAGTATGCTAGATTGTTAAAATACATGAAGTAAACCCCTAAAATTTCCCATAAATCTAGTGGTATTATTGTAATGTACTATTGTTACAGTACTTCAAATAAATAACTGACTAATTTTGTATTGACTCATATTTGTAATGAACAAGGCCCATTTACTGGACTTAGTTTCAGTGTGCGGCCCATATATCAGATTAGCTTTGAGACCCCGGGTCTAGACCGGATACAAGTCTAAAAAAGCTCTAGACTAGCACTGTGAGGGAGAGGAGTCCGATGAGACTTGTGGCCCCGCCCTTTCCCGCCTCCTGCCCGTGACTGGAAATAAACCTGCCAGTCATGGTCAGGAGGCTGGAGAGAGCACGAGTCTCCTCTGTCTCACAGGTTCGGCCTTTCAGTGCTGTGCTGAGCACTAGCCCACAAGTGACAGACTCCTGAAATCAGTAGGCGGCCCTCAATGAGGACAGCACACTAGAGGTGACAGGTTCCCTTTAACGGCATTGTGAAAATGCCTCAGCGTAGTCTGAATACATCACACTATTAATCTATTCCTTTTCTTTTAAGTGTGCAAGTATGTCTGCCACAAAAGATGTGAAATAAAGGTGAGCGCATTTGTGCATGGTTTATCCCTTTGTATTTGTGTGTTATAGAGCACTTTGCTCACATGCAATGCTCTCCATGTGTAAGTTATTTTAACCCCTAAAGAGCATGGTTTACCTCCTCCCTTCTTGAGCATTTGTTGTCTCTTATAGTGGTCATCTCCACTTATGACTAAAACATGCTTTTAGGTGAAGGAATAGGGTAAGGAGCATTCAGGATTTCAGGTGTCATGGTGGGAAAACAGCTTGCGGCAGTGTGATACAGCAAGCAGTTCAGTCGTTGGAACTGCCTGCCGGATCCGCCGATCTGGATGTGACTGAAAGCATTTGTGAGACACATGCGGATCAGTCTCACAAATGCATTGCAAGAACGGATCCGTCTCTCCGCTTGTCATGCGGAAGGATGGATCCGGCATTCCGGTATTTTGATCCGGCACATTACTGTGGGGAAAAATGCCGGATCCGGAATTTAGGCAAGTCTTCAGTTTTTTTCACCGGAGATAAAACCATAGCATGCTACGGTTTTATATTTTGCCTGATCAGTCAAACGACTGAACTGAAGACATTCTGATGCATCCTGAACGGATTACTCTCCATTCAGAATGCATTAGGATAAAACTGATTAGTTATTTTCCGGTATAGAGCCTCTAGGATGGAACTCTGTGCCGGAAAAGAAAAACGCTAGTGCGAAAGTACCCTAAGTCTGCTTCTGTGGTAGTGTAAATTGTTAGAAAGGCGCATGGCAGAGCAGATACATGCAACTTTTATTCGAAAAGTTACAGTTTTAGAGATTAAATGTTGCATATCAGCTATAGAGAAGTCACATGTTTAGAATCAGTTGAGCACAGATGCATTGTTGCAAATTTGGCATTTTAACACTATGGTGTAAAAAATGTTGCATTTACTTATATAAAATGACGGCCTAGGCTACTTTCACACCTGCGTTAGGTGCAGATCCGTCTGGTATCTGCACAGACGGATCCGCACCTATAATGCAAACCCTTGTATCCGTTCAGAGCAGATCCGTTTGCATTACCATTTTGTTCATGATAATGCAAACGGATCAGTTTTGACTTGCATTGAAAGTCAATGGGAGGCAGATCCGTTTTCAATTGCACTATATTGTGTCAGTGAAAACGGATCCGTCCCCATCAGACGGACATCAAACCGCTGCAGGCAGCGTTTTGGTGTCCGCCTCCAGAGCAGAATGGAGGCGGAACGCTGCCAAACTGATGCATTCTGAATGGATCCGCATCCATTCAGAATGCATTGGGGCTGAACTGATCCGTTTTGGGCCGCTTGTGAGAGCCCTGAAGCTGATTTCACAAGCGGACCCAGAAACTCCTGTGTAAAAGTAGCCTAATTAACCTTCAATTACAAAAGACATGTGTGAGGGAAATTTATCATCTCCCTTGCTCCAGAAAAGTGGCTTAAAAAAGTTGCAGGCTGTATGTTTTGCTAATTTTTAAATGCGACTTGAAAAAGTTGTAAGTGCCTCTTTTTAAAGCCACCCTCACCAGTTTTCCAAATGGCAAGCGCAGGAAAGAGGCGTAGCCAATAGTGAAGACAAATTTGTTTTTATTTACGCCAGTTTTCTGGTGCAAATGAAGCCGGAAATGTACAGCAGCTTTGAGCTGTCGCAGATTTTCGTTTAGGAGCAGTGACTGCTGGGGAATGTGCCCAATTTCTGATGAGGTGTGCGCCTCCGACAGTGATCGCCTGTCTTGATAAATCTCCCCTACATTTTCAAAATAGCACCTTTTTGATAAATGAGCTGAAACAAATCACCACTTTTGATTCATGATGTAAGAATTTTTCTGGTGCAAAATACACCATTGACTAGATGGTGAATGTAAGAAGACAGGATAAAATAAACTGTAAAATAAGTGATGAGGCTAGAACTTAGATTGTACTTTTTTATTTAATTTTTTTATTTAAGGAAACCTAGCTTCTGAACTTCAAACATTGCCATCCATACAGCTCGATGCTATAATATGCAAGCAATTTTACCTGGCACTAGAGAACTACCATCCTGATTACTTTGCTTCATTTAGTTCTACTATCTCGGAGCAAGAGCAAATCTGTATCTCCACTTTCAGGCCTCCTCACACAGAATGGCGGTGACTGGTGTCCCCCCCCCCCCCCCCCCCCTTCTATTTCTTCTTACCCTGAAGCAGGCAGGCTAGACACAGACATCTGTTTCTATTCAGAGTGAGGTGCTGTGGATTGATTCCAGATCCTGGCTGTACCGGAGCCAGTGGTCGTGGTAAGCTAAGGCTGATTGTTCACATAAGGCCAAATAATTTTGAATAAATAGCATTGAGTGGATCGTGTTACATGGTATAAGTTCTTACTAGGAGTGGAAATGGTAACCTGACCCACTGCACGCCTTGCATCAGATTAATAGAGGTAGGCAACACAGGCTAGTAAAAATAGGATGCTTTAATCATTAAAATCTTGGACGCTGGAGCTTGTTTTCTAATATAACTTTGTTCCATATAGAAGTAAAATTGGGAGCGCACAGCATCTTGTGACGACATAGGAAGATGATGGTTTCTATCCTCACCTCGAGGTTTCATGTATATGTAACTACTTTCCCTTTTTTTACATTTATTTAGGTGGTGACTCCATGCTCTCTTCCTGTGAATTATGAGTTGGTAAGTGGATAGTTAATAATAAGAATAACCTCACACATGTTGTCTAGACCTGCATCAGATTTATCACTGGGGCTCAGGCTGGATGATAAATCTGCTGCACGGATAGACTCTCTTATCTGACTATTAGTTGGCTTACTTGGAGACAGATTTTTACTCCAGAATTGTTGTGCAATTTTGGCCCAAAATAGCGCACCTTAGGTTTGCCCCTTTCCTGTGAAGCTCAGCCCCTTTATTTTAAGCCCCACCCTTTGTCAAGCGTGTTAGAGAAAGTGTGGAAACTGAAAATGTGCCAATTTTCCCCACTTTGTAGACAGTTTTTTGTCGCAGAAACCTTAGTGAATCTGGGCCAAAGTGTCTTACCACTAACATTTTTGTAGTGGTTCATTCGTTTTGTGAAGTGAAAACTCCTGGAAAAAATGCCAGAAGCTACAGCATGGAAAGTTCTTGAAAAGAAAACGGACAAAAACATTTCGCCTAATTAAAACAAACTCCAGTAGCAAAAAAAGCGTGTGTCCAGCATTTTATATATCCTATAGACTAGGCATGTCCAAACTGCGGCCCTCCAGCTGTAAATGGATATGCTTTTTGGTCTATTGGCCAGATGGGTAATGATGGCTATTTTTTCAGCTGGTAGTATAATAATCCACATGCTCTGCCGCTGTTTATGCCACTAATCCCTGCGGGTAACAAACCTGTTCAATACAAACCTTTATGTAAGGCAGAGAAGGGTGGGGGAGGTCTACCCGAATCCTGGTAATCAGCACTTTAGTGCTTCCACATCTGGCAATAATAATGCCCAAATTTTCACAATTGTTGTATCTCAGCACAAAGAATGTGAATGAATGTCCATATATTTCTTTTAATTTTATACTTTCTCACACAGTTTTTATTTTTGACCTTTATCTGTGAATGTTAGTAATGTATGGATTGTGGGTGAGTTATGAACAGAGTTAGGCAAACACTTGCAAGTCAAAATGGTAGAATGTGCTTTGTTCAACAGATGAAACTTCAATCACTAAAAACTTTGTAAAGTATACAATGGATCATCTGACAACAGCCAGTACATGGGGTTACAAGCTTTAGTGGGCAACAGCCAGTACATGGGGTTACGAGCTTTAGTAGGTGACAGCCAGTACATGGGGTTACAAGCTTTAGTGGGCAACAGCCAGTACATGGGGTTACGAGCTTTAGTAGGTGACAGCCAGTACATGGGGTTACAAGCTTTAGTAGGTGACAGCCAGTGCATGGGGTTACAAGCTTTAGTGGGCAACAGCCAGTACATGGGGTTACGAGCTTTAGTAGGTGACAGCCAGTGCATGGGGTTACAAGCTTTAGTAGGTGACAGCCAGTACATGGGGTTACAAGCTTTAGTAGGTGACAGCCAGTACATGGGGTTACAAGCTTTAGTGGGCAACAGCCAGTACATGGGGTTACGAGCTTTAGTAGGTGACAGCCAGTGCATGGGGTTACAAGCTTTAGTAGGTGACAGCCAGTGCATGGGGTTACAAGCCTTAGTAGGTGACAGCCAGTACATGGGGTTACAAGCTTTAGTAGGTGACAGCCAGTACATGGGGTTACAAGCTTTAGTAGGTGACAGCCAGTACATGGGGTTACAAGCTTTAGTAGGTGACAGCCAGTACATGGGGTTACAAGCTTTAGTAGGTGACAGCCAGTACATGGGGTTACAAGCTTTAGTAGGTGACAGCCAGTACATGGGGTTACAAACTTTAGTAGGCAACAGCCAGTACATGGGGTTACAAGCTTTAGTAGGCAACAGCCAGTAGATGGGACTACAAGCTTTAGTAGGCAGCAAGCCAGTACATAGGGCTACAAGCTTTAGTAGGCAGCAAGCCAGTACATAGGGCTATAAGCTTTAGTAGGCGACAGCCAGTACATAGGGCTACACGCTGAAGTAGGCGACAGCTAGTACATAGGGCTACAGGCTGGAGTAGGCGACAGCCAGCACATAGGGCTACAGGCTGGAGTAGGCGACAGCCAGCACATAGGGCTACAGGCTGGAGTAGGCGACAGCCAGCACATAGGGCTACAGGCTGGAGTAGGCGACAGCCAGCACATAGGGCTACAGGCTGGAGTAGGCGACAGCCAGCACATAGGGCTACAGGCTGGAGTAGGCGACAGCCAGCACATAGGGCTACAGGCTGGAGTAGGTTACTCCACCATAGGGTAGAGTGCGGAACAGCATCCTGCTGTTGCTGTTCCCCACAACTCTCAGAATGTTCCATTAATTTCTGTGGGAATTAAAAGCACAGCCAAGCATGTTTGCTCGCTGGGAGTTGGTTTCACAGCAACTGGAGTGCTGACTCCTGGAATAGAGGGAATGATTACATACATCTGACCTGGAGTAATGTTGCACTCGGTAGTTTCATGTATGCCTGTCTGTAAACGCCTGTGTATTAATTATTTAGATTCATGATCTTTTTCTTTCTTTGCAGCCGAACAAGATTGACACATACACAAGTCATGTAACCGAACTGGTAGGTATTGGTTAGTACCTAAATTTGACTATGCATCATTAAAGGGGCTTTGCGGGACATAGATATTGATGACCTGTCCTCAGGATACCCTGGAACCCCCACGAACATCTGTTTCAGGTACCTGTTTCACTTGCATGGTAGCTGAGCTACAGTACCTTCGCACAGCTACTATACAATCGTGGAGCCTTTTAGCTTTCATCTCTGTCCACTGTATTGTTTCCAGCATCAGTGTCCGACCAGGGAGAGGGGAGCGCGGGGTGTTGGACCCCCACCATTCTGATATTAGTGACCTTTCATGAAAAGGCATCCAGGAAGGCATCTTTAAAAACTAACTTTCAAGAACCCTTTAACAAAAGTATGTGAATCACTAGGCATGCCCTTGGCAAGCTGCAAAACTATTCTTTAGTTTCTCTTATTTAAAACATTAAGACATGTAACTATGTTTTATGACACTTTCGTAATATCCACAACCACATTAGAATGATATAGTAAAAACAGAGCGCCTAAGGGTACTTTCACACTAGCGTTTTAGTTTTCCGGTATTGAGTTTCATCACAGGAGCTCAATACCGGAAAAAAACTGATCAGTTTTATCCTAATGCATTCTGAATGGAGAGCATTCCGTTCAGGATGCATCAGAATGCCTTCGTTCAGTCCTTTTTAAGTTTTTTGGACTTAGAAAATACCGCAGTATGCTGCAGATTTATCTCCGACCAAAAATACTGAACACTTGCCGGAATACTGGATCCAGCATTAATTTACATTGAAGCGTATTAGTGCCGGATCCGGCGTTAAGTGTTCAGGCAAAACGGACCGTCTTTTCGGTCTGTACAGACCTTTAAAAATGCATGACACCGGAGAGACGGATGCAGTATTGCAATGCATTTGTCAGACGGATCCGCATGCGACAAATGCCATCAATTTGCGTCCATATTGCCAGATCCGGCGGGCAGTTCCACTGACGGAACTGCCTGCCAATTCTCTGCCGCAAGTGTGAAAGTACCCTTACCTGTTCCCAGAGACTTAGGTCCAAGAGTGCACAACATTATGGTCTGGCAGACACGTTGTCAGATTGCGTAATTTACAGAATTTGCATGGCATAAGGGAAAGTGACACATTGTAGAGACTGTCCGTCCTGCTGTGGGCTGGATGGAAATGCTTTTGCAGCTGAAAGCTGGCCATGTGTCTGTTAGTATAGACAGGCAAGTCACCAAAGTGTTTTGAGGGTAAAGTCTCACAGAGCCTGGAGGGTCTCTAATACATTTCTGGTTTAAATTGACAAATGGCTGAAACTATTCAGATGCTGAAAAACCCAGATGACAGACTAAAAGACCAGAAGACATTGATAAGAGTGCCAACACTTTTGAACAATAGTATACAGTGCATTTAGAAAGTCTTCAGACATTTTTTCACATTTTGTTATGTTGCGACCCTGCGTTAAAAAAATAAAAAAAAATAAGTTTTCCCTCCCTCGTTCTGCATTCAATACCCCATAATGACAAAGTGAAACAGAATTTTAAAAATGTTTTCAAATTTCTTAAAAAGGAATACGTACAATTGCACATGAACATAAGTATTCAGACCCTTTGCTCACTTTAAATTTAGCTCTGATGGCCTCCCATTTCTCTTGATCATCTTTGAGATGCTTCTACACCTTGATTGGAGTCCACCGCTGGTAAATTCAGTTGACTGGACATGATTTGGAAAGACATATCTGAGAATGCATATCTGAGCAAAAACCAAGCCATGAGGAGAAAAGAACTACCTTTTAGAGATCAGAGACATGATTGAGTGGAGGCACAGATCTGGAGAGGGGTACAAAAATTTCTACTGTACTGAGTTCCCAAGAGCACAGAGATCTCCATAATTCTTAAATAGAAGACGTTTGGAACAAGCAAGACTCTTCCTAGAGCTGGCTGCCTCATCAAACTATCGGGGGAGAAGTGCCTTGGTAAGAGAGGTGACCAAGAATCTAATGTACACTCTGGCCGACTTCCAAAGATCCATTGTGTAGATCGGAGAAACTTTCTGAAACCGTCGTTGCCTTGCAGCATTCCACCAATCTGGGAATAATGGCCTCTCCTGAGTAAAAGACGCATGAAAGCACCTAAAGCACTCTGGTCTGATGAAACAAAGATTAAACTTTTTGCCTCAATTCTAAGCAACCTCTCTAGAGGAAACCAGGCCCTGCTCCATAAATACCACAGTGAAGTATTGTGTTTTTTTTTAAGCGGTTGGGTCAGGGAGACTGGTGAGAGTTGAGGGAAAGTTGGCGCAAAGTACAGAGATATTCTTAATGAAAACCTGATCCAGAGTTCTCCGGATCTCAGACGGGGCTGAAGGTTCACCTTCCAACAAGACACTGACTCTAAGCACACAGCCTGAACAACATAGGAATAACATAGGGACAACTATATGAATGCCCTTGAATGCCGCAGCCAGAGCCTTGACTTAGAGCCAATCGAACATCTCTGGAGAGACTTCAAAATGGCTGTCCCCATCCAACAGATCTTGAGAGGATTCTCAGAGAAAAAAGGCAGAAAAACACCAAAAAGACTGGAGGCTTTAGTCGCTGCCAAAGGTGCTTCAAATAAGTACTGAGTAAAGGATCAGAATACTTATGTCAATAGAATATTTTAGTTATTCCTTTTCAATAAATTAGCAGACATTTCAAACATTCTGTTTTCATTTTCTCATTATGGGGTATTGAGTGCAGAATGATGGGGAGCATTTTTAACCTTTTTTTTTATATATTTTTTTATACTATTTTGGAACAAAGCTGCAAGAAAAAAACAAAATGTGAAAAAATGAAAGGGTCTGAAGACTTTCTGACTTCACTGTGTGTGTGTGTATGTATGTGTATATATATATATCTATATCTATCTATCGATCTATCTGTGTGTGTGTGTGTGTGTGTATATATATATATATATATATAATATATCCCCTCACATTTTTGAAAATATTTTATTATATATTTTCATGGGACAGCACTGAAGATCTGACAGTTTGATGCAATATAAAGTAGTCAGTGTACAGCTTGTATGACAGTGCAAATTTGGTGTGCCCTCAAACTAACTCAACACACAGCCATTAATGTCTAAACTTCTGGCAACAAAAGTGAGTACACCCCTAAAAGATAATGGCCAAATTGTGCCCAATTAGCCATTTCCCTCCCCAGTGTCATGGTACTCGTTAGTGTTACAAGATCTCAGGTGTGAATGGGGGAGGAGGTGTGTTAAATTTGGTGGTATCGCTCTTACACTCTCTCATACTGGTCACTGGAAGTTCAACATGGGACCTCATGACAAAAAACTCTGAGGATCTGGAAAAAAGAATTGCTGCTCTGCGTAAAGATGGCCTTAGACTATAAGAAGATTGACAACACCCTGAAACAGACAAGACAGGTTCCACTCAGGACAGGCCTTGCCATGGTCGACCAAAGAAGTTGAGTGCACGTGCTCAGTGTCCTATCCAGATGTTATCTTTTTAAAAATAGACGTATGAGTGCTGCCAGCATTGCTGCAGAGGTTAAAGGGGTGGGGGGGGGGAGCCTGTTAGTGCTTAGATCATACGCCGCACACTTCATCAAATTGGTCTGCAAGGCTGTCGGCCCAGAAGGAAGCCTCTTCTAATGATGATGCACAAGAAAGCCTGCAAACAGTTTGCTGAAGACAAGCAGACTAAGGAGTTGGATTGCTGGAACCATGTCCTGTGGTCTGATGAGACCAAGATAAACTTATTTGTTGTCAAGCGTGTGTGGTGGCAACCCGGTAAGGAGTACACTTCAAGTGTGTCTTGCCTGTACTCAAGCATGGTGGTGGGAGTGTCATGGTTTGGGGCTGCATGAATGCTGCCGGCTGTGGGGAGTTACAGTTCATTGAGGGAACCATAAATGCTAATATTTGCTGTGACATACTGAATCGGAGCATGAACCCTCAGTTTGGAAACTGGGCCGTAGGGCAGTATTCCAACATAACAACCCCAAGCACACCGCGAAGACAACCACTGCCTTTCTAAAGAAACTGAGGTTAAAGATGCTAGACTGGCCAAGTATGTCTCCAAACCTAAACCCTATTGAGCATCTGGTGGGCATCCACAAACGGAAGGTGGAGGAGCGCAAGGTCTCTAACATCCGCCAGCTCCGTGATGTCGTCATGGAGGAGTGGAAGAGGATTCCGGTGGCAACCTGTGAAACTATAGTGTACTAAATGCCCAAGAGGGGTTATGCAATATCATAAACAGCCCCCCATGTGCCAAGCCCCTCACAGAGAATATACTTGCCCTGCTCCCTGCGCCGCTCATGGTCCCCGCACCACCACCGCTGCTGTTTCTCCCTGTACATGGAGTAAAACAGCCGGTATCGGTGGGGGGAGCAGCCAATGGCAGGCGGAGACGTGCCTCCCTAGCGTCACCCAAAATGCTAGGGAGGCTCGTCCCCGTCCGCGCCTGCCATTGGCTTCACCCTTCCCGACACCGGATGTTTTAATTTGTGTACAGGGAGAAGCGTCACCGGTGGTGCGGGGACCAGGAGTGGCGCACGTATATTCCCTATCAGGGAACCGGCATATGGGGTGGGGGGTCTGTTTATGATATTGGATAACCCCTTTAAGGCAGTGCTGGAAAATAATGGTGGCCACACAAAATATTTACACTTTGGGCACAATTTGGCCATTTTCACTTAGTGGTGTACTCACTTTTGCTGCCAGTTATTTAGACATTAACCCTTTTGCTAACAGTGCCGTGCATGTACGGCGCTGGAGTGATGTGGGAACATGGAGCCCGCTCGCACGTACAGCGGGCGTCATGGCTGGCAAGTCTCTGCTGTTTCAAACAGCAGAGACCTGCGGCTAATTACCTTGACCGCCAATAATGCTGATTGCTGTAATTAAAGGCTTTATATGCCGTGATTAAGTGAGATCATGGCATATAAATGCGCAGAAACCCTGAAGCTCGTGCTACTAGGCTTCCTGCTGACACCCCCTGTTGCCAATGAGGCCAACGGTAGTGTTGCGATGAACACTGAGCCTTGCTGACGAGGCTCAATAGTGTTCATGCTGCAATTCTTACTTTGGCCACCAGATGGCAGACGAAGATAAGAAATGATCAATTTTCAGTCTAAACCGCATTTAAAAAATCCCCGATAGTACAAGATTAAAAATAAAAAAAACATAACATTTATAGGTTCATATATGAGCTTCAAAGTCAGCACAATTTTTTTAAATATTTTTAAATATATAAAACATAATGAAGTTTAAATCACCTCCTCCCTTTCCGTATAATTAAAAAAATAAATAAAATAAAAATAAATATAAAATCATGGGTATCACCGCGACCGAAAACGCCCATGCTAATAAAATATAAAAACATTAACAATAACACAATACAGAAAATGTCGTAACGTAAAAAAGGGTAAAAATGGGCGATTTACTATTTTTTTTATTGCTTCTCTTACCCCAAAAAATTTAATAAAATGTGATCAAAAAGTCAAGCACACTCCAAAATGGTTTTAATAAAATCTACGGATTGTCCCATAAAAAATGAGCTAAAAATGGGGTATCGTTGTAATCGTACTGACCCAGAGAATGAAGGGCATGGGTCAGTTTTGCCGCAAATGAAACGCCGTGGGAACAAAACCCGTAAAACGGTGGAGGGATTGTGTTTTCTTTTTATTTTTTTTTTATTTTTTTACAATTCCACCCCATTTAGAATTTTTTTACCGCTTCCCACTACATTTTATGCCATAATTAATGCTGACATTAAAAAGTACAACTTGTCCCGCAAAAAAATAAGCTCTTATACAGCTAGGTGAATGGAAATATAAAAAAGTTAAGGAAGATAGGAAGAAAAATGAAAACGCAAAAATGGAAAAAAAAACTCTGGTAGTGAAAGGGTTAATGGCTGTGTGTTATTTTGAGGGCACACCAAATTTGCACTGATATACAAGCTGTACACTAACTACTTTAAATTGTATCAGTGACATATCTTTAGTGTTATCCTAGGGAAAGAAATAATAAAATAGTTAAAAAATGTGAGGGGTGTACTCATTTTTGTGAAATACTGTGTATGTGTAATTTAACATTTTTAATGATCGAATTACAAATTTAGAGCCTTGTGTTGTAAAAGTATATTGGGTATAGTTACAATCATATTTTCAGACAATACAGCCTTTGACATTAATTGGTCTACAAGCTCCCTCTGCTGGTAGAAAAGGAATTAACTGTGCATGAAATAATTGAAGTGTTTATTAGAGTATGTGTCTACATACAAAAATACTACTTCCTACTTTATAATCTAATATCAAACAGAAGTAGGAAGTAGCAACTGTGGCATGTAGTGTATTGTAGGGTCAAGTATTAGATAGGTGTCTGGGAGAATACTCCAATAAATCAGGTAAGGGGTCTCTGATCTGTCACACATGCTCGGTGCACAAATTTAGAAAGCTACTACAGGTTTTCTTAGAGTGTTAGAGCAGTACAAAGTTTTGGAGGTGACCTAAGTGAAACACACGACTGCACAGACCATACTCCATTACTGGTTAGGCTCTGTTCACACTGATGTTTAGCTTCTCTAGGGGTTTCATTGCCATTCTATGATTTTTGCAAGGATAGTAGTTTGCAAAGCTATTCCATCAAAAATATTGGAACCTCAATGGATCCCATTAAAGTCACTGTGTGAACTTGAAGCTTGTGCCTCCTTGCCATAGAGCCGAATTAGCCCAAGAGTCAGATAAAAAATGGTACTTAGGAGATTTAAGATATGTTCACACAGCTAAAACCCACAGCAAAATCTGTAGCTGAAAACAGGTAATTTTATACCCCAGATTTGTAATTTGATGATTTGGTTTTAGAGTTTAGTTTTTTAAAACCATTTTAGAAGGGGTTTTGAGTGAAGTTTTTCTGCTCTATTGACTTCTATGAAATCTACAATCAAATTTGCTTAAAAGTAGTAGCATCTCACTTCTCAAGAGTTTTTTAAATTGGCTACTGAAAAAAACATGGTTGAGTTTTTTACATTGAAGTCAAAGGGACATTGTAGATGGAGGTTTTGAATGTGGATCCAGCAGTGAAATGTTCCTTTTTTCCTGCTGATGAATCAGTGGCAGATTTTAGCAGTTTGAACAAACCCTTAATAAACTACGTAGAAGGCTTCTAAACTAGGTTATAGGCTTTTTTTTTTTTTTTGTAGTGGAATAATTTATCTTTTTTTCTCGCTAAGGCTTGGTTGACATCAAGTTTGTGATGTCCCTTTTAGTGTGTATTCTGGGAAAGCTCCAAACATGCGCACTAAACATGTTTATAGGGTTACACTACATTACCAAGACTGAGGGCAAAAGAGTGTCAATGTGGGCTCCCATCTGGTAGGAATACATTAGAATACCGCAATCCCATAGTATTCAGCAATTTTCCACTTAATATAAGGAAACGCATACATTATTGCAGTATGTTTTTTACAATGGGAATCGGAAGCATCCATTCAAGGTATAGGTCCTGGTTCATAAATGTGATGTAACCAGCCTAGCGTGTATGACCACTTTGCATGGCTGAACCTGGTCAGTGTTTATTGCTTTCGCTTTGTGGCTCAGGGCTCCTGGTAGGAGCCTTTGTATCCTCTGATTAATCACCTTATTATATTGGAGTTAATGTATTCTTACCATACTATACTGTTTGTGTTTTCTTTGTTAGGAATCAAACAGCTTTTCAAAAAGTTCCTCTTCTTGTGACAAATTGTCTCAGTAAGTCCCTCTGACATTCTTGGTATGCTTCTAAGCCTCTGTGTGACTGGTTCTCTTAGCTTTGAGATTTCTTTCTTAATTGCATTTGGATACATTGGGGTGGATTTATCAAAACTGATGTAAAGGAAAACTGGCATAGTAAGAATTTTAGAGCCTCTTTAGAAAATGAAAGGAGGAATCTGATTGGTTGCTCGCGTTTTGTGCGGATCTGTCTTGTATCTGCACAGACGGATCCGCACCAATAATGCAAACGCTTGTATCCGTTAATAAAGGATCCGTTTGCATTATTCATAAATAAAAAGTCTAAGTCAAAACGGATCCGTCTGGACTTACATTGAAAGTCAATGGGGGACTGATCTGTTTTCAATGGCACCATATTTTGTCAGTGAAAAACGGATCTGTCCCCATTGACTTACATTGTAAGTCTAGACGGATCCGTTTGGCTCTGCATAATCAGACGGTCACCAAAATGCTGCAAGCTGCGTTTTAGTGACCGTCTGAAAAACGCAACGGAGACCAAACGTAGCCAAATTGATGCATTCTGAACGGATCCTTATCCATTCAGAATGCATTGGGGCTGAACTGATCCATTTGGGGCCGCTTGTGAGAGCCCTGAAACTGATCTCACAGGAGGACCCAGAAACACCAGTGTGAAAGTAGCCTAAGCTAGTTTTCTTTTACATTGTGTCCTAAATTCCTGTCCGTTCTTCAGTATATTTTATTGTTTTGTCATGTCATTTTATGAAGTAGAATAAGATATTGTAATCTTTATACATTTTTATGTTATTGACATTTCCATGTTGTAAAATCTCCATTTCTGTCTCATGTTTTCTTTGTGCGAACAATGCGCAAGTATCTCCTACCCCCCCATCCCTGCATTGTGCGCCTCTGTCATCAGCACGGTACACACGCCGATGGTGGATGTGGTGTAGGCTGACAATGTCGCCTGGTTGGACTTACCCTTTTTTAAGTGTTACAGAAAGTTGGGCTTTGAATAATTGATCATCTCAGACTGACAAGAAAACTGATATAAATACATTAATGAATCTGCCCCGCAGCGGTATTGTATTCTATTCTATATTCTTTTCTCACCAGAAACTTGGACTTTGACCGAATCATGGAAGAAGGATATGAGCTTGACCTCACCTTTATAACAGAGCGCATTATATCAGTGTCATTCCCCAGTGGCTGCTCAGATGAAACATACCTTCACAATCTCCAAGATGTAACACGGATGCTAAAATCAAAGCATGGGGACAATTATTTGGTAAATAGCAGTATATTGTTAACTGGTTTAGGGGCCATTACATTGTGGTCTATCTGCACTGGAAAATTAACCACACACTCTAATGACTATGGGAAAGAGAAACCTTTTTTTCCTCAGAGTCCAATATTATCTTCCATATGATGTCATTTTCTTAGGCCTCATGCACACGACAGTTTTTTTTTCACGGTCCGCAAAAACGGGGTCCGTAGGTCCGTGATCCGTGACCGTTTTTTCATCCGTGGGTCTTCCTTGATTTTTGGAGGATCCACGGACATGAAAAAAAAGTCGTTTTGGTGTCCGCCTGGCCGTGCGGAGCCAAACGGATCCGTCCTGAATTACAATGCAAGTCAATGGGGACGGATCTGTTTGACGTTGACACAATATGGTGCAATAGCAAACGGATCCGTCCCCATTGCCTTCAATGTAAAGTCAGGAGTCCCTTTACTTTCACACTTGCGTTCATATAATGCAGACGGTGGCTCCGTTCAGAACGGATCCGTCTGCATTATATTGTTAAAACATTTCTAAGTGTGAAAGTAGCCTCAGACGGATCCGTCCAGACTTTACATTGAAAGTCAATGGGGGACGGATCCGTTTGAAAATTGAGCCACAGTGTGTCATCTTCAAACGGATCCGTCCCCATTGATTTACATTGTAAGTCTGGACGGATCCGCTTGCCTCCGCACGGCCAGGCGGACACCCGAACATTTTAACCTGAAGCGTCCCCATCACCATGGGAACGCCTCTATGTTAGAATATACTGTCGGATATGAGCTACATCGTGAAACTCAGATCCGACAGTTTATTCTAACACAGAGGCGTTCCCTGGTGATGGGGACGCTTCAGGTTAGAATATACTGAAAAACTGTGTACATGACTGCCCCCTGCTGACCCCCCCCCCCCCGTTTTTAACTCATTGGTGGCCAGTGCGGCCGTCCCCCCTCCCTCCCCTGTAGTTAACTCATTGGTGTCCAGTGGGCCCCCCCTCCCTCCGCTGTAGATAACTCATTGGTGGCCAGTGGGCCCTCTCCCCTCCCTCCCCCTCCTAATTAAAATCGCCCCCCCCCCCATCATTGGTGGCAGTGGAGAGTACCGATCGGAGTCCCAGTGTAATCGCTGGGGCTCCGATCGGTAACCATGGCAACCGGGACACTACTGCAGTCCCGGTTGCCATGGTTGCTTAGCAATTTGTAGAAGCTTCATACTTACCAGCGAGCTGCGATGTCTGTGACCGGCCGGGAGCTCCTCCTACTGGTAAGTGAAAGGTCTGTGCGGCGCATTGCCTATAACACAGACCTGTCACTTACCAGTAGGAGGAGCTCCCAGCCGGTCACAGACATCGCTGCTCGCAGGTAAGTATGAAGCTTCTACAAATTGTTAAGTAACCATGGCAACCGGGACTGAAGTAGCGTCCCGGTTGCCATGGTTACCGATCGGAGCCCCAGCGATTACACTGGGACTCCGATCAGTACTCTCCACTGCCACCAATGAAAGGGGGGGCAATTTTAATTAGGAGGGGGAGGGAGGGGAGAGGGCCCACTGGCCACCAATGAGTTATCTACAGCGGAGGGAGGGGGGGCCCACTGGACACCAATGAGTTAACTACAGGGGAGGGAGGGGGGGCCCACTGGACACCAATGAGTTAACTACAGGGGGGGGGGGGCCCGCACTGGCCACCAATGAGTTAAAAACGGGGGGGGGGGGGGTGTCTGCCCCCCTGTTTTTAACTCATTGGTGGCCAGTCATGTAGACAGTTTTTCAGTATATTCTAACCTGAAGCGTCCCCATCACCAAGGGAACGCCTCTGTGTTAGAATATACTGTCGGATCTGAGTTTTCACTCTGAAAAAGCTTTTATGCAGACGGATCTTCGGATCCGTCTGTATGAAAGTAACCTACGATCACGGACACGGATGCCAATCTTGTGTGCATCCGTGTTCTTTCACGGACCCATTGACTTGAATGGGTCCGTGAACCGTTGTCCGTCAAAAAAATAGGACAGGTCATATTTTTTTTTGATGGACAGGAAACACGGATCACAGTCTCGGCTGCAAAATGGTGCATTTTCCTTTTTTTTTTTTTTTTCACGGACCCATTGAAAGTCAATGGGTCCGCGAAAAAAAACGGAAAACGGCACAACGGCCACGGATGCACACAACAGTCGTGTGCATGAGGCCTTAATCACCAGCTATGTAACCCGATTGATGACATTACTTAGTACTGATAAAGACTCAGGTGTCCCTTAGCGGAATAGTTGCTCTTGTCCATATGAATTAAGCCTCATTCACACGTCGGTGTTTCCCGGACGTGTGCTGTACGTGTTCTCCACGGATAGCATACGTCCCCATTCTATTTAATGGGTGTATTCAAACATGAGTGTTTTAGCACGGTTCATGGGTCAGTGTTTTTATAACGGATACATGCTCTATTTTGTCTGTGTTCACGGGTCCATCACGTCCATTATAGTCTATGGGTCCATGAAAACCACGAATACAACACGGATGCCATCTGAGTTGCATCTGTGTTTCATGGATCATTAAGAAGAGATGCTTTTGAAAATCATTTTTCAGCTGTTCAGTGTCAGTGAAACACTAATGCAACATGGACAGCAAAAAACGGACACACGGATCCTTCATGGACAGGATTTGAGCACTGACACGGACGTGTGAATGAGGCTTTCAGGCATCTCAAACTGCGGCCCTCCAGCTGTTGTAAAACTACAACTCCCATAATGCCCTGCTGTAGGCTGATACCTGTAGGCTGTCGGGGCATGCTGGGAGTTGTAGTTTTGCAACAGCTGGAGGGCCGCAGTTTGAGATGCCTGCTTTAGATGCTACAATTTATTGGTAATTGTCACCACAACTTAAGCAAGACAGTCTGTCGTGCTAAAAGCCCAAGCAAAGGGGAAGTTAAAGAGCCAGGACCGGAAGTACAATACATGGAGTGATCTTAAAAGATTATGGGGGTCATTTATGAAATTGGATCTGTCAATTTAGTTGCGTGGCAAAGTCACAAGTCACTGCAAAAAAAATTACTAGTATATTCACATATACATTTTTTTTATGTGTAATAAAAATTATAGGAATGTCCCTTTAAAGTAAAATTATTGTAATGATATGTCTGGCATTAAAAATTTGTAAACCACTTTTATTTATTTTTAAACAGGTATTGAATCTATCAGAAAAACGCTTTGACCTTTCCAAACTTAACACTAAGGTATTAAAGATGGTCTTTATATTCTGTTTTTATTGATTGCCCATATCCATACAGAGAGTAACTAAGTTATTTTCTTCCTTAAATGGATTGTGCAAGAGTGAGGGTGGTTTGGGCATTTGGTAGCCCTTCCCCACTTGGCCAGACCTGTAATGAGAAGATTCCTACCTGGCTCCCTGCTCCTTCTTCTCCCAGCCTGCAATGCTCCTCTGGGCTCACTCAAGAAATCTCTCTTTCTTTCTTTTTCTTTCTTTCTTTCTTTCTTTCTTTCTTTCTTTCTTTCTTTCTTTCTTTCTTTCTTTCTTTCTTTCTTTCTTTCTTTCTTTCTTTCTTTCTTTCTTTCTTTCTTTCTTTCTTTCTTTCTTTCTTTCTTTCTTTCTTTCTTTCTTTCTCTTCCTCTCTTCCTCTCTTCCCAAAAACTTGGACACACCTTCTCATTCAAAGAGTTTTCTTTATTTTAATGACTATGAAAATTGTAGATTCACACTGAAGGCATCAAGACTATGAATTAACACATGTGGAATTATATACATAACAAAAAAGTGTGAAACAACTGAAAATATGTCATATTCTAGGTTCTTCAAAGTAGCCACCTTTTGCTTTGAGTACTGCTTTGCACACTCTTGGCATTCTCTTGATGAGCTTCAAGAGGTAGTCACCTGAAATGGTCTTCACTTCACAGGTGTGCCCTGTCAGGTTTAATAAGTGGGATTTCTTGCCTTATAAATGGGGTTGGGACCATCAGTTGCGTTGTGGAGAAGTCAGGTGGATACACAGCTGATAGTCCTACTGAATAGACTGTTAGAATTTGTATTATGGCAAGAAAAAAGCAGCCAAGTAAAGAAAAACGAGTGGCCATCGTTACTTTAAGAAATGAAGGTCAGTCAGTCTGAAAAATTGGGAAAACTTTTAAAGTGCCCCCAAGTGCAGTGACAAAAAACATCATGCGCTACAAAGAAACTGGCTCACATGCGGACCGCCCCAGGAAAGGAAGACCAAGAGTCACCTCTGCTGCAGAGGATAAGTTCATCCAAGTCACCAGCCTCAGAAATCGCAGGTTAACAGCAGCTCAGATTAGAGACCAGGTCAATGCCACACAGAGTTCTAGCAGCAGACACATCTCTAGAACAACTGTTAAGAGGAGACTGTGTGAACCAGGCCTTCATGGTAGACTATCTGCTAGGAAACCACTGCTAAGGACAGGCAACAAGCAGAAGAGACTTGTTTGGGCTAAAGAACACAAGGAATGGACATTAGACCAGTGGAAATCTGTGCTTTGGTCTGATGAGTCCAAATTTGAGATCTTTGGTTCCAACCACCGTGTCTTTGTGCGACGCAGAAAAGGTGAATGGATGGACTCTACATGCCTGGTTCCCACCGTGAAGCATGGGGGAGGAGGAGGTGTGATGGTGTGGGGGTGCTTTGCTGGTGACAGTGTTGGGGATTTATTCAAAATTGAAGGCATACTGAACCAGCATGGCTACCACAGCATCTTGCAGCGGCATGCTATTCCATCCGGTTTGTGTTTAGTTGGACCATCATTTTTTTCAACAGGACAATGACCCCAAACACACCTCCAGGCTGTGTAAGGGCTATTTGACCATGAAGGAGAGTCATGGGGTGCTGCGCCAGATGACCTGGCCTCCACAGTCACCGGACCTGAACCCAATCGAGATGATTTGGGGTGAGCTGGACCGCAGAGTGAAGGCAAAAGGGCCAACAAGTGCTAAGCATCTCTGGGAACTCATTCAAGACTGTTGGAAGACCATTTCAGGTGACTACCTCTTGAAGCTCATCAAGACAATGCCAAGAGTGTGCAAAGCAGTAATCAAAGCAAAAGGTGGCTACTTTGAAGAACCTAGAATATGACATATTTTCAGTTGTTTCACACTTTTTTGTTATGTATATAATTCCACATGTGTTAATTCATAGTTTTGATGCCTTCAGTGTGAATCTACAATTTTCATAGTCATGAAAATAAAAAAACTCTTTGAATGAGAAGGTGTTTCCAAACTTTTGGTCTGTACTTACTGTGTGTGTGTATGTATGTATATGTATATGTGTATATATATATATATATATATATATATATATATATATATATATATATATATATATATATATGAGAGATCTAACTATAAATGTTGGCACCCCTGAAATTTTTCAAGAAAATTAAGTATTTCTCACAGAAAAGTATTGCAGTAACACATGTTTGGCTATACACCTGTTTATTCCCTTTGTATGTATTGGAACAAAACCAAAAAAGGAGGAAAAAAAAGCTAATTGGACATAATGTCACACCAAACTCCCAAAAATGGGCTGAAAACATATCAAACAATCTCAAGGTTACAAGTCCATCTCCAGAGATCTAGATTTGCCTTTGCCCACAGTGCTCAACATTATCAAGAAGTTTGCAACCCAGGGCACTGTAGCTAATCTTCCTGGGCGTGGAAGAGAAAAATTGTTGAAAGGTGTCAACGCAGGATAGTCCGGATGGTGGATAAGCAGCCCCAAACAAGACAAGTTCCAAAGATATTCATGCTGTCCTGCAGGCTCAGGGAGCATCAGTGTCAGCGTAAAACTATCCGTTGACATTTAAATGAAACGCTATGGCAGGAGACCCAGGAGGACCCCACTGCTGACACAGACATAAAAAAGCAAGAGTACATTTTGCAAAAATGAACTTGAGTAAGCCAAAATCCTTCTGGGAAAACATCTTGTGGACAGATGAGACCAAGATAGAGCTTTTTGGTAAAGCACATCATTCTACTGTTTACCGAAAACGGAATGTATAGCAACACATGTGTTACTGCAATACTTTTCTGTGAGAAATACTTCATTTTCTTGAAAACTTTCAGGGGTGCCAACATTTACGGCCATGACTGTATATATTTTATATACATACACACTCCTCAACATTGAAGTTGCAACACCAAAAAGGATAAGTCATGGAATTATGGAAATTATAGGATCCATAGACATGTAAATGATATACAAATAAAAAAAAAGTGATAACAAATGTTGAAAACATCTTGATTTATTCAGTATCCGGTATGAGTGGCACTCACAAAAATACATGCACATACATGGCTTGGCATACTATCAGTGAGGTTATTAATGATTGTGTGGTTCCTGTTGAAAAATGGCTCCTGGGACATTTTGGAGAATTGGCTGTACCACTTGTCCATTTAAACACCATAACCAAATCAATGAAATGTCGAGCTGTTAGTTTACTTACAGTGAAGACTAGAGTGGGCCTGCTACTATACATTACAGTATGTCAACCTCGCATCATAATCCTGGAAATTGGACCGTTGTGTCTTTCCCTTGTGAAGGCCTCTTTAATGGATTGCCCACATGGTATATAGACCAATCTGTAGCTATCATTGCTCCTGAGACAAAAGCAGGACTCGTGGCTGAAGAGGACAGACCTTCATTCCAGCCTCCATTGCATTCTTGCTATCCACCGTGATAGCATTGGAGAGTGTGGGTGTGAGGTGTGAAACTCCTTTAGCTGGATGTCTGACTTGTAGCCCAATGTCGTTCAAACACTGTCTGATAGCTTGTAATACCAGAGGACCCAGGTTTTGTTACCATAGTGGCACTCAAAAGTACAGGAGCCAATAAATTGCCACTAGGATCTATTTTTTTTAAATCAAAATATATTATATACCTTGGTGGGCCCAAGGAACCCCTGTCGATTTACATAACCTTACTGCTTGTCCTTTTAGTGCTTCAATTTGTGTTGAGGAGCGTATAATTTGGAGTAAGGCACATTTTTGCTCTTTTTAAACTCACATTTGGCTCTTTTGTTTCCTTTGGTGGGCAGCAGCTCACCACATATGACCATCAAGCACTTGTAAACTAAACTGTAAACTAAAATCACAGTACAGTATATGTAATTCTCACCAGCCCCGTTAGCCCTATGCCACAGCCATCCTCCAACCCAACCCCGGCCCCCGATACCCCCCTCCCTCTTTCCCCGGGTAGATATGGGCCCCTGCTAATATACTTACCTTTCCTGCAGGGTGCACAGCTGGCTGATAAAGTCCACAGGAGACGGACTGCGTCTTCTTCCCAGCATGCACTGGGAGGGACCTGATGTCCCACACAGCGTCAGCCAGCTTGCTGACGATGTGTGCACGCAAGTCCCTGGCCAGTGCAGCTCGGTGCTGAGTCGTGAGGTCACGGAGCGGTGAGTGAGAAGCTTCTTCAATTCACTACCGCTCCGTGGTAATCTATCGCGATAGAGCGATATAGACAAAATGTATATCTGTCCCAAATTTATATCGTTTATATCGCCCACTGCTTGCAGTGACCGGGGTCAGAATTTTTGTTTCTCATTTCCAATGCAAGCTATAGTAAATTAAATGGCACCATTAAAAATGCAACTGTACTTCAAAATATAAGCCCTCATATGGATAGTATGGCTGTTGCAATGCAGAAAGAAATTAAAGTGTAAAAACAAAAATTGGCTCTGCCCTTATGGGGTTGATAATATATGCAGTTTGTTTTATGAAATCTGATGACAGATCATTTTTAATCCCTCACCAGCTACCATCATTTCATGATTTACAAGGATGGTGTAGATAAGCTGTCAGTGTACAGATACTGTATTTGTATTCTTATGTTCTAGACATATTTATAGCAGCATGTATGTTACCCAACTGTGTAAATAAGTTGTTTGTATAATGGGACGTTCACACAATAGGTTTTACAGCGGAATTTTTGCACGGACGGCTGTGTCGAAATTTAACTGAAAACCCGAAGGTGGCCGTGTCTTTCTGCCTATCATTCATATCAATGGGAGACAGTGCTGAGGATCATGGAGCGGCAGCTTAAAGCCTTTCATGAAGTAATAAAGTCAAGAGCATTGCTTCACTGGCATGTTTAGTCAGGAGCTTCCTTGTTTATCTGCCATTTATATGCATTGGTTATTCACTATTCATCATGCTGTGTTTAACTTATATAGTTATAATGAATTCCTTTCTTTTAAAATATAGGTAATGGATGTGGGTTGGCCGGATCTACATGCTCCCCCACTAGATAAAATGTGCACTATTTGCAAGGCAGTGGAATCATGGCTGAACACTGACCCTTTACATGTGGTGGTTATTCATTGCAGAGTAAGTTAATTCTTTTAACTGTGATTTTCTACATATTTAAATTTACTTCAACTTCATGTTTGTTCTTTGCACAGTGTGTTTTTATTAAAGGGGTTGTCTCATCTGAGACATTGATGGCATATCGCTAGGATATGCCACCAATGTCAGATAGCTGCAGGTCTCACCCCTGAGACCATTACCTATTTCTAGGTCCCCAAAGGTGAAGGAGAATGCGTTGTGCTATTAACTTCTAGCACTGACGGCTATTTTCACCAGTCCTATAGAAATGAGTTGCTGGGCATTTGCGGGTGCTCTCTGCTCATTTTAGGGGGCCCATTCTGGAGATAGGTCTGGTACAGAGGTGAGACCTACACCAATCTGACATTGATGCACATCGCTAGGATATTCACCAATGTCTCAGATGAGACAACCCCTTAAAGAGGACCTTTCATTGGTCCAAACATTGTGAACTAAGTATCATGACATATACAGCGGCGCCCAGGGATCTCACTTTACTCACTATTATCCCTGGGCGCTGCTCCGTTCTCCCGTTATGTCCTCCGGTATGTTCGGGGACTTGGTTATAGAAGGCGGAGACTTAGGACTCTTGGTTATAGTAGGCAGAGTCTGCCCTTGTTCTCCTGGGCGTCTCCTTCTCCTAGGCTGTAGCACTGGCCAATGGCAGTGCACTATATACGTATAATATATGGATTATTTTCACACCTACTTGGATGCAGTCACTATCTTTTCATATAGAGTTATAAGACACCTGTCAGAATGTGGTCTTAGATCTTTCACAACAATCTGTAGTCTGCCTATATGATGCAGTATACAAACCTATTTTAGTGGGCGCAAATTGCCCTCTGACGGTGTATTAGGTAATTACTAGTAATGCTCAACAAAAGTGCTTTTTTGTCACATAGAAGGAAACTCTTCTGAAATAATAAGAATTTGAGATCATTGACTTATTTGTAACATAAACATTAGGGTAGATGCCTATAACAGGGGTCAGCAACCTTCAGCCCTCCAGCTGTTGTGAAACTACAACTCCCAGCTCCATGAGTTGTAGTTTCACACAGCTGGAGTACCAGAGGTTGCTGCCTCATAGAACTGAAAGAGCATGGGTTATCACCGTCGGATCCCTACGTGCCTGTGCCAAGATGACAGCACTATTCAATGTTGCATGTCCTGGTGGTTGGGAGAACAGCAACGAACTGGAATTGACAGCAAGAGGTGCCCTGAGGCGTACCTCTGCGTGGACAGATTGATTAGAAGAATGGCACGTAGTGATCCATTCTCTACTGCAAGTGACATTTAATGTCAAATTCCAAGCCTAGGGCAGCAAATAGTGTCTACACAATCCACCAGAAGGCGTTTGGATGAGATTGGGCTACAAGTCAGATGTCCATCTACAGGTGTTCCATTGACCTGATTACACTGCTCTCAAAGGCTATCATAAGACACAGCAGGACAGCAATGGAGGTCTATCCTCTTCAGCAATCAGTCCCGCTACAGCCTTGGAAGCAATTGTAGCTGGAGATTGGTGTCATGCCAAGGCCTTCACAAGGAAACGTTGAGAGGTTTTAAATATTTTGTTTCCATTTTTTTAAATCATTTGTATATCATTAACATTTCTTTAATGAATTTTAATAAAATAATTCCATGTCTTTTTTCCATTATAGTGTTGCAATTTCAGTGTTGAGAAATATATATATTTAATTAAAGGGGTTGTTCATCTTCTGGGGGTCTTTGTCAGATCCTCCCCCTTGGTGGCTGGACCTGTAGAGGGAAGCATACAGTGGGTACTTGAGCGCCGTGGTGGTCGAGGTGTGAAGGAGCCAGGATCCAGTAGCGGGTAGCAGGTAAGTATGCTTCCCTCTGCAGTGCTGGCCACAAGGAGAAGGGGTCTCCTGAAAGACCCCCAAAAGATGAACAACCCCTGTTAAAGCATTGGTTTATTAACTCTTTAACAGCTTTTTCCTAATATAAGAAGAAAAAAACTACAATTACCTATGAAAGTCATTTGACTGTAGTATAATAATAACCTGTTTATTCTTCTCAGGGTGGAAAAGGAAGAATTGGAGTAGTGATATCATCATACATGCACTTTACAAATGTATCTGCAAGGTAAGTGACCATAAATGCGTGTAGCTTGTATTTTCAGTTATGAATTAAGTTAATTTCCTTATCAAATGCTTTCATTAAAAGGGTTGTCCTATGAAATGCAAACTATTATATTTTTCAAACCAGTACCTGGATTTGAATTCTTTTAGAAGGTCATTCAAATGTATTATAGTCGCTGAGTTATTCAATAAAGTGATGCCTGTGTCCCCTAGGGGATCAGTACATTTTGCCATTTCACTTTCGGAGTAATTGGTCAAGCTAATCATTGTATGCTTGGCTCTTCAGTTTGTGGCCTGTATGAAACTAGCCTTAGAAAGAATGTCATGTACTACAATATACTGCCTTTTACATCAATCATGGCATAACATTACATTTTGCTAGACACCTTAGATATCTGTAAAATCCACTCTCACCTTTGAGCTCCTTGGATGGTTATTTCTATGGAGATAAGTGGGCAAACATCTCTGAAACTGTTTACCTGCTAGACAAAGGGTCGGACTGTTGAAATCCAACATGCTTGATGCTTTTTTTCCTCCACATTAGTCATTAAAGTACAGCTGATTTGCTGGGAAACTCGCCCATCACACATTGATGGGATAAGCTCAGCACAGCTAAGCACTGGAGCCAATGAAAATTAAATTGCACATAAGGATATTTATCAAATGTCCTACGCCACTTTTGTGGCAGTAAAAAGTTGACAATTATGGCTCAGACCATAATTGCAAGACAGGAGAGTAGCACGATGGAAAAAGAAAAGGATACAGAGAAATGGCAAGCGGTTATGTTCCATAAAAATCTTACATGAATTATCACTGGGCATGCTAGAAGTGTCTCCAAATATGGCACTAAAATATTATAATCAATATCCTTTTGAGTGACAATATTTACCAAACCCTTTGACCTGATATAAGTCCGGAACACGGCCCCAAGCACCAACACCAGAATGTGCATTTCACCCCTAAGGCCCCCTGCAGAAGAGCGTGTCCGGATTAGGCCAGGATGCGTTCCGGGTGCATTGTGGTAAACCCGCGCAAGTAGGTACGCAATTGCAGTCAGTTAGTACAAGGTCAATTGAGGGATACAAAATAAATTAACTCGCCTCCTCCAATTGATCGCGTAGCTGCCAGTCTCCTGTTCTTTCTTCAGGGCCTGTCAAAGGACCTGTGGTGATGTCACTGAGCTCATCACATGGTCCATCACCACGGCGATGGACCATGTGATTGGACCATGTGATGTGACGTCACTGCAGGTCCTTTAGCCGGCAGTTCATGATAGTACATAGTACATAAGGCCGAAAAAATACATTTGTCCGTCCAGTTCGGCCTGTCATTCTGCAAGTTGATCCAGAGGAAGGCAAAAAAAAAACTGTGAGGTAGAAGCCAATTTTCCTCACTTTAGGGGAAAAAAATTCCTTCCCGACTCCAATCAGGCAATCAGAATAACTCCCTGGATCAACGACCCCTCGCTAGTAGCTATAGCCTGTAATATTATTACGCTCCAGAAATACATCCAGGCCCCTCTTGAATTCCTTTATTGTACTCACCATCACCACCTCCTCAGGCAGAGAGTTCCATAGTCTCACTGCTCTTACCGTAAAGAATCCTCTTCTATTTTTGTGTACAAACCTTCTTTACTCCAGACGCAGAGGATGTCCCCCCATCACAGTCACAGTCCTGGGGATAAATAGATGATGGGATAGATCTCTGTACTGACCCCTGATATATTTATACATAGTAATTAGATCTCCCCTCAGTCGTCTTTTTTCTAAAGTGAATAACCCTAATGTTGATAATCTTTCAGGGTACTGTAGTTGCCCCATTCCAGTTATTACTTTAGTTGCCCTTCTCTGGACCCTCTCCAGCTCTGCTATGTCTGCCTTGTTCACTGGAGCCCAGGAGAAGTAAGAAGAGATCGGCAACTACGCAATCAAGAGGAGGGGGTGAGTTCATTTTTTTTTTTTTTACCCTCAATTGACCTTGTACTAAGCATTCTGTATTAAAGAATGCTATTATTTTCCCTTATATCCATGTTATAAGGGAAAGTAATACAGTGACTAGACTGTCATCTTAGCAACCATGTGTGGAAATTGCACCACATCCGCACTTGCTTGCAGATGCTTGCGATTTTCACGCAGCTCTATTCACTTTTATGGGGCCTGCGTTGCGTGATAAACGCACAATATAGAGCTTGCTGCGATTTTCACGTAACACACAAGTGATGCGTGAAAATCACCGCTCATGTGCACAGACCAGATAAATGGGTCTGGATTCAGTGCGGATGCAATGCGTTCACCTCACGCATTGCACCCTCGCGGAAATCTCGCCAGTGTGAAAGGGGCCTAAGGCTTTACCCTGAAGGCTCCCTGAGAAAGTCTTGAGGGTGAAATGCACTTCGAGGTGTATGTGCTTGGGGCCATGTTCCGGACTTATATCATGTCATGTCACAGTATGCGTACATAGGATGCTTATATGTTTTCTTTAATTATATTTATTTGATTTATTTTTTATACCTTTTGTGAATATAATGATCATACTATGGATTACATGAATATCTTTTAGAGTGTAATCTTAGGGATAGTTATTTGGAATGTTCTAGAGATCCTCCCTGTGCCCTTTATTTAAAGGGCTTGGCAAATATTGTCACTCATAAAGATATTGATTATAATATCTTAGTGAAGATACTTATAGTATGTCTAGTGATAATTCATATAAGATTTTTATGGAACATTGCTCCTTGTTATTTCTCTGTATCCCTTTCTTTTTAAATCGTGCTACTCTCCTCTTTATTAGTTATGTAAATTATTTGATGTATATTAATAAAGGTGTATATATTTATTGATGATTCCCATCGGCTTTTTTGGTTGTATATGTAGTACGCATTTATGGACTCTTTAGGTTTTTGGATGGGTGTATGTTGTTCTGACTATAATGGTGTCATAATTTGTGATTTATTTTTTTTCACTTTTTTTTGCCATGTTTCTAAAGCAGCTAGAAAAGTGGTGGTGTTTATCAAGAGGGTCATGACTCGTGAATTTGGATTTCTGGCACACAGACTGCCTGGAGATGCTTCATATTTATTAAGAGGCCTGTGCTTTTTAATAAATTTTGCATATTCTGGGCCAATGGACGTTATACTGAAACTGGAGTTTATAATGGCAGTCATAGTATATCTGCACCACAGTTTATTATAATTTATTTTTTCTGGGATTTTTAATTTATGGCACAATTCAGGTATGTCAGGCTTCTGCCCCCTCGTTCTTCTGATTTGGTGTTTGTATTGATGGGTTTTCCTGAAAAAAAAGGACATCAATCTAAAATCACAGAAAACTCCTTTATCTTATCCCAGTGGATGAAAACAGCTGGCACTATGGAGAGCAATACAATGCCATATCTGGTAATCACCCTGGCATTCGCTGTGATGAGTTCAGTTGAGTGTGTCACGTAAAGAATAGCCTGTGGTCTCCATTTAAAGGAATTCATCCATCAGAAATTCAGTTTTGATAAGCGAGTTTGTTTTGTTATGTTAATGAGTTTCACTCTAGATTTATCAACTAACTTTTTGAATGTCACAGAAAATTAAAACTGGAGTAACATCTATAGACAAAAATGTAGTGTTTAAAGGTGCCAGACTTATCAATGTGCAGCATTTCACAGACAGAAAAAATTTGTTCAAAAATTCTTCTCATGATAAATTCCCCTATTATTCATAGATAATTTTTTTGACCTTTTGACCTTTTTATCTTTTTTTTCTTTTACTTTTCATTAGAACTATGCCATTGAAAATTTGAATGTCTTAATATGACATGCTTTAAACCTGCACAACTGCCTTTTTATGTGAAGGTGTCCTGTACCAGGTAGAGTGGGCACCCAGCTGTTCAGTGCAGGGCACCTAGTTTAATGGCCGTGGTTTGAGAAACCTCCTAACCAATTAACCCCTTAGTTGTTGTTGAGGGGGCTCTTCTTTCCAAATGCAATCATGATGTGCCGATGCCTTTTCATGGCATTAGGAGGTCTTATGAAGGCCCCTAGTTCTGCCTTTGGTAAATGTCTATTAGGCTCTGTCAGATGCATGGCCTAATAGTTTGCCACTGACAGCATAATACATTGTACTACGTAAGAATTCAAATGATTGAATGTCAAAGCTCCCTTGTGGGACTATTAAGTGGTAAACGTAAAAATGAAAGTTTTGTAAAAAAAATGTAATAAAATCCCCAATGGAAAAAAAGAAAAGAAAAATAGAATACTCTCCTCATCACTGGTATTGCCACATCTGTAATGACCGGAACTATACAAAGATCACGTAATTTATCTTGCAAGTAAATGGCTTTAAAAAAGAGACGTGGCGATGCCAAAACATTAAAAAAAAATTGATAAAGGAGCTTTTATTGTGTCAAAAAAAAATTCTAAGGACATTCTTAGTATAAAAGTTAATATAATTTTGATTGCGACGCTTAGCCAACGTTGTTGTAGAAGCTGATGTAAGTCACATGACCTTAAATGTATACTAATTCTGTGGGGTTTTATATACTGTCAGTTAAAGACAATAATGCCCCGTAAGTAAAGGAACTTGATGCTAAGAGAAAAGCCGTATAAGGGGCTGGGTTATTATGGAAATCACTGTTAACGAGACGGGGTACTGTGGAGGTCACTGTTAAAGGGGCGGGCCACTGTGGAGGTCACTGTTAAAGGGGCGGGCCGCTGTGGAGGTCGCTGTTAAAGGGGCGGGGGCTGTGGAGGTTACTGTTAAGGGGGCAGCAGCTGTAGAGGTCACTGTTAAGGAGATGAGGTACTGTGGAGGTCACTAATAAAGGGTCGGCCACTGTGGAGGTCACTGTTTTTAATTGACTTTCGCAGTGGATGTTATGTAGTGCGGTAGAAAGCAATGTGAAAATTGCTGTTTTTGGCTTATCTGACAACCAAAAAAAGGACTAAAAACAATCAAAATGTATGTGTGGGTGTGTATGGCTTGTTCTTGTCTTCACTCTGACTGAATAAAGTTATCTTGTTATTTATGCCGCAAAGTGAATGTTGCAAAATGGTGGAAAAGCTATATATATTTTTTTTCCTTCTCCACACCTCTCCTCCTGAAACCATTAAAATGTTCCTGAACTTTCAACTAAACTGAAAGAGATTAAAAAGAAATGTTTTTAAACTTTTTAATCCATACACTCATACACCACTGCCATGCCAGTATACGTGTACGGATACCACTGGGGCCACCATAAGCGATGTCCAGACTGGAGCACACATCGCTGCTCCTGCCTGTACCAGCTCCGCTATCTAAAAGCTCTGCATAGCACATCAGTAATGTGCTATGTCAGGCTTTAGTAGAGCGAGCGCCAGTAGTAGCAGTGTTGTGCGGTGTGGGCGTCTGCCTGTGCTCACTCCACTCTGTTCAAAGCCTGTACCAATGTGGTATGTCATACATCAGAACAGCGCAATGGAAGCTCACATAGCTTATCACTGCTTCTGACCGGTCACTAAGGGGGTTAATAGGGAAGTAGCATACTAATTAATACATGTTTCTAAAGGCATGTGAATATTTCCTTTCAGTGCTGACCAAGCTCTAGATCGCTTTGCCATGAAGAAGTTTTATGATGATAAGGTGTCAGTACTCATGCAGCCATCTCAACTAAGGTGGGTGTTTTGTGATACAGATTAGTTTCTGCTGTGTAATCTCAGTGTAAGTGCAATTAATGTCATCTCAAGCTCCATTTCTCATTCTAATGCATTAAAATGTATTAGCCTAAATGTCATATCTATGAGAATGCCACAACAAAAGTGTCTAAATTTTTTTTTTTAAAGTAAAATAATTTTACTGCTCTGACCATCTAAGGACGCTTTCACATCAGCTTTCTTTATTTCCATTGTCCTGCTCCGTAATAAGATCAGAACAATGGAAATAATGGAGATGCCATATTTGGCGCATAACTGACAGGTACAGAGCCAAACAGATCCTATTGGCTAACATGGGATCCTTTCGGTTTCCACTTGGCAGAATGCCTTTATAGCAGAGAAAAAAGTCTTCCATGCAGGACTTCTCTGCTATTCTTGGTAAATTCTGTGACACCAATGCAGGTGTGAATATGCCCTAAGCAGCTGTTTGTTTCCATAGATTTCCTAATAGTCTCCATGATGAACTGTTATTGTGTCTGGGAAACTAAAGCTTTTACATAAGAGTATCTGTAGGAAAACCCATCTGTGGTATAATGTTAGTGTATATCGCCTAACGGCACTGTCCATGTCTCTGCTGTTACAGTATGGATTCCACATTATAGCATCTTGCCCAAGTCACATTTTTCCAACAAGGATTGTCACATCTGTCACTAGTTATGATTCAGATGAACTCTGTCCAGGGTACTAAATAATTTGAAACTGGCAGTAATGTTGTGTGATGTTATAGCCAGTTTCCCTTTTAAGGGTACATTCACAGTTGCGGTTGCCAAATCTGGCAGACTTCCTTGGAACAACCTGCTGGAGTTTACCAGATCCAGCTTGGCCAGATTCTACCATTCACCGCCGGATCCCTATTGACTATAATGGGATTTGGCAGGTGATCTGCCAGCCTTCAGGCATTAAATGCCAGGATTCGGACCTAGAAATACAGTGTTTTATGTCTAGCACACGGCATTTATAACAAATCAGCTCGCCGGAATTTGAACCACAACTGAACGGAAAAGAGATGAAAACTCTGGCTATAACAAAATCACACACCATTGCTGCCAATTTCATTTTTTTTCTACCCTGGGCAGAGTTGATCTGAATCATAACTAGGTGCACAACCCAAGTCACACATTTGTAGGGAAACGTAGCAGACAATCGCTCTTGGGAAAATGTGACTTAGACAAGTTGCTACAATGTGGAACCCATACTGCTTGCTTAACATAAGATACTACTTGTATGGGATTCTAGACACCATTACCTTATAAACCAAATAAAAAGACTGTTCGTAAACCCAACGCCACTTTGCTTTCCTAGATATGTCAGTTTTCTGAATGGACTGTTATCTGGGATGGAAAAGATGAATGCCAGCCCTCTCTTCTTGCATTATGTCATTCTTCATGGTGTTCCTAATTTTGATGCCGGTGGATGTAAGTATTTCAGATTTTTAAGCAATTATTGTTGTACTGTACATGAGAAACGACGCAATAGTTCTGCTCATTAAAGGAGTTGTCTCGCTTCAGCAAATGGCATTTATCATGTAGAGAAAGGCATTTATACTAATAAACTGTGATTGTCCATATTGTCTCCTTTGCTGGTTGGAGGAATTTTTCCATCAAATTATACACTGGTTGTTTCCATGGTTATGACTAGGGATGAGCGAATCGACTTCATAAATTAATTTGTGCTGTAATAAAACATTTCCTGAACTCTGGTTCGGTTCCAAATGGCACGTTGGAACCGAACCCCAGTTTGGGAAATGCTTTTTTACAGTAGAAATGAATTTATGAAATTATTATGCAAAGTCTCGCGAGACTTCGCAAAGTAATAACTTCGGCTCATTATAGCCAGTAGATTCTAATACTTACGGAGCACATGCTTCGTACAGTATTCCAATTAAGTATTATCCGAAGTCGATTCACTCATCCCTAGTTATGACCACCCTGTAATCCAGCATCGGTGGTCATGCTTGCACACTAAAAGAAAAAGTGCTGGACCCTCTGGTGGCCGGGACAGTTGGAGCATGCATAGGTGGCGTTTTTTTTCTATAGTATGCAAGCAGGACCGCAGCTGCTGGATTGCAGGGTGGTCGTAAGCATGGAAACGGTACATAAGTAAGTGCCTTGTATTAACTTTCTCTACATTATAAATGCCGTTTGCTGAAGTGACACATCCCCTTTATTAGAGATGTTACACCATACAGTTTACAATTACATGTTTCTGTATGGTTGGTTGTTCTTTTTATTTGCTGTTCGAGAGGTACAGCAGGCGGTAAAACCTACTGCAGTGCAGATATAACTTAATTTTTTTTTATTTGCTACATTTAATTGGTCAATTACTCTTTAACAAATGGCTACAGGAAGTGAGAGTGTTCACTGTTTGTTTAAAACGCTGAACATTTACTAGTTATATTACATTTAAAGGGGGTTCTCCAAGAGTTTGATATTGATGACCTATCCTCAGGATAGGTCATAAGTACCAAATCATTGGGGTCAGACTCCCGGCAACCCGCAGATCAGCTGTTTAAAGAGGCCATTGTGCTTCAGGGAGCACGACATCCCTTCCTAGGCCAGTAACGTTTCGTTCATTGGTCACGTGGCCTAGGTGTATCTCAGTCCCATTTAGGTGGATGCAATATAAAGCAGAGTCACTATCTAATGAACATTGCTGTGCTTGGTAAACTGCAAGAAGGCAGCGGGTCTGATACCTGGAAAACCACCATTTTGATATTGATGACCTAGCTTGAGGATATGTCATCAATATCAGAATCTTGGAAAAACAAAACCCTTTAAAGGAGTTCTCTGGGACTTCCCTTATCAAAGTTTGAGCAGCGGCGCTCCAAGCCCCAGAATCTCTACAGAAGGGGGCTCCTAATTGTTTGCACAGGGCCTGGTACTGCAGCTTGATCCCTTTCACTTAAAGGGGTATTCCCATCACAATGGGGGCATATTGCTAGGATATGCCCCCATTGTTTGATAGGTGTGGGTCCCACCTCTGAGACCCACACCTACACTGAGAATGGAGCGGGAAAGGTGACGGAGGGCACACTGCACATACACATTCTTTTCTCTGGAGCCGCCGAAAATAGCTGAGGAATGGCTCGGCTATTACCGTCGGCCCCATAGAAATGAATGGGAACGGTGGTCGCCACCTTCCCCGCTCCGTTCCTTAATGTAGGTCCTGGTGTCAGAGGTGGGACCCACACCTATCAGACATATCCTAGCAATTTCCCCCCCATTATCTCTGATGGATATATACCTTTAAGTAAAAGGGATCAATCTGCAGGATGCAGTACCTACCAGGCACAGCCAGACATACATGGTCGTTGTGCCTATGTAAACAATGATAGGTCCCCTTCTCTGAATTGATCAGTGGAGGTTTTTGTCAACCAACCAGTGTGAAAACTTCAGTAATATAGTCATATAACAAGAAAAAAAGCCACCAAAAAGTTAGATTTTGATCACGAAAACCTGATTACAATAATACGTTATGATCTTATGACACATTCCCTGAACAAGTTAAGATACCATATATATATTGTGTAGCTTAAATTTGAAAAATGTGTTTATTTTGCAGTATGTCGACCTTTCATAAAAATTTACCAGGCGATGCAACCCGTGTATACATCAGGAATATAGTAAGTGATTTCTCCAGTGAATCGTTTAGGTAACAGATTGGCAGGGGTCCTACTTCCAGCACCCCTGCTGATCGGCTGGTCCTCTGCAAAATTACCTGCACACTGTCTCCTTTGTAGCAGTGGTGCAGTGTAATTACAACTGCACATACCATCCACTTCAAAAAGCGAATCGGCGGGGGTAACAGGAATTGGAGACCCACCGATCTGATATTGATAACCTACTCTGAGATTACCATCAGTATGGTAGCACTGCGCAGAGATAAATTAGTGTTTGCAATGCCAGTTACTTGTTAGAAAACCATTTTAAATGCCACACGCTGAATTACCGGCTAGCTCAGCTACTTATAACAAACCCTTCTTTGTGTGCAGATTCCAAGTGTAGGTTTCTTTTCCCTTTTCATATTCTTAGTACATTTTCAAAATTTTACTTGTAGAATGAAAAGAATGAAACCTTTATGTATGAGCTGCAGATTTCCACTGGTAAATGGTTTTCTTGTCTACCATTATTAAAAGTATTTTGTGGCGGGTCTTACCTTTGGTTCATCCAGTCGTAATATTTTATTTATTTTATGGTCTGTGAAATGATAGTCATTGTGAGTCTAAACCAGTGGTTGTAGAGGTGCTTTAACCCCCAAATAATGTTGGTAAAGCTTTAATACCAGTAAATTGCTGGTATCATTATGAGAAACTGCAGATGACCATATGTTGCCCATGTAGTGGCCACTCTGCCTAATAGTAGGGGATTTAATCAGAGGACCTCTCTGTGACCTCCATGTGCCCATATAGGACGTGGAGAAACTGTTGTTTGTGTGAGACTCGCTTTATAGGGGTTTTCCAGTTTGCATCAACATCCCAATAAGTTGTGAAGTTAGCTGTAATTCTGTAATGTATTTTTTATCTGTATTGCTGCTATCTTCCTTTCTGGGCTTTGGTCATGTGACCATGTCCATGCCGCTCTTTATTACTTCCTGTGATGTTATGTCCATAGGTTGTCAATGCAGCAACAATGGTAGTGATAGGGTTGTGTCTGTTTAACTAACTGGGCAGAAGGAGCTATAAACCAACTGAGTGTTGTTGGGGGCAGTACTGAGAAGTGGTGCATCATGGGTTTGGTTGGATACAGCAACAGGATATGCAATATATAGGATGTAAGCAAACCACAGTGATCTGTGAACCTGGCGATAGCAGATCAGGAGAGTCCAGACTCAAAAAATAGCGCATGGAGAAGATCTACATGGGGTAAGCAGCTACATGAACGTATCTGTTCAAAATCATAGTAATCCCCTAAAAAAATCTTTTAAAGCCAGAGTTAAACATTACATTTTTTTTCGTTAAAGCCAAGAGTGTATCATAAAAGGAGGAAATGTATTACAACATGTACATTACCTCTCTTTTGTAAAGACAGAAACACATTTAAAACTGTAGATTTGACTAGGGCATAAAGTATACATTTTTGTATAATTCCTCCCTTTTACTTCAATACCCCAGGGATATTGCAGATTCCTAGTTACGCAGGAGAGTAGCCATTTGTCCTGCAACCCACAGCCCCATTGTAGGGATAACAAGCTCCCTTAAAGAGACCTCTCACCTCTTCTTCTGATATACTGTATGCATTCCCCATGCAATAACAATTCTGGAGTATTTTTCACACGACTATGTTCTCTATGCCATTCTTCTGTTATTCCTACTATAACTTTATTACTGATTTGCCAACTGGTTATTACCGGTTCAGTGCGTCCCTTCACAGTCAGACCCTGGCATCAGTGATTGTAGAGACCCAGACTGTGCAGGAATTCACTCACAAGTGGTAACTCTCACTTAACAATTTTTATTAGGATCGGCACAACATAAAGTTATATGATGTTCCAGAACAATCATTGGAATTACTAAATCAGTGGAGGAGGCTTGCAGTGCATTATAGTTTGCATTCATGTGTATTTGAAAAGGGAGCCTGTAACAGCTCTCTTAGAATGTTTTAATTAAAGGGGTCCTGCACTTTGTTTAAACTGAAGGTCTATCCTCCAGCACAGTGTCATGATCCATCTGCGCTTGCACTTCCCAAACATCATGCAGGGTAATACAGCCCTTAGTGTTATGATCTGACAGCAAAAGTTGTGGGCAGAATGTATGTGATTGCTGAGTCTATACATGCCAGTGGAACCGATTAAAACCACTAAGAAGCAACTAAGAAACACACAAGATAGAAGCAATAATGTCATGGTTTCTCATTATAGCACCCTGATTAAGCAAGATGTAATTTCCTTTAACATGGGAAAAGGGCTATGTTGTGTGATCTATTTTATTATTATTTTTTGCTTCTTTCAATAATTGGTTATTATAGTTTTTCTCATGATACCCGTTTCCATTGCATTTGCTATGCTCTTTATTTTATTTAAGTTTTTTAACTGATTATATGATACGATTATGATGATATGTATATTTGTTCTGTGTAGTAGATATGACTACATTCATATTTTTTTTTCCTTTTCTAACCTTTTGTTTAGCAATGTTGGACCAGAAAATGAAAACCGATTAAGCATTGCCATTGAGCCAGCCCAGCTCATCAAGGGTGACATTATGGTGAGTTTCTGTAGAAAATTGCAGTCTTTTTGTACAGGTTTAAATTAAATTATAATTCACACTATATTAGATCCACAATGTGACTAAATCTACACCTGACCGGAATACTCAATTAAATACTATAAACCTAAAAACAAATGAGTACTATCGAGTTCCTTAAAAAATTCACTTTTTATTAAACACAATTTAAAAAGATTATATCATAGTTACAGTAGGGATGCAAATATATAGCGTCGTATCTCATCTTCTGTACTTAATACACATTCATAAAATAGTCCATTAGTACCAGAAAAAATTATAAATATACATCTATTTAATTCTTGTGAAGTATAACAAACTTACTCTTGTATACCAGTTTTATTTGGTGACGTTGTCATTCTCATTTTATAAGTTCAGGTATGTCCCTTATAAGAAGGTCCAGGTACAACCGTATTTGTTTATATCATCTCTACATCATGTATTACATTTCATGGACAGATAGGATAGGTGTGAGGGACATTTACTGAGGCGACATTTTACCGCCCTAATATACATTATTATATATCCCTTAACCATAGCCACCAAACGAACAGGTATATAAGAGGAAGTTTGTTATACTTCACAAGAATTAACGTTTTTTTTTTCGCCCTATAAGAGGCACTGGCCCATAAGATGCACCTAGGTTTTAGAGGAGGACAATAAGAGAAAAAATATTTCATTCCACCTCAGGTTAGACCACCAATCAGACCCCCCAATGTTAATCAGACCTACACCGACAGTCTGAATCAGACCCCCAATATTATTATGACCCTAATCAGACCTCAGATAAGAGCCCCATGCCTTTCATCAGTCCTTATGGCTCTTATTAGCCCCCATTATCAGCCTTATGCCTCCTTATTACCCCCCCCCCCCATTATCAGCCGTATGCCTCTTAT
This sequence comes from Bufo gargarizans, assembly GCF_014858855.1. Lineage (NCBI taxonomy): Eukaryota > Metazoa > Chordata > Amphibia > Anura > Bufonidae > Bufo > Bufo gargarizans. Next base: position 219,586,762 of record NC_058084.1, read on the forward strand.
TAGCCCCCATTATCAGCCGTATGCCTCTTATTAGCCCCCATTATCAGCCGTATGCCACTTATTAGCTCCCATTATCAGCCGTATGCCACTTATTAGCCCCCATTATCAGCCTTATGCTTCCTTATTACCCCCCCATTATCAGCCGTATGCCTCTTATTAGCCCCCATTATCAGCCGTATGCCACTTATTAGCTCCCATTATCAGCCTTATGTTATGCCTGTTATAAGCCCCCATTATGCTTCTCATCACCCCCATTGCCTCAGTCTCAAGCAGCCTCCTGTTTTATAAAATAAAAAAACACCTGCTCCTGGATGCCGCCGCTCCTCACTGCCTGCGATCTGCTTCCTACTGCTGTCGGCTGTGCTGTGAACCGTCGCACACAGCGTGAGGTCACAGAGCGCCCTCTCACTGTACACAGCCACTGCACAGAGCACCCTCTCACTGTACAGAGCCTTCACCGCTTCCTGGTACCTTCCTATGGTACTAATGAGCGCTTCCATAATGAAAGCGCTCATTAGTATTTGCCCTATAAGACGCTGGGGCATTTTCCACTTTTGGGGGGGAAAATGCATCTTATGGGGTGAAAAATACGGTAAATAGATGTAGGATATTATTTTTTCTGGTACTAATGGACTATTTTATGAATATGAATTAAGTACAGAAGATGAGATACTACGCTATATATTTGCATCCCTACTGTAATTATGATATAATCTTTTTAAATTGTGCTTAATGAAAAGTGAATTTATTTAAGGAACTTGATGGTTTTATAATGGAATGGGTTTATAATGAAAGCCTAAAGAGACATATGCATCACATGTCTCCTGACCTCAGACAGTATTTGACCCCACACATTCTGCTTACACAGATCAAAGATAAATGTTCTTGTCCTTTACATTTATTTCCCTTATCTGCTTATGTTTAACTTTTTTTGTTATCACTTGATAAATGGTTAGCTGAGAAACTGAATGTTTGTTGTTAATTATTTATTAATGCTCCTGGATTATTAGGATGGCATCATTTTAAAGCTCAATTTTACACTAGTGGAAAATGAAAAAAGATCACCTGGAAAACTTAAAGGGTACCTGTCACTGGGATTTTGTGTATAGAGCTGAGGACATGGGTTGCTAGATGGCCGCAATACCCAGTCCCCATAGCTCTGTGTGCTTTTATTGTGTAAAAAAAAAGGATTTGATTCATATGCAAATTAACCTGAGAGGAGTCCTGCCCCTGACTCATCTCAGGTTAATTTGCATATGGATCAAATTGTTTTTTTTTTTTACACAATAAAAGCACACAGAGCTATGGGAACTGGATATTGCGGATGTGCTAGTGGCGATCTAGCAACCCATGTCCTCGGCTCTATACCCCAAATCCAGGTGACAGGTTCCCTTTAATGCGATTGAGCTAAGAGTAACAAAGTATAAACTACAAAGTGATGCACCTTCTATTTTGGGTTCTGCAGCAGGGCATATGTTGCGGCAGGGTGACCTTTTTTATAAGTGGAGTCTCCCCTTGCTGTGATGCAGGCTGCCACTCTGGCATGGTAACGGTCATACAGATGCTGGACATCCTTATTATGTGAAAATGCCACAAATGTGTTTTTCAAAAACTATGGCATGCTCTTCAAAACTTGTCTTATAACTACCGGAGAAATGGAATTTCATAAATTCCCTTCACTACACTGTAGCATCCGCCCACTCTAGTAATATGCTACAGCCAAAGATGTGGGGTGTACTCTTACACTTATTGACCATACATGTAGCTCCTTTATGCTTCTCTATAGAACTTGCATTTGTTCCTTTTACTGTTCTCTATTCCTCAGTACTTCACTTACAAAGAGTAGCTTGAAGAAAAGTTGTTCTAGCTTTGTCTATTCAATAGTTTGAATATAAAATAGAGTAATGGCCTCTTTAATTTTATTACGAGGGTGAGTGAAAAATTGATACCTTGGCTATAGGATTTTTTTATTCAACATTCAGAAAAGACATATACATCATTTTTTATTTTTTTTTTTACATAATATTCTACCTAATTTTCAATACACTTTGTCCATCTGTCAACAAGCTTTCCTATTCCCCCATTCAAAAATGTTTTAGGCTGAGCTGCGAGCCAGTAATGCACCACTGTCTTCACCTCTTCATCAGATATGAATTTTCACACAATCTGTCACTTGTATATCCAACATAATCACTAACGTGCATTGTTGTCATCAGTAGTGGACAGGTGTCAGGCTCCTTCTTCATGGCTGACACTTTTGCAACCTTCTGCACAAGGTCTTTGACAATAATAGGGGCACCAGGCACACTCTCAGACCACAAAAAATGAATCACTGCACTTTGATCTTATTTCATGCAAATCCTAAGTGAGGAAGCCATTGTTTCTCTCACTGCAGCCACAAAAGAACTGATGCAACGCATTCAAACTTGCACAGTGGTGACTAGGGAGATTATATATGTCTAAAAATGATATATTTTCTGAAAGTTGATTAAAATTTAATTGTACCGCCAAAGTGTGGCTAATACAGGGAGTGCAGAATTATTAGGCAAGTTGTATTTTTGAGGATTAATTTTATTATTGAACAACAACCATGTTCTCAATGAACCCAAACAACTCATTAATATCAAAGCTGAATATTTTTGGAAGTAGTTTTTAGTTTTTTAGTTTTAGCTATTTTAGGGGGATATCTGTGTGTGCAGGTGACTATTACTGTGCATAATTATTAGGCAACTTAACAAAAAACAAATATATACCCATTTCAATTATTTATTTTTACCAGTGAAACCAATATAACATCTCAACATTCACAAATTTACATTTCTGACATTCAAAAACAAAACAAAAACAAATCAGTTACCAATATAGCCACCTTTCTTTGCAAGGACACTCAAAAGCCTGCCATCCATGGATTCTGTCAGTGTTTTGATCTGTTCACCATCAACATTGCGTGCAGCAGCAACCACAGCCTCCCAGAGACTGTTCAGAGAGGTGTACTGTTTTCCCTCCTTGTAAATCTCACATTTGATGATGGACCACAGGTTCTCAATGGGGTTCAGATCAGGTGAACAAGGAGGCCTTGTCATTAGATTTTCTTCTTTTATACCCTTTCTTGCCAGCCACGCTGTGGAGTACTTGGACGCGTGTGATGGAGCATTGTCCTGCATGAAAATCATGTTTTTCTTGAAGGATGCAGACTTCTTCCTGTACCACTGCTTGAAGAAGGTGTCTTCCAGAAACTGGCAGTAGGACTGGGAGTTGAGCTTGACTCCATCCTCAACCCGAAAAGGCCCCACAAGCTCATCTTTGATGATACCAGCCCAAACCAGTACTCCACCTCCACCTTGCTGGCGTCTGAGTCGGACTGGAGCTCTCTGCCCTTTACCAATCCAGCCACGGGCCCATCCATCTGGCCCATCAAGACTCACTCTCATTTCATCAGTCCATAAAACCTTAGAAAAATCAGTCTTGAGATATTTCTTGGCCCAGTCTTGACGTTTCAGCTTGTGTGTCTTGTTCAGTGGTGGTCGTCTTTCAGCCTTTCTTACCTTGGCCATGTCTCTGAGTATTGCACACCTTGTGCCTTTGGGCACTCCAGTGATGTTGCAGCTCTGAAATATGGCCAAACTGGTGGCAAGTGGCATCTTGGCAGCTGCACGCTTGACTTTTCTCAGTTCATGGGCAGTTATTTTGCGCCTTGGTTTTTCCACACGCTTTTTGCGACCCTGTTGACTATTTTGAATGAAACGCTTGATTGTTCGATGATCACGCTTCAGAAGCTTTGCAATTTTAAGAGTGCTGCATCCCTCTGCAAGATATCTCACTATTTTTGACTTTTCTTAGCCTGTCAAGTCCTTCTTTTGACCCATTTTGCCAAAGGAAAGGAAGTTGCCTAATAATTATGCACACCTGATATAGGGTGTAACTTTTATCTAATTAACTTCAAAGATTTGGTCTGGAGGAATGGTAAACGTGATAAAGGACTTCACTAAAACCCAGGAGCAGTTCACTGTCTGAAGAACAATATATTACAAATGCAACATTGTTTTCTAGTGTAGCTACTTATTGCCACAAACACATATTTTCCCCAAGAAGTAAACCGTATTTGTATTTTTGTCTTATGACAGATATAGTTGATTAGTTTGTTTACATCCTTTTTGCACAATCACTGCTGAAATTTAATTTTAGTCTACTGCAAAATCTAGGAGGTTGTGATCAAACATGAAATTGTATAATAAAATGAAAGCATGGCATAACATCAAGCTTATTTCAGCATATAATACATTGCAATTTATGTTTCTCTTACTTTGACAGATCAAATGTTACCATAAGAAATATCGTTCTGTAACCCGTGATGTCATTTTCAGGCTGCAGTTTCATACAGGGGCTGTTCATGGTCACCGACTGATTTTTGGAAAAGAAGAGTTAGATCATGCAAATAAAGGTGCAGTCATTACCATGATTTATTGCTTTTAACTATATGACTGGAACCCATACATGGGGCAAGCACCAAGGAGATACCTGGGCATCTGTCAGGTCTACTGGGTTTAATATTCCATGGCTCTTAACATGCAGATATGTTTACACGTTTCCTCCTAGTGTTGGGCATTTTTTTTTAATGGGAACATTAGTGTATTTTTATTGCCAAATATTTTAAACTTAATAACTAATCTCTCTATTATAAAGAGCGATTCTACCCAACTCAAAAGTGCTCCAATTGGCCTGAAAATTGGAAAATAACACTCTGTAGTATCCTACGACTTTTTCTGTTTCGTCTTTCTGTTTTTGTATGCTATGGATATGTGTGCTGCTGTCTGATGAGGGACAGCAATAATAGGAAGACAGTATGCTGGAGAAAGGCCACAGTCCAGGTAGAACTGAATCTGGTTGTTCAGGTGATACATTTCCATTGGGCTGATTTGTGTCAAATACAAATACTGCTCCATCATGTTCATGAGACTGTACTAGCTGCTGTGGCTTCTGCTACTTGTGGTAACCGAGACAGCGAGAGGTGGGCTACTTGAAGAGGCCCCTCCTTGTCAGACCTGCAGGTGGCAGACGGCTGCTCGCCGAAAGCTTCAGCATGCTCCATAAACAGTGTTTCCTGGTAATAGTTTAAGGGTTTATTTGTTTTAGATGCTCTTCTATATCATTGTGCAAACATGACTCATCAATTTCCTAATAAGATGACAGTAAAATATTATGTGTTGTGAAATTTTTATGATGCACTTGATTTGTTATTTACATTCAACGTTTTTTTATTATGTTTTTGTATATAATAGATGACAGATTTCCAGAATTTGGAAAAATCGAACTAGTGTTTTCAGGAACTCCAGAAAAAATCGTTGGTACGTGTTGTGTAGGAATTTGTTCAGATTTTTTCTTTTTAGGTCTTAAAAGATTTACTTGTTAGGTTGTATTTTCCATAGTGGGTAGACAAAAAAAACCCTGATGTAACAAGATGAGAAATATTGTATTCATTATTCTGAATGTGTTCTTTAACCCCTTAGGGACCGGGCTCATTTTTACCTTAACGACCAGGCCATTTTTTGCAAATCTGACCAGTGTCACTTTATGTGGTGATAACTTTAACCACCTCTATGCGTCCGGAAGGTGGTTGATTCATTCCTCCTGGACGCATCCGTGTTCACAGGAACGGAAGGTAAGCGAGTGGATCTCCAGCCTGCCAGCGGCGATCGTTCGCTGGCAGGCTGGAGATGCGATTTTTTTTTAACCCCTAACAGGTATATTAGACGCTGTTTTGATAACAACGTCTAATATACCTGCTACCTGGTCCTCTGGTGGTCCCTTTTGTTTGGATTGACCACCAGAGGACACAGGTAGCTCAGTAGCTCAGTAAAGTAGCACCAAACACCACTACACTACACACACCCCCCCCCCCCCCCCCCGGTCACTTATTAACCCCTGATCACCCCATATAGACTCCCTGATCACCCCCCTGTCATTGATCACCCCCCTGTAAGGCTCCATTCAGACGTCCGTATATTTTTTACGGATACATGGATCGGATCCGCAAAACACATACGGACGTCTGAATGGAGCCTTACAGGGGGGTGATCAATGACAGGGGGGTGATCACCCATATAGACTCCCTGATCACCCCCCTGTCATTGATCACTTCCCTGTAAGGCTCCATTCAGACGTCCGTATGATTTTTACGGATACATGGATCGGATCCGCAAAACGCATACGGACGTCTGAATGGAGCCTTACAGGGGGGTGATCAATGACAGGGGGGTGATCAGGGAGTCTATATGGGTGATCACCCCCCTGTCATTGATCACCCCCCTGTAAGGCTCCATTCAGACATTGTTTTTGGCCCAAGTTAGCGGAAATTTTTTCTTTTTATTTTTTTTCTTACAAAGTCTCATATTCCACTAACTTGTGTAAAAAAATAAAATCTCACATGAACTCACCATACCCCTCACGGAATCCAAATGCGTAAAATTTTTTAGACATTTATATTCCAGACTTCTTCTCACGCTTTAGGGCCCCTAAAATGCCAGGGCAGTATAAATACCCCACATGTGACCCCATTTCGGAAAGAAGACACCCCAAGGTATTCCGTGAGGGGCATATTGAGTTCATGGAAGTTTTTATTTTTTGTCCCAAGTTAGCGGAAAGGGAGACTTTGTGAGAAAATGTAAAAAAAAAACTTGTGCCCAAAAAAAAATAATTAGATGAACTCGCCATGCCCCTCATTGAATACCTTGGGGTGTCTTCTTTCCAAAATGGGGTCACATGTGGGGTATTTATACTGTCCTGACATTTCAGGGGCCCGAAAGCGTGAGAAGAAGTCTGTGATCCAAATGTCTAAAAATGCCCTCCTAAAAGGAATTTGGGCCGCTTTGCGCATCTAGGCTGCAAAAAAGTGTCACACATGTGGTATCGCCGTACTCAGGAGAAGTTGGGGAATGTGTTTTGGGGTGTCATTTTACATATACCCATGCTGGGTGAGATAAATATCTTGGTCAAATGCCAACTTTGTATAAAAAAAATCGGAAAAGTTGTCTTTTGCCAAGATATTTCTCTCACCCAGCATAGGTATATGTAAAATGACACCCCAAAACACATTCCCCAACTTCTCCTGAGTACGGCGATACCACATGTGTGACACTTTTTTGCCGCCTAGGTGGGCAAAGGGGCACACATTCCAAAGAGCACCTTTTAGGATTTCACCAGTCATTTTTTACAGATTTTGATTTCAAACTTCTTCTCACGCATCTGGGCCCCTAAAATGCCAGGGCAGTATAACAACCCCACAAGTGACCCCATTTTGGAAAGAAGACACCCCAAGGTATTTTCTGATGGGCATAGTGAGTTCATGGACGTTTTTATTTTTTGTCAGAAGTTAGTGGAATATGAGACTTTGTAAGAAAAAAAAAAAAAAAATCATCATTTTCCGCTAACTTGTGACAAAAAATAAAAAGTTCTATGAACTCACTATGCCCATCAGTGAATACCGTAGGGTGTTTACTTTCCGAAATGGGGTCATTTGTGGGGTGTTTGTACTGTCTGGGCATTGTAGAACCTCAGTAAACATGACAGGTGCTCAAAGTCTGAGCTGCTTCAAAAAGCGGAAATTCACATTTTTGTACCATAGTTTGTAAACGCTATAACTTTTACCCAAACCGTTTTTTTTTTTTATCAAAGACATGTAGAACAATAAATGTAGTGAAAAATTTATATATGGGTGTCGTTTTTTTGGCAAAATTTTACAACTGAAAGTGAAAACTTCATTTTTTTGCAAAAAAATAGTTCAATTTCGATTAATAACAAAAAAAGTAAAAATGTCAGCAGCAATAAAATACCACCAAATGAAAGCTCTATTAGTGAGAAGAAAAGGAGGTAAAATTCATTTGGGTGGTAAGTTGCATGACTGAGCAATAAACAGTGAAAGTAGTGTAGTGCAGAAGTGTAAAAAGTGGCCTGGTCATTAAGGGGGTTTCAGCTAGGGGGGGTTGAAGTGGTTAAAACGCTTTGACTTATAACGCAGAAGGTTCGCTAGTGCATATATGGTGGACGTGTCCTGATATTGTCAAGTACTGGAAAAGGATATGTACTATATGTTCACAGATTAGTGGGATGCAGTTTTTACCTTCAGCTAAAGGGTGTCTGTTGGGGTTGATGGGTGACTTTAAAGGGAATAGACATATCACCGCTTTGCTGGGTCAACTATTTGCCGCTGCTAGGGTTCTCATAGCCTTCAACTGGAAGAGTAGCAGAGCCCCTTCTATCTCCCAGTGGACTGCGAAATGTGATGCGCTCTACAGATTGGAGCAAATTGCTGGGTGGGAAACCAAGAGATCACATGTGTTTGAAGCCACATGGTCCCCATGGAAAAAATTTAGAGGCTTTTCGTCCTAATAGTGCTTAGGGCTATACAGTATTTGTATCTGGGTCGTAGGTTTTTTCTTCCCCCCCCCCCCTACCCTTTCCCACTACTTACCTACCTTCTTACTTTTCCTTCCCCTCCCCCCTTCCTTCCCCCTATATTGATGGTACTTAACGGTGTTTTCATTTTTGGCTGTATGGCAAGTACCCCAGTGTGGGGTTTATGTACCTTTTGTATTTTCTGCTCATGATTCAGAATAAAAATATTTTGAAACTCAAAAAAAACAAAACAAAAAAAAAACGCTTTGACTTAGGCCGAATGCACACGGCCGTTGTTCACGGCCGTGAGCGGTCCGTGGAACCGCGGCCTGGGTTCCTGCTGAGAGCAGGAGTGCACGGAGTCATGGATTGCTATGACGCCGTGCGCTCCCTGCTGCCGCCGCAGTACAGTAATACACTGGTATAGATCATACCTGTGTATTACTGTACTGTGGCGGCAGCAGGGAGCGCACGGCGTCATAGCAACCTATGACTCCATGCGCTCCTGCTCTCAGCAGGAATCCAGGCCGCGGTTCCACAGACCGCTCGCGGCCGTGAACACAACGGCCGTGTGCATTCTGCCTTATCCAGGCCATTCTGAGATTGTTTTTCGTCACATATTGTACTTCATGACACTGGTAAAATGTCCCAAAAATTCATTTTTATTTATAAAAAAAAATCCAAATTTACCAAAAAGGTTTCAATTTCTCTACTTCTATAATACATAGTAATACCTACAAAAATGGTTATTTCTGTACATTTCCCATATGTCTACTTCATGTTTGGATCATTTTGGGAATGACATTTTATTTTTGGGGGATGTTACAAGGCTTAGAAGTTTAGAAGCAAATCTTGAAATTTTTCTGAAATTTTCAAAAACCCACTTTTTAAGGACCAGTTCAGGTCTGAAGTCACTTTGTGAGGCTTACATAATAGAAACCACCCAAAAGTGACCAGATTTTAGAAACTACACCCCTCAAGGTATTCAAAACTGACTTTACAAACGTTGTTAACCCTTTAGGTGTTCCACAAGAATTAATGGTAAATAGAGATATAATTTCACTTTTTTGGCAGATTTTCCATTTTTATTTATTTTTTTCCAGTTACAAAGCAAGGGTTAACAGCCAAACAAAATTCAATATTTATTTATGGCCCTGATTCTGTAGTTTACAGAACTGCTGTACGGGCACACGGCAGGGAGCAGAAGGAAAGGAATGCCATACGTTTTTTAGAAGGCAGATTTTGCTGTACTTTTTTTTTTTTTTTTTACACCATGTCCCATTTTAAGCCCCCCTTGTGCACCCCTAGTGTAGAAACTCCAAAAAAGTGACCCCATTTTAGAAACTACGGGATAGGGTGGCAGTTTTGTTGGTACTAGTTTAGGGTACATATGATTTTTGTTTGCTCTATATTACACTTTTCGTGAGCAAGGCAACAAGAAATGGCACCTGTTTATTTTTTTTTTATTTACAACATTCATCTGACAGGTTAGATCATGTGGTATTTTTATAGAGCAGGTTGTCACGGACGCGGCGATACCTAATATGTGTAAAAAAAAATGTTATGTAAGTTTTACACAATGATTTCATTTTTGAAACAAAAATCATGTTTTAGTGTTTCCATAGTCTGAGAGCCATAGTTTTTTCATTTTTTTGGCGATTATCTTGGGTAGGGTATGATTTTTGCAGGATTAGATGACTGTTTGGCACTATTTTGGGGTGCGTATGACTTTTTGATCGCTTGATATTCCGCTTTTTGTGATGTAAGGTGACAAAAAATTGCATTTTTTTTTTTTACACAGTTTTTATTTAAAAATGTTTACGGTATTCTCCTGAAGGGTTAGGTCATGTGATATTTTTATAGAGCAGGTTATTACAATATATGTATATATTTTTTTTAATTTACTTAAGTTTTACACAATAATAGCTGTTTTAAAACAAAAAATGATGTTTTAGTGTCTCCATATTCTGAGCCATAGTTTTTTCATTTTTTAGACAATGGTCTTAGGTAGGGGCTTATTTTTTGCGGGATGAGGTGACTGTTAGATTGGTACTATTTTGGTAGGCACACGCCTTTTTGATCGGTTGCTGTTGTACTTTTAGTGATGTAAGGTGACGCAAAAATTGTTTATTTAGCACAGTTATTTTACGGTGTTTATCTGAGGGGTTAGGTCATGTTATATGTTTATAGAGCCGTACTTCTGTATTGGAATGCATTGGCTGTGTGAGTAATACAATGTGTATTACTCATACAGCTTCCTGCCTGTGAGATCCAGGGGGCTGGATCTCACAGGCTTTTCACTGGAAGGCAGCGCAGATGCCCAAGGAAGGCATCGCGCTGCCTTTTATGTCATCGGGTACCCATTACAGCCGCACGGGGACCCGATGTCACCACCGCAACCAAATATATATTTTTAATATTTTTGACTTTCTTTTTTTTTTTTTTTATACCATTGACAAGTAAATACAAAATAGTATCCTATGTAATCTCAGAGAGATACATGTCTTGGATGGGACAGTAGTGTAATTTCCATTTACAATCCTGCTAAACAGTGAAGCAGGTTATCTGGAAGGTATTCCTCACTAGATTAGTAAGTGGCTAACTGTAATGGCAGCTCTGTTGGTGTCTTGATTGTCCTAGATAAACATGCAAACAGATGAGCAATGCAGTGTTCAGTAGATTGTGAAATGCCCTTTTTTTTTTTTTTTTTTGCGTTTTCGTTTTGCGCTCCCTGCCTTCCCAGAGACATAACTTTTTTATTTGTTTGTTCACATACTCATATGAAAGCTTGTTTTTGTGGGACAAGTAGTACTTTCCAATGCCACCATTTAATATTGGCTATCATGTAGTGGGAAGCAGGAAAAAAAAATCAAAATGGGTTAGAAAAATAAATAAAAAAAATAACAATTCCACCACAGTTTTACGTAACTTTTTTTTATATTTACGACTACCGATGCGCGCTAAAACTGACCGGTTACTTTTATTCTACAGGTCAGTACGAATTTTTATGTTTTTTATTTTATTTCTTTTTTTCCCAATCATCTGATTGTTATTATCACACACTTGAATTGGAATCTATGATGATTTTACTAGTTTCCTATGGAGCCCTATTACAGGCAAGGGCTCCATAGGAAATACTATGCAGCAGCCTCCTGTCATTCATAAAGACGGGGGCTGCTGCATACACGCTCCGGCTCCTCCGATCGCCACACGGGGGAGCCAGAGCGCAACTGAAAGTGCACACTTTCGGTTTCAGCGCGCTCAGATGCCGTGGTCAGGATTGATCACTGCATCTGAGGAGTTAAATGTCCGCAATCGGCATTACTGCTGGTTGCGGACATGAGCTGCGGGTGTCTGCTAAAAAAAGCAGGCGGCAACCCGCGGCTATGGTGGCAGGAGCGGGTGCCATCTCTAAACAGATGCATTGTGCAACTGTAGTTGCCAATGTCCATATGCTCTGTGAAGGAGTATAAATGCCACATTCATACTAGCGGTAGCTCCGCAAATTTATCTCTACATTGCGCTTGATCTCCCTTCATCACCAGCGGCATTGGTCTGAAGAAGGCCACATGGCCGAAACTTAACATTTAAAGCCGCAATAACCATACAATAAAAAGAAATCAAGATTATCCAAATCACGCTGGAGTCTTTTTCTTCACTGAATTTCTGATCATCACTTGTATAATAAAATCATATAAACACGAAACTCTTTCCTGCAGGTGCTGCAAACTTTCAGAAACAGTACAAAACACGTCAGTCCTGTGTCCCAGTGAGGACAAGTACTTGCGCTGCTGCAGGCTCCGTGGTAGTGTGGTAGGTATTCACACTCAATGCGACTAATAGAAGGGGGTTGGAGCCGCGCTGCTCTAGATTAGATTCCCGGTCAGTGATGAATAGTGTCGGGCTCCACACGCCTTTACTCTGACACTCTAACAGGGTCCGGTCTTCCAAGCACAATAGCCTCTGTGAGGTTCAAAGGACAGGCAAAATAGTGAAGTACCCTTTACTAGATGGTATAAAAAAGGTTTTAATCTACTCACAACAGAGTTGTTCAACAAAGGCATATAATGATTCCACGTTACAACGTCTCGTTCCTGCCCGACCCGGGTTTCGCTGCTTCGCTTCCTCAGGGGCGAACTGCGCATATGCGCAATCAGGCTCCTTAAGTAGCCCAGCTGTATCATTACATTCAAAATTTCACCGGATCAAATCCGGGAATTACAAATCAAGCTTTTATGCTATACATTTAAAAAGCAACATTCCTTTCATTTTCATTACTTTCATCAGTCTTATCATAAATTATGACCATACTTCTCTTACATTATATTATCATTATAATCAGCTTAGACATAATCTGTTATCATAATCATCTAGAACATCACTTCCCGCTAATCAGCCTAGACATAATCTGTTATTATAATCATCTAAAACATCAATTCCCGCTAATTGCCGCACTTTAAACACATTTTCTCAAGTTCGTTACACACTTTCATTCTCGTAATTTTGTCCGCCGTCTCTCTTCATCTGCCAGTCATTATGACATCGTCACTTCGCCCCACCCTCCCCCAGAGCGTCATTCGGATCTGCCCAATCACGCCCCTCCCGGTTACCTCCGGCCACGTCACTCCATGACGCTACCCTATCAGGACAGTCCAACCTCCTGACGTCACCCGAAGGTCCTCAAGGAGCGAAATAGGGAAGAACCGAATATCGCACCAGGTAAGATGTTTCACAAAAGGCACGGTTTTAGGTCAAATTCGATATTCAACCCCCCTGGCTGCAGAGTCCCCAACTGATAGATCCACTCGACCTCTTTCCTATTTATTTGTGTCAGTGAGTCCCCTCCTCGCCAATGTGGTCTAACTGTCTCAACCCCAGAAAATTTCAAACCCGAAGGATTTTTTCCATGTACAAGTTTGAAATGGGCTGATACACTATGAGTGATGAGACCTTTTTTAATGTTTCGTATGTGCTCTTGTATCCGGACCTTAAGCTTCCTTATCGTCCTACCCACGTACTGGAGCCCACATGGGCACTCCAGTACGTATATGACATTTTCGTTCTCACATGAGCAGTTCCCTCTTATGCGGAATTCCATTCCATTCTTATTAGATATTATGCTGTTACTTTTTCTCCTACGTTCCTTCACGTTCCGGTTTCTGCAACCTGTGCAGAAACTGCACCAGGTGAATTTTCCTCCCTCTCTACTCATTTTAATATTCGCAGGTGGAATGGCGCTATGTACAAGCTTGGTTTTAATATTGGCCGCTCTCTTAAAAATGAAGGAAGGGTTTTCGGGTATGATTTTCCCTAAAACGGGATCATTCTTTAATGTCCCCCAGTTCTGTTTTAGATGATTATAATAACAGATTATGTCTAGGCTGATTAGCGGGAAGTGATGTTCTAGATGATTATGATAACAGATTATGTCTAAGCTGATTATAATGATAATATAATGTAAGAGAAGTATGGTCATAATTTATGATAAGACTGATGAAAGTAATGAAAATGAAAGGAATGTTGCTTTTTAAATGTATAGCATAAAAGCTTGATTTGTAATTCCCGGATTTGATCCGGTGAAATTTTGAATGTAATGATACAGCTGGGCTACTTAAGGAGCCTGATTGCGCATATGCGCAGTTCGCCCCTGAGGAAGCGAAGCAGCGAAACCCGGGTCGGGCAGGAACGAGACGTTGTAACGTGGAATCATTATATGCCTTTGTTGAACAACTCTGTTGTGAGTAGATTAAAACCTTTTTTATACCATCTAGTAAAGGGTACTTCACTATTTTGCCTGTCCTTTGAACCTCACAGAGGCTATTGTGCTTGGAAGACCGGACCCTGTTAGAGTGTCAGAGTAAAGGCGTGTGGAGCCCGACACTATTCATCACTGACCGGGAATCTAATCTAGAGCAGCGCGGCTCCAACCCGCTGCAAACTTTCAGAACAATCAGGGGATAACCATTGATTACAATACTTGTGATCCTTTGATACGCTGGGATTCCTATGAAAATACAAGTCTGAATGGAGAAGGTTAGTATGTTGCCCTGTAAGTCTGAAGAATCACCTATGATTGTTCCTTGGCTTTGCATGAAATTCTTTAGTGCTATAACGGTTTGTATGGTTCATCAAGAAGTGAGCCGCATAAATTTAGGTATAAACACTGAAATTCCTTTCCCCAGTTAGAGGTTTATCATGTTATCTGTAGTAATCATTTAAAAAATAAAATAAAGCATAGCTGTGCTGAGAACCTTGTAGTTCTATCACTATTTCTTGTGCTGCTGTATTCTCTCGAGAAAGCTTAAAGAGAACCTGTCACTACAAAATGAAATGCAATCTACAGGCAGCATGTTATAGAGCAGGAGGAGCTGAGCTGACTGCTATAATTTTGTTGTAATATATTCAGCAAAACTTGCAATTTATACATGTATATCTCTGCTTTTTCTGAACTTAAAGGGGTTCTCTGGGATGATTTAAAATGTCCGCCAACAACCTGCCCTAGAATGTGAGCAGCAATGGTTTCCTACACTTGCAGAGCTACAAAGAGAGATGAAGGGACAGGACCTCACTACACACTACAGTGCTCTACAGTAGATAGTAATGATGCAATCCTGCCTATTATATGCCATCATGGCTGAGCAGCCTGACAGGAAAACTCACCAATATGTAGTATATGCAAGTGCAGAATCATAGTGTGTAGTGAGTCTCTGCCCCCTCACCCCCTTAGGCAGCTCTGCAAGTGGAGGTAACCGTCTCTGCTCACATTCTAGGACAGATTCTAGGTCCATTTAAAGGGGTTGTCTGGGTTCAGAGCTGAACCCGGACATACCCTTATTTTCACCCAGGTAGCCCCCTGAGGCTAGCATCTGAGTATATTATGGGCACGGGCTCTTTTGTTTTCAATAACACACGGCCAACTTCCGCCCGGCAGTGTGTTCGGTGATGTCACCGGATCTGAAGGGCGGGCTTTAGCGCTGCCCTAGCCGTTTTACTGGCTAGGGCAGTGCTAAATCCCGCCCATCAGTGCCGGTGATGTCACCCGTGTTCCTGGCAGCCCCATGGAGAGCCCCGGTATGTCACCGGATGCCTTTGCCCTGTGCGATTTAGCGCAGGGCAAAGGAGAGCATCGGCGCATCCGATGCTCCTGTTAGGGGGGCTGCCGGGGTGAAAATGGAGGTATGTCCGGGTTCAGTTCTGAACCTGGACAACCCCTTTTAAGACCACCTTCTGTGTACAACCATCAGTGACTGACAGGTATCTCTATATAAACACTTAAATAGAGAATGTTATCAATCACTGATAACTCCTCATGTACAACTGAAGTCAGAAATAGCAGAGATATAAATGTACAAATTTTTAGTTTTACTGAACCTTTTCCCATAACACTATATATTAATCTTCTCAGCTCCTCCTGCTCTATAACATGCTGCTGCAGCGTGCCCTGCATTTGGTGTGGACGTCTCCTCTTTGAAGATATTCTCCAGGTTTTTTATATTGATGGTCTATCCACTGCATAGGCCAATAATATCTGATGAGTGAGTGTCTGTTTATGAGTAGCTCCACCACCAGAACTACAGAGTGAACGTCACTTAATTTACTTCAGTGGGAGCAGCGGTGCAGTAACCAGATCAATGGACATAACTGTGTAGTTCTGGTGCTGGAGCTACTCGGGAACAGCTGATCGACAAAGGTGTGGGGTCTTGGACCCCTGCCAATCAGATATTGATGGCCTGCCCTGAGTGTTTATAAGAGGTTGTTTGACCAGGGACAAGCCATTTAATATTGCCGCAGTTTTGGATCCTAACTCTGTTAGTCAGCTGATTTTTGCTGGGAAAGATTCATCCATCCACTAATTTTCTCTACAATACAATTTGCAAAGGTAATGTTTTACATGCCATCCATTTACATAAATAGTAGTTATTCAGACCTCATGAAGTAGAGGCCCAAGTTAGGGGACTGCTTTCTGATGTCCATATGCCCATAGAAGAGCAGTGGCTTTTGTTATATGCACATTTAATATTAAAGTTACATGTCATTTCCTTATGTCGTAATTAGGGATCGACCGATATAGATTTTTTAGGGCCGATAATTTATACCTATATTCTTTGAATTTTCATTTTTGAAAAAAATAAAAATAAATTCCTAAACAAATCTGCTAAGAAATGAATGTTTATTGTTAACGTGTATTTTTGTTGTTGTAAATCTTTATTTTTAATTTATAATTAATATTTTGGTCTGTTTTATGTTTTTATTTTTTAACTATTAGCCCCCTTAGGGACTAGAATCCTTGTCCTATTCACCCTGATAGATCTCTTATCAGGGTGAATAGAACCTCACACTCTCCCTGCTGCTCTGTGCATAGTGCACACAGCAGCAGGGAGCTGACTATGGCAGCCAGGGCTTCAGTAGCTTCCTGGCTGCCATGGTAATCGATCGGACGGAACTAACGGGTGGGGGGGGGGGGGGCGCGAGGGGGTTGGAGAGGGGACCCCTGTGACACTGCACCACCAATGATTTAATACTGGGTTTGGGTGGGGGGGGGGGGGGGTCGCACTGCACCACCAATGTTAATACTTGGGGGAGGGGGGGGGGGCGCACTGTACCACCAATGAAGATAACTCTCTCATAGAGGCAGAATCACATAGCCGGCTCCTGACCTCCTATGAACATTTAAACTTGAACGGAAAGCAAGAAAGATCCAGCACCTTGTTTTTCTTGCTTGACATTTATTCCACAAACCAAATGTACAGCGGTGATAGAAACCTCCAAAAATAAGCCCCAGTACGGAGCATTAGCTGCAATCCGCGGCAGTTAACCCCTGTATATGAATTAATGAGAGAGTTATCTTCATTGGTGGCGCAGTGGCCACAGCCCCTCCCCTCCTCTTGTCCTCCCTCCCCTCATTGGCAGCAGCGGCACAGGGGGGGAGGGAGACACTGCTTCCTTCTTCCCTGTGCTGCTGAGGGAACATGGAGAGCGCTGACAGCAGCGTGATACTTGTTCCCGATACGTCATTGGAATATCGGCAAAATAGATGCCGATACAGATAACGTTCAAAATCCTGAATATCGGCCGATAATATCGGTAAAACCGATAATCAGTCTTCCCTAGTTGTATATTTGTGTATGTTTTCAGCATTTCTTTGTAACATCCCTATATCTTTGTAACATCTGGGTTGAAATGAATCAGCTAAATATACAAATAAGACCAAATGGAGCTATTGAACTGAGATATTGCCAAACACAAGGCACAAAAAGTCATTTTTTTTGTACATTGAATCTGTTTCAGAATCTCAAACTCATTTGACGTGTGGTTTAACTCCTTTAGAATCCATAGATTTCTATGACATACACATAGTACTATGTACAGGTTTATTGTACTAGTATATAGATATGATAAAAGGAATACAAACAGGAAGAGCACCTCCTTTGGGGTCGCACTCCAGGATAAAATAAGTTATACTATAGGGCAGGGGTCAGCAACCTCCGGCTTTCCAGCTGTTGTGAGATTACAACGCCCACTATGCTCCATTCAATTCCATGGGAGTTCTGAATACAACCAAGCAAATGTGCATGCTGGGAGTCGTAGTTTCACCACACCTGGAGTGCCAAAAGTTGCTGGTTCCTGCTATAGGGCAATCTTTTTAACCTTTTCAGGGTGTCCACTCCTTCTTCAAACAGAATTGCTCGCATTGTTTGAATAAGAGGTAGACACCCCAAAATGTGTTGCAAGCTGACTAAATAAAGTTAACATTGCGGCGAATTCAACATTGCCCTATAATGCAACTTGTGTTATGGAGTACGGCCCCATAAGGTGGTTCTCATGTTTATTCCTTTCACCTTGATCTTCACAAAACCAATACATTGTCCTGTGAATTTGAACCTGCCAAGCCTGCTGCAACTTGAGAACATTTATTTTACTACAGTTTAAAATGTGGTGCTCGTGCACAACCTATGCAGGTGAGCGCTTGAACTTTTACTCACTATTATCAGCCATATATGTATTGCAAATAAACATACTGTTCTATGTTGTGCTCAGCTTTTTCTCCCATTTTTTTTTTCTCCTTTATTCTTTTCCTGCAATACTAGCATATAGATATATCCCAGTACATTGTCCATTTACAAAAGCTTTAAAATAACAAATGTGTTTAAAACAGCCAACTACTAAATTGAGATTATTGAATTTACAAAAAAGTATTTGCAAACATGCAAGAAATAAAGAGCTCTACGTGCAGCACCTTACAGGGCACTAGGAAGACAAACTATGCATAGGCAGCCGGTAACGCACTCAAGTCTGACAATCTACAAAATGGAGGAATGGATAACACTTTAATTTTTTGTCATGACCTGTTTTTGCATTCCATTCTATAGTGTTTTGTATATTCCCTGGTATGTAAATGCATAGGAGTAAAGTGGTTCAGTAGCACAATGCCATTTTCCACCCCAGCAATGCCAGCAAAGTCCTGGACCCCCCAACCATAATCATAATAAATGCCCTTTGTGCAGCCTTTGGATATTGCTGTTAAGCAGTTTGCTGTGACAAGTATCCTGCAGTATGCTCTTCTTCCTGTGCTCAGGTATTGTGTCTTTGTGGAGGGGTTTCTTGTTACCTATGCACTACCTCAATAATTTATCTCATGTTTGTTTATAAGCTTCATGGAAGAATGAGGAGAATGTGATGGATGGTTGACTCTATCTTAATTGCATGTATAAACATGCGACCAAGGAGATTAAAACTTTGAATAACAAGATTCCAATCCACATTTGGTCTCGGTAGTTAAGAGCTTCCTAAGCAAAGACTAAATACAGAAAAGTAGAGGATAAAACTTGTCTAAGTTGTATGATGAAAGAGATTATTTCATATTTATTTTAGACAGGTTTGTGACAGCTGTGTAAAGCAAAAGTGATAGGAGGAAATATACAGGCATCTTGTACTTAAAGGCGTTATCCCAACTGCCCCCCCCCCCTTTTTTTTTTCATATTAATGACCTATCCTCCAGACAGGTCATCAATATCAGCTTTGTGGGGGACAACTCCCAACACCCCTGCTGATCAGCTGTTTGAAGAGACAGCAGCGCTTGTATAAGTGCTGCCTTCTCTTCATTGTTTACCTGCTCACTGTTGGAGCTACAGCAGTGAGCAGGTTGTAATTACATCTCAGCCATCCCATTCACTGCAGTGCGACGGCTCCTCCCCAGCGCTGTATAAGCTCTCTCTGTTGGATCATCCTGACTGTGGAAAACAAACACTCAGCTATGCTGATGCAATAATATGAATGTTATTGTTTTTTAAATGAAAAAAAAAAAAAACAACACAATAGTCTGTGTCCTTAAGGAATTAGAGGGAATGTGTTATCAGAAAATGACCTGTTTAACCACTTCCAGACTGGGCCATTCCAGACTGGGCCACTTTATGTGATAACTTTGGAATGCTTTTACTTATCCAAGCCATTCAGAGATTGTTGTCTCGTGAACATGTCCTATCTTTTTGCGGAATGGCCGGATCACGGACAGATTCAAGTGCCCCACGGACTGTGCTCGTGTATTGTGGCTGCATTATGTGGGCCGCAATATGGCAACGGGCCGCACACGCCGGTGTAAAAGAGGCCTAAGACAGATAGTGATACCTCATAAAATACTAATTAAGTAACATTCACCATATGTCTACCTTATGTTGGCCTCATTTAAGTAATGTAATTTTTTTTTTTAGGGCATTTTAGAAAGTTTTGAATTTTAGAAGCAATTTTTGACATTTGAAAGAAAATATCAAAATTCCAATTTTTTTAAGGACCAGTTCAGTTCTGAAGTCATTTTGAGGAGCTCATATAATAGAAACCACCAACAAATACCCCATTTTAAAAACTACACCCCTCAAACTATTCAAAAATGGTTTTAAAAATGTTGTTAATCCTTTAAATATTCCACAGGAATTAAAGCAAAATAGAGATGAAATTTCAAAATTTCACCTTTTTTTTTTTCAGATTTTCCATTTTAAACTATTTTTTCCTGTAACACATCAAGGATTAACAACACAAACCTCAATATTTATTACCCTGATTCTGCAGGGCTCAGAAGGCAAGGAGCAGCATATGTTTTTTGGAGGGCAGATTTTGCTGGAATGGTCTTAGGGCCTAATGTTGCATTTGAAGAGACCCTGAGGTGTCCCAACAGTGAAAACCCCCCAAAAGTGTCAATTTTGTAAACTACACCACCCAAGGAATTTTTAAGCTGTGTAGTGAGCACTTGACCCAACAGACGTTTCATAGAATTTATAACCCTTGGCTGTGAAAATGAAAATTTACATTTAATTTTTTTATTTCATTTTTTAACAAGAAAATGATGCTTTAGGCCTAAACTTTCTTTTTCACAAAAGATAACCGGAGAGTATCCCCCCACAATTTGCTACCCATTTTCTCCTGAATACAGTAACACCCCAATTGTGGTCGTAAACTGTTATTTGGGGCTCAGAAGGGAAGGAGCGGCATCTGGATTTTCTAACATGGAATTTTCTGTTTTTAAGAGCGATGACGTTTTAATTTTTTGTTGACTGAGCTGCGTGAGGGTATATTTTTATTTGCAGGACAAGCTATAGTTTTATTGGAACCATTTTGGGGTACATTTGGCTTTCTGGTAACATTTTATTTAATTTTTTGGGAGGTGAAGCTGTTTGTCATTTTTATATATTTTTCTATATTTTTTTTTACACTGTTCACTTGATAGGGTAGATCATGTGATATTTTTGTAGATCCGGTCGTTATGGATTCAATGATACCAAATATGTCTATTAAAATGTTTACGTTCTACACAAGAAAATTTTTAGAAAAAAAATCATGGGGACACTCATGGCGGGGCCCAGTGCAGTGACTCTATTCTAATACACCGGGCCCCGCAACTGTTAGGTACATTCAATCCGATCCATATCTTAATGTATACCGCACTGTTCTGTACTTACTGTAGTACCGTATGTATAGCATTAAGACGGCACAGACCAGCAGCTCCCTCGGTCATGCGTCGTCTGCCCCGTCTGCCGCAGCTCCCTCATCATGTGCCGCTTGCCTGTTCATTCATAAAGTGAGATAAGCAGGCAGGCAGTGCATGAGGAGGGAGCTGTGGCAGGCGGCGCATGATCGAGGGAGCTGCTGGTCTGCGCCATCTTAATGCTGTACATACGGTACTGCAGTATACATTAAGATATGGATCGGATTGAATGTACTTAACAGCTGCGGGGCCTGGTATATTAAAGTAGAATCACTGCATCATCCACAGATCCCCCATCCGTGTCATCCACAGGATCCCCCATCCGTGTCATCCACGGATCCCCCATCCGTGTCATCCACGGATCCCCCATCCGTGTCATCCACGGATCCCCCATCCGTGTCATCCACGGATCCCCCATCCGTGTCATCCACGGATCCCCCATCCGTGTCATCCCGGATTCCCCCATCCGTGTCATCCACGGTCATCCACGGCACACCCATCCGTGTCAAGCCACGGATCCCCAGCCGTGTCATCCACGGATCCCCCCATCCGTGTCATCCACGGATCCCCCCATCCGTGTCAGCCACAGGATTCCCCCCATAACATGCGTCATCCACAGATTCCCCATAACAAGTTGGGTCAATCCACCAGATTCCCCCCATAACAGGGCGTCAATCACACAGATTCCCTCCCCATAACAGTGAGTCATCCACAGATTCCCCCCATAACATTGGCGTCATCTCCACAGATTCCCCCCATAACAGTGCGTCATCCAAAAGATTCCCCCCATAACCAGTGCGGCATCCACAGATTCCCCCATAAACAGTGCGTCATCCACAGCATTTCCCCCCCATAACAGTGCGTCAGCCACAGATTCCCTCCCCATAACAGTGCGTCATCCACAGATTCCCCCCATAACAGTGCGTCATCCACAGATTCCCCCATAACAGTGCGTCATCAACAGATTCCCCCCAGTAAACAGTGCGTCAGCCACAGATCCCCCATAACCGTGCGTCAATCCCAGATTCCCCCAAAAATCGCCCCCCATAACAGTGCGTCATCCACAGAGATTCCCCCCATACAGTGCGTCACTCCCAGACTTCCCCCAATAAAGTGTTGCGTCATCCACAGATTCCCCCCATAACAGTGCGTCATCCACAGATTCCCCCCATAACAGTGCGTCATCCACAGATTCCCCCCATAACAGTGCGTCATCCACAGATTCCCCCCATAACAGTGCGTCATCCACAGATTCCCCCCATAACAGTGCGTCATCCACAGATTCCCCCCATAACAGTGCGTCATCCACAGATTCCCCCCATAACAGTGCGTCATCCACAGATTCCCCCCATAACAGTGCGTCATCCACAGATTCCCCCCATAACAGTGCGTCATCCACAGATCCCCCCATAACAGTGCGTCATCCACAGATTCCCCCCATAACAGTGCGTCATCCACAGATT
Source organism: Bufo gargarizans (assembly GCF_014858855.1). Taxonomy (NCBI): domain Eukaryota; kingdom Metazoa; phylum Chordata; class Amphibia; order Anura; family Bufonidae; genus Bufo; species Bufo gargarizans. Next base: position 219,609,592 of record NC_058084.1, read on the forward strand.
CCCCCATACAGTGCGTCATCCACAGATTCCCCCATAACAGTGCGTCATCCACAGATTCCCCCCCATAACAGTGCGTCATCCACAGATTCCCCCATAACAGTGCGTCATCCACAGATTCCAATCCTAAAAATTCCCATAACAGTGCGTCATCCACAGATTCCCCCATAACAGTGCGTCATCCACAGATTCCCCCCATAACAGTGCGTCATCCACAGATTCCCCCATAACAGTGCGTCATCCACAGATCCCCCCATAACAGTGCGTCATCCACAGATCCCCCATAACAGTGCGTCATCCACAGATCCCCCATAACAGTGCGTCATCCACAGATCCCCCATAACAGTGCGTCATCCACAGATCCCCCATAACAGTGCGTCATCCACAGATCCCCCATAACAGTGCGTCATCCACAGATCCCCCATAACAGTGCGTCATCCACAGATCCCCCATAACAGTGCGTCATCCACAGATCCCCCATAACAGTGCGTCATCCACAGATCCCCCATAACAGTGCGTCATCCACAGATCCCCCATAACAGTGCGTCATCCACAGATCCCCCATAACAGTGCGTCATCCACAGATCCCCCATAACAGTGCGTCATCCACAGATCCCCCATAACAGTGCGTCATCCACAGATCCCCCATAACAGTGCGTCATCCACAGATCCCCCATAACAGTGCGTCACACAGATCCCCCCATAACAGTGCGTCATCCACAGATCCCCCATAACAGTGCGTCATCCACAGATCCCCCCATAACAGTGCGTCATCCACAGATCCCCCTAACAGTGCGTCATCCACAGATCCCCCATAACAGTGCGTCATCCACAGATCCCCCTAACAGTGCGTCATCCACAGATCCCCCATAACAGTGCGTCATCCACAGATCCCCCATAACAGTGCGTCATCCACAGATCCCCCATAACAGTGGGTCATCCACAGATCCCCCATAACAGTGCGTCATCCACAGATCCCCCATAACAGTGCGTCATCCACAGATCCCCCATAACAGTGCGTCATCCACAGATCCCCCATAACAGTGCGTCATCCACAGATCCCCCATAACAGTGCGTCATCCAGATCCCCCATAACAGTGCGTCATCCACAGATCCCCCATAACAGTGCGTCATCCACAGATCCCCCATAACAGTGCGTCATCCACAGATCCCCCATAACAGTGCGTCATCCACAGATCCCCCATAACAGTGCGTCATCCACAGATCCCCCCATAACAGTGCGTCATCCACAGATTCCCCCCATAACAGTGCGTCATCCACAGATCCCCCCCATAACAGTGCGTCATCCACAGATCCCCCCCCCATAACAGTGCGTCATCCACAGATCCCCCCCCCCATAACAGTGCGTCATCCACAGATTCCCCCCCCCCCCCCATAACAGTGCGTCATTCACAGATTCCCCCCCCCCCCATAACAGTGCGTCATTCACAGATTCCCCCCCCCCATAACAGTGCGTCATTCACAGACTACCATTAGTTCAAAACCTACCAAAAGCACACCTTTTGGTTCAAAATATTTTTTTCTTATTTTCCTCCTCAAAAACCTAGGTGCATCTTATAAAAAATACGGTATATTTTAATAGTACGGGTGTTTTTGCGTGCGGCAATGCCCATGATGTTTGTTTTTTTTATTTTGGGGAAAAGGGGGTGATTAAAATTTTGATATTTTTATTTTTCTGTTTTTTTTGTGAGGTCCCCAATTGGATCCTAATTGGACGTTATGTAAAATAATGGAATTTGTTCCATAATCATAATACAGAAATCACAGTTCAGTCCCTCCACTTGCTGGCGTGAACTGTAATATAAAAGTAATAAGCCTGGAAGCCTAGTTCAGGTTCATTACTATGAATGAACGCCTTCCCTGATCTCTGCCTGGGGGAGTCGTTCCTTACCCAGAAGCGTGTGCTTCTGGGTTTTAGCCCTCTTAGACGCCGTGGTCACATTACTGCTGATTGCGCTCATTTCCCACGAGTGTCTGCTAGATGAAAAAGCGGGTGCCCTGCGGCTATGGCGCTCGCTCCGTTCCCGGACCAGGTGCCATCTTTAAAGACCCAACATCTGCTATACATGTAAAGCAGATGTTGTGAAGGGATTAAAGAGGGCCTGTCACCACAAAATACAATGTAATCTGCAGGCAGCATGTTATGGAGCAGGAGGAGCTGAGCAGACTGATGTATGTAAAAATGTGGTAAAATACACAGTAAAACTTGTAATTTGTTCATTTAAATGTCTCTTTTCTGATCTTAGCTGCGAGTCCCTGATAACATCAGTCTACAACTATCTCTGTATATACAGTTATAAACACTTATGCTTTCAATCACTGACCATCCCTCCCCATGTACAAATGAAGTCCAAAAAAGCACAGATATAAACTGCTTGTCCCAAAAAAAAAGGTCACATACACTCTAATATTTTGTTGGACCGCCTTTAGCTTTGATTACGGCACGCATTCGCTGTGGCATTGTTTCGATAAGCTTCTGTAATGTCACAAGATTTATTTCTATCCAGTGTTGCATTAATTTTTCACCAAGATCTTGCATTGATGATGGTAGAGTCTGACTGCTGTGCAAAGCCTTCTCCAGCACATCCCAAACATTCTCAATGGGGTTAAGGTTTGGACACTGTGGAGGCCAATCCATGTCTGAAAATTATGTCTCATGCTCAATTTGAGCCCGATGAATCCTGGCATTGTCATCTTGGAATATGCCTGTGCCATCAGGGAAGAACAAATCCATTAATGGAATAACCTGGTCATTCAGTATGTTCAGGTAGTCAGCTGACCTCATTCTTGGAGCACATACTGTTGCTGAACCTAGACCTGACCAACTGCAGCAACCCCAGATCATAGCACTGCCCCCACAGGCTTGTACAGTAGGCACTAGGCATGATGGGTGCATCACTTCATCTGCCTCTCTTCTTATCCTGATGCACCCATCACTCTGGAACAGGGTAAATCTGGACTCATCAGACCACATGACCTTCTTCCATTGCTCCAGAGTCCAATCTTTATGCTCCCTAGAAAATTGAAGCTTTTTTTTTCTGGTTTGCCTCACTGATTAGTGGTTTTCTTACGCTTACATAGCTGTTCAGTCCTAATCCCTTGAGTTCCCTTCACATTGTGCGTGTGGAAATGCTCTTACTTTCACTATTAAACATAGCCTTGAATTCTACTGTTGTTTTTCATTGATTTTGATTTCACCAAACGTTTAAGTGATCGCCGATCACGATCATTTAGGATTTTTTCCTGCCACATTTCTTCCGCGAATACGATGGACCCCCACTATCCTTCCAGTTTTTAATAATGCGTTGGACAGTTCTTAACCCAATTTTTGTAGTTTCTGCAATCTCCTTAGAGAAAAAAAATCTACTTGATGCATGCCAATTATTTGACCCTTCTCAAACAGACTAACATCTTTTCCACGACCAGGAGATGTCTTTCGACATGGTTGTTTAAGAAATGAGAAGCAACTCATTGCACCAGTTGGGGTTAAATAACTTATTGCCAGCTAAAAGATAATCGCCCATGCAGTAATTATCCAATAGGAGGCTCAAAACTATTTGCTTAGTTAAATCCAGGTGGCAACTTTTTTTTGGGACAGGCAGTGTATAAATGTATCAGTTATTTATGATTGGGGCATAGGAGTTTTCTTTCAAATGCAATCTGTGATGTGTATTATATGAACTGTAATACATAAACCCTACCAGGATAGCTTTATGAGTTCTGTTTTTGTGCCTTCCCTAAGCGGTAAAACAGACTTTCCTTCATGCTATAGGTCAGTGGAATTACTGCAATACAGTATCATATTTTTTTTCAAATCGTTTTTCTTGTGTTTTTAATACCTAAAAAAAATATAAATTAACATAGTAACATAGAATGTGTCGGCAGATAAGAACCATTTGGCCCATCTAGTCTGCCCAATATACTGAATCCTATGGATAGCCCCTGGCCCCATCTTATATGAAGGATGGCCTTATGCCTATCCCATGCATGCTTAAACTCCTCCACTGTATTTTCAGCTACCACTTCTGCAGGAAGGCTATTCCATGCATCCACTACTCTCTCAATAAATTAATACTGCCTGATATTACTTTTAAACCTTTGCCCCTCTAATTTAAAACTATGTCCTCTTGTAGCAGTTTTTCTTATTTTAAATATTTTCTCCTCTTTTACCTTGTTGATTCCCTTTATGTATTTAAAAGTTTCTATCATATCCCCTCTGTCTCGTCTTTCTTCCAAGCTATACATGTTAAGGCCCTTTAACCTTTCCTGGTAAGTTTTTTATTTAGGAAAAAAATAGGCTAATTTACTAGTATATTCGAATGCAGGCCTGTAGGTGGCAGCACTGCATTTGAATATACTAAATTCAGTATTCTGTATTGCATAGATATGCAATACAGAATGCAACATGCAACATGCATTCCAATTGCTGATTGCCTGTTAGTCACCTAGGGTAACAGAAAAAAAAAAAAAAAGTTAAAAAAATTACAAATTCTAATCACTTTCTTTCCCTAAAATTAATTTTAAAAAAACCTAAACCTTGCCACATCCAAAAAATGCCTGTACTATTAAAATAGAAAAATAATTATCCCATACAGTGAAAATGATACTAGTCTACACCTGTGGAATTCTGAAAGGCAAAAGATGATTTAGGTGTCTACATCAGCGGTCACAAGAATGAAAAATTAAATGATTAGCTCTTGTCGTTCTATTATTCAGTGCGTACTACACTACTCGATAATCGATCACTTTTGCTCCATTTCATGATTTTTTTCACATCTGCTAATGTAAAGCGGCCTTTATCTGTAAGAACCTGCTTTAGCTGTCTGTGATCTGCTTATTTTTCCTAAACCTTTATTTTCTCGTATTTTGCAATAACATTTTTGGGCTTTGGAACCTATTACTGGTTTTCCATAGAGTTATTGACTCATGGGTTCAACAATGGTCATCCCAGAACCAATTAGTATTGTAACCTGAGGGACCACTGTAATAGAGTTTCCTATATTATGCAGCACCATGCCTCATGATTTTATATATATATATATGTGTGTGTATATTATATAGATATACAGTACAGACCAAAAGTTTGGACACACCTTCTCATGCAAAGAGTTTTCTTTATTTTCATGACTATGAAAATTGTAGATTCACACTGAAGGCATGAAAACTATGAATTAACACATGTGGAATTATATACATAACAAAAAAGTTTGAAACAACAGAAAATATGTCATATTCTAGGTTCTTCAAAGTAGCCGCCTTTTGCTTTAATTACTGCTTTGCACACTCTTGGGATTCTGTTGATGAGCTTCAAGAGGTAGTCACCTGAAATGGTCTTCCAACAGTCTTGAAGGAGTTCCCAGAGATGCTTAGCACTTGTTGGCCCTTTTGCCTTCACTCTGCGGTCCAGCTCATCCCAAACCATCTCGATTGGGTTCAGGTCCGGTGACTGTGGAGGCCAGGTCACCTGGTGCAGCACCCCATCACTCTCCTTCATGGTCAAATAGCCCTTACACAGCCTAGAGATGTGTTTGGGGTCATTGTCCTGTTAAAAATTAATGATGGTCCAACTAAACGCAAACAGGATGGAATAGCATACCGCTGCAAGATGCTGTGATAGCCATGCTGGTTCAGTATGCCTTCAATTTTGAATAAATCCCCAACAGTGTCACCAGCAAACCACCCCCACACCATCACACCTCCTTCTCCATGCTTCACGGTGGGAACCAGGCATGTAGAGTCCATGTGTTCACCTTTTCTGCGTTGCATAAAGACACGGTGGTTGGAACCAAAGATCTCAAGTTTGGACTCATCAGACCAAAGCACAGATTTCCACTGGTCTAATGTCCATTCCTTGTGTTCTTTAGCCCAAACAAGTCTCTTCTGCTTGTTGCCTGTCCTTAGCAGTGGTTTCCTAGCAGATATTCTACCATGAAGGCCTGATTCACACAATCTCCTCTTAACAGTTGTTCTAGAGATGTGTCTGCTGCTAGAACTCTGTGTGGCATTGACCTGGTCTCTAATCTGAGCTGGTGTTAACCTGCGATTTCTGAGGCTGGTGACTCGGATAAACTTATCCTCCGCAGCAGAGGTGACTCTTGGTCTTCCTTTCCTGGGGCGGTCCGCATGTGAGCCAGTTTCTTTGTAGCGCTTGATAGTTTTTGTGACTGCACTTGGGGACACTTTCAAAGTTTTTCCCAATTTTTCAGACTGACTGACCTTCATTTCTTAAAGTACTGATGGCCACTCGTTTTTCTTTACTTAGCTGCTTTTTTCTTGCCAGAATACAAATTCTAACAGTCTATTCAGTAGGACTTTCAGCTGTGTATCCACCTGACTTCTCCACAACGCAACTGATGGTCCCAACCCCATTTATAAGGCAAGAAATCCCACTTATTAAACATGAATGGATCCACAGGATTTACTTTATGCTGTTAAAAACAAAGCAGGGCGCACCATAGGGTAATACCGTTGGTAGACAGATAAAATAAATGGTTCCAGTACAGGGCTCACCTTTTGTGGTTGTGCTATTTGTAGGCACAACTCTAGTAAAAGCTTGTCAATGACTGCGATGGAGTCTCGGTTCACTGGTGGATCTGCAGCCGCGGAGGGATGACTTCTTGTCGGAGATCCCAGAAGTCTCCAAGAAGTGGTAGGATACAGATATAAATAGATAAAATATCCCAGGGAGCAAGAATCCAGTCCAGATAGTAATAGTAAATAGAAACGTATTTATTGCAGAAGTACAATGCGTTTCAGGGAGTAGTTCCCCTTCATCAGGTACATAACACTGCATATGAAATCACATAAACACGCAGCATTTAAATACACTCAAAAAAAACGCCAAAATGGAAAAGTATGGGCTAAGAAAAGGGGGCGTGGCTTGTGGGGAGGAGTCCCCAGCCGATGTGCATAGATAAAAAAGTTCAATAGTTGCTGATATAAAATATATATATATAATGATAACAATGCAGAGGCACCAACAATGCTGGTGAAGCCAGAAACGTGAGGGTGTAGTGCTCCGATCAGTTTATCTGCCTCTTATCCAGGAGCGCTCGTATTGAAGAGGGAGGTCACATGATTGGAACCCGGTCACGTGATCGTGGCTTGCTGGCAGCAGATAGTATCCTGGTTGCTGGGTAACCAGGACGCTTAGTGGCCACACTGATGTATTGCGGACACGAGCGCAGCGAGGATGACAGGGGAGGGAGGTGGAGTCGGTGTTGCAGGGAGGGCGGACCTGTGGTGTGAAATCTATTGATAGCAAGGGGAGGCTCTGTCATATTATCCGGATCAGGGGCTGAAGGGAGTAGGAATATGAGACGCTCAAAACAGATAAATTGATGATACTTGGTGTTAAAAGGATTAATCACTTCTAATAATGATATAATAGCATAAAAAAAAAAAAAAAAAAAATGGCCATTACAGGATAACTAATTAGTGATGCATAATTAGTAGTAGAAGAACCAACTGATAGAATAATTATCAACCAATAATTAATTGGGGGCTAATGATTGGAGAAAGATGGGATGGTGAGGAGGGAGGTGATAAATGAATAGGAAGGTATTACTCCATAATGATGCATGTACATGTTGTTGATTACAGCAATTGATGATAATGGGTATATTAATGGATCAAAAAAAAAAAAAAAAAAAAAAAAAAAAAAAAATATATATATATATAGATGATGAATAAATGATAAATAATACATGATAAAAGGAAAGGGGATTTATTATATATTAATCAATAATAAATTAGGAATATATATATATATATATATATATATATATATATATATGTGTGTGTGTGTAAAAAAAAAAAAAAAAAAGAATGAACAAATCCATGATATAGAATAAATGAAATAAAATAAAAAATATGAAAAATTATATATGTAAATAATAAAAATGTTGGCTCGATATATGGAGCGTCATGCTTGCATATGTGCAGAAAAACGGTGGCGGTGGGATATGCATGTAAAGTACTACATTATACAACCTTGGGGGACCTCGGCTGTTTGAAACATGACAGGGCACACCTGTGAAGTGAAAACCATTTCAGGTGACTACCTCTTGAAGCTCATCAAGAGAATGCCAAGAGTGTGCAAAGCAGTAATCAAAGCAAAAGGTGGCTACTTTGAAGAACCTAGAATATGACACATTTTCAGTTGTTTCACACTTTTTTGTTATGTATATAATTCCACATGTGTTAATTCATAGTTTTGATGCCTTCAGTGTGAATCTACAATTTCCATACTCATGAAAATAAAGAAAACTCTTTGAATGAGAAGGTGTGTTCAAACTTTTGGTCTGTACTGTATATATAATAGAGATACAGGGTGGACCATTTATTTGGATACACCTTAATAAAATGGGAATGGTTGGAGATATTAACTTCCTGTTTGTGGCACATTAGTATATGTGAGGGGGGGGAAACTTTTCAAGATAGGGTGGTGACCATGGCGGCCATTTTGAATCCAACTTTTGCTTTTTTCAATAGGAAGAGGGTCATGTGACACATCAAACTTATTGGGAATTTCACAAGAAAAACAATAGTGGCTTGGTTTTAACGTAACTTTATTCTTTCATGAGTTATTTACAAGTTTCTGACCACTTATAAAATGTGTTCAATGTGCTGCCCATTGTGTTCGATTGTCAATGCAACCCTCTTCTCCCACTCTTCACACACTGATAGCAACACCGCAGGAGAAATGCTAGCACAGGCTTTCAGTATCCGTAGTTTCAGGTGCTGCACATCTTGTATGTTCACAGCATAGACAATTGCCTTCAGATGACCCCAAAGATAAAAGTCTAAGGGGTTCAGAACGGGAGACCTTGGGGGCCATTCAACTGGCCACGACGACCAATCCACTTTCCAGGAAACTGTTCATCTAGGAATGCTCGGACCTGACACCCATAATGTGGTGGTGCACAATCTTGCTGGAAAAACTCAGGGAACGTGCCAGCTTCAGTGCATAAAGAGGGAAACGCATCATCATGTAGCAATTTCGCATATCCAGTGGCCTTGAGGTTTCCATTGATGAAGAATGGCCCCACTATCTTTGTACCCCATATACCACACCATACCATCATTTTTTTTCGTTCTAACAGTCTTGGAGGGATCTATCCAATGTGGGTTAGTGTCAGACCAATAGCGGTGGTTTTGTTTGTTAACTTCACCATTCACATAAAAGTTTGTCTCATCGCTGAGCAAAATCTTCTGCGTAAACTGAGGGTCCTGTTCCAATTTTTGTTTTGCCCATTCTTCAGTGCGCCGATCTGGATCATCCTCGTTGAGATGCTGAGGTAGCTGGAGTTTGTAAGGGGGCCATTTGTGAGTAGCTAATATCCGCCGAAGGGATGTTCGACTAATGCCACTCTCCAGTGACATGCAGCGAGTGCTATGCTGTGGGCTCTTGCTGAATGAAGCTAGGACAGCCACTGATGTTTCTTCATTAGTGACAGATTTCATGCGTCCACATTTAGGCAAATCCAACACTGAACCAGTTTCACCAAACTTAGCTTTCAGTTTGCTAACTGTAGCATGTGAGATGGGTGGTCTCGTAGGCTGTCTTGCATTGAAATCTGCTGCAATGACCTGGTTACTGTGTTCACCAGACATCAACACAATTTCTATCCGCTCCGCACATGTTAACCTCGGCGATATGTCAATGGCTGTAAACAAAGAGAAACTTGTAAATAACTAATGAAAGAATAAAGTTATGTTAAAACCAAGCACACCATTGTTTTTCTTGTGAAATTCCCAATAAGTTTGATGTGTCACATGACCCTCTTCTTATGGAAAAAACAAAAGTTGGATTTAAAATGGCCGACTTCAAAATGGCCGCCATGGTCACCACCCATCTTGAAAAGTTTCCCCCCTCACATATACTAATGTGCCACAAAAAGGAAGTTAATATCACCAACCATTCCCATTTTATTAAGGTGTATCCATATAAATGGCCCACCCTATATATATATATTAGTAGTTTAATGTGCCTGGCCCATGGTTATCATGAAAATGATGCAAGACCATGATTAAGTATTCACAATATCTTACAGTTACTCTTAGCATGACTGATCAAATATCATGTTCCATGGAGTGCTGATATTTCTGCTTCATAATTTACCATGCATTTCACCTCATGATAGGAGGAAGTCATGATTTTCGTGCTTACAAGGAAAGATAATAGACACCCTTTTCCTTCCTATACTTGACTGTCAAAGAAGTCCTGTGAATTTCTGAGACAATATTTTAAACATTGCCACAGTCTCCTTTAATTTTTTGCCATGTATTTCTGTTTGTTTGGCTATAATTTTTACATGGACAGATGATTTTTCTTTTCTTTTTTTTTTATTAACTGCTCAATGATCTATAGTGAAGAAGAAAACAATAAAAAAAATAATGCTGTATGTTCACAATGTAGAAGAAAAGGGTTGCCCCACAGTTAAATTTCCTATTTATATGTTAGATGAGACAACACAGATCATGCCCCTATTCCTAGTGTGCACTGGACATATTGGTACAGAAGGCATGATTTTTGTTTTTTGTGCCCAGTGAAGGTATTAGATTGCAGAGGAATTGTCTTTTAGAAGACAGTGGTTGACATTGAATGATGATCAGTTTGCTGCCGTGTGCAGTTCCATCCTGGTACTTGACTATGCTTATGACCATCAAAAACGCACCCTGAAATCTAATAGGCTCATCTTCAGTATGTTTAGATTGGTGGAATTCTTATAGGTTTTTGTGTCATTATAAACATAAGCCATCATGGATATGTTGGACTTTTTAAAACCTGATTGGAAGCCCTTTGTCTTTAATGTGATCTTTCAAGATTCTGGCATTTCTAATGTCGATAGGCTGATGGCAGTGTTTGTGCCATAAAAATTACTGGAAGAGGTATCGGCAGTGTAAACAGAGGATTTCAACATTAGTGTGAATAGACATGTCTCATTTGTGTAAGTTTCTATTTCTTCCATTGGGAGAAATAATCTCACATATAGATAGGCTTTCCATTAAGCCAGTTGCAGAATATATTCAGTCTCTTCATCAGTCATTGTTTCAGCTGCATAACTTCCTCCTATGGCAACCTTAAAGGGGTTCTCCGGGAATTAAAAAAAAATACTTAAATATTATTTCATTATAAATATATTACCAAATACCTTTCATTGGTTATAATGGCTCGTTTTGTCCAGGGAGCAATCATTAGGAAAAAAAAAATGGCTGCAATCCTACTAGTCCAAACAAAACCTGTCCTAATTACACAGGAAGACAAGTTAAAGAGCTGCGTCATCTTCCTCTCTTACTTGTCAGGGATGATGATCCTGAATACAGTTTAATGATTTTATGATCTTCAGATGAATCTCTGTTGGAATGGAGTTCATTAGGAGACATGAAGTACAGAGAGGATAGTGGGGGTGTAGATAATGAGCAGCAGCACTTGTATGCAGTCTCCATTACTACAGTCTGTCCTGTCCATCCTCTCTGTACTTTATGCTTCCTCATGAACTCCATTCCTACAGAGATTCAGCTGAAGATCTTATCATCTGTATTCAGGATCATAATGCGATTAGGACAGGTTTTGTGTGTGCTAATAGGACGGCAGCCATTTTGTTTCTCCCAATGATTGCTCCCTAGACAAAATGAACCATTATAGCTAATAAAATGTATTTGGGAATGTATTTATACTAAATTAATATTTAAGTATTTTCATTTTCTTAGTTCCTGGAGAACCCCTTTAAATAATTTTATTTATATTTTAATGGAAAAAAGAAAACTCGTACAGTACCCTTTGCACCACATATCTTCAATGTGTAGCAAAATTAGAAGGATATATAACATGGCTAACTCATGTACAGAAACTGATGTTTATACCAGTCAAACTGTCTTCTTCATTCCGCCTCTTATCTTCTCATACCATCTACTGCCTCATGCATAAACACGTCAAGACTAGTCAGGATAGCCAATACATCCAAACACTGTGCCCTCCTAGAAATGTACCTACCATGATGTACCCGTAGGATTATACCCCTTCAGTAACATGCACATATGTGCAGAGCCAGTTCTAGAAAAAATGTGGCATTGGACAAAAGTAGTGGGTCCCCAAATTCTGAAATGTATAAATATTGTATGTAGAAAGATCACAATGCACCTATCTATACAACAGGCTGTATGTTATTGGATGATAAGAACACCAATAGCTCTGAAAATAGTCTAGCCTATGAACATTTTAGTAAAATCCTAAGTGACTGATGAGTCACACTACTATGATCACCAGCTAATATCCAGACTAACCGCCATGTGCAGCACGGACAGCAGTTAGACGGGCTGGAAGTGACCCAATAAGTTTCAGGTAGGTTATCACAGGTATCTGGAGCCATGCTGACCGCTGTGCATCCCACAGCTGCTGCAAGGCACCTGGTGGAGCATCCATTGAGCGGACATGATGATTAAAGTGAACCCAGTTGAGCATCTGTGGGACCAAGTCTGGGTAATTAGTGGGCCAGGGTAGTACTTGAAAGTCTTGATCATGCTCTTTCAAACAATGTTAAGGCCCTATTACATTGGCAGATTATTGTTAAGATGATTGCTAACGAGCGTTCATATGAACGCTCGTTAGCGATCATCTGGAAGTGTAATACTGCCGCTGAATACCTGATAAACGAGCAACTGCTTGTTCATCATGTAATTGGGATCTTTTAACGTGTTTAAAATCCTGGTTTGCCGGCGGCAGATCGCACCGTGTAATATGCGCTCTGCTGCCAGTGATCAATGAGACAGTATAGTGACAAGCGATGCATTAGCAGTCCATCGTACTTATACTGAGAAGGAGATGGCTGCATGTAATAGACAATTGACAGGAGGGAGCCCTTTGGGTGTAAGTGATCTGCAAGGATGGATTCATACCCTCATCGGTTAAGAGTGCCTTCCACATGGATGAGAGGACCTAGAGAATGCCACGAAAACATTCCCCAGACCATAATACTACCACCACCAGCTTGTGTTCTTCTAGCAATGGTTGCAGGGTATTTGTTTTCTGATGTCTTTCGCCTGACAGAACAGCGTCCATCTGTTCGATGAAGCAGAAACCGTGACTCATCTGAGACGGCAACCCTTTGCCAATCATCAATGGTTCTATTCCGATACTGCTGTAAAAATGGAGCCCTTTTCTGCCAATGCAACTGTGTTAGGAGAGCTACAATGACCGTACATCTGCTTTGAAGCCCAGTATACAGTAGAGTTCACGTCTGGTAGCCCCTTGGTTAATTTTGGTGGTGAGCTGCTCCACTGTAGTCAGTCTACCCTCCTCACCTTCGTGGCCGATGTTCACTTCTCACATCAATAGTATGTGGTGCTCCACAGTTTTCACGTGGCTTTTTCATATTGGTGCCATTTGTCCACTCAACTTGCAGGATAACAGGCCGAACTGGATGGACAAATGTATTTTTTAGGGCTTATGTACTATGTTACTTTGTTACTATGATACAATTTCATCAAAGCAGCACGTGAACAGTTCAAACTGCGCAGTTTTTAGATATACTGCGACCCTTGGCCTGAAAGCCAATAATGATCCCTTTTTGCAACTCTGTTATATCGCCTCTTTTACCCATATCAACAACGAGGGATGTATGTGCAGACAGCCTATCTCACACCTTATATACCCACTAAGCCAGCTCCCCACACATGCCTTCCTTCATGACCCATGCGCTGCCCCTAAACTCTGTATATTTAAAGGGGTTCTATGTTTTTACTATATTGACCTATTCTCAAGATAGGTCATCAATATCAGATCTGGAGATAAAGAAGGACTGCTACTGCTGGACAGTGAAGAAGTCAGGAAGTACTCACTCTGTTGCTACCTTAGCCAGACAGGACAGGATTTGGTCCTCTGGTTTGTCAGTGGCATCCATCACCTATAGGCTATGAGGACAATGCATATGTCATGAAAAGCTATTTAATGACGTCATACAGTGGTATACATCACCTATAAGCTACTATGTTACAAAAAAAAAATTGCCTTTTTTTTTTTTACTGGACTCCAGGATTGGAAAGATGTGGACACGTTTAATGTGATATGAGTAGGTCCTAAGAACCACATTCTTGAGAACTTATTTTTTGCATCAGTGTCGAGAGACAAAGTTGTTTTTTGTTTACTCATCTACAGTCTGTTCTACTTAAAAGAAGAAGCTCATGTAATTGAGGAGAAGCTCTCATTATACAGTGGGATAGGTCTCCTTTAGGGACGTTAAGTAGAGTTCTTTTAATTTTGGCTTTAGTAATAAACCACAGCTGCTTGGATGATTCCACCCCACAGATGTCTAAGTTGTGCAGCTTTTCATTTTAGTTTTAGAAGAAATGCCTGGGAAATGAGGAAACCACAAAGAAAAAGAATTGTTTTGTAAACAGAAATCTATATATATATAAAAATAAAAAAACATGCTGCTGATGTTTTTTCCATACTCTTGATACACGGAAGCTATGTGCTGATAAATCTGTGTGCAGGCAGTTTAACCAATACCGGCCATTTGTGATGACAGTACAAATAATCTATGATACAGTAGTGCTTTATAGTAAGGTTAAAAAGAAAAAGGATTTAATTACATCTAGTGTAACATATTATGCTGTTTTCGTCTGGAAGAAGGTAAGAGAACCGCACTTGCTTGGCTGTTCTTGTAATAGAAGCAAAAGGGAGTTGTAGTTTCAGAACAGCTGCAGGTTGCTGATCCCTGGTCTGAAGCCTGTATTAGCCTGGCCAATTATCGCCCAGTTCATCCTTGACGAGCGTTCGTAGGAATGCTTGTTAGCGATCATCTTGCAGTGTATTTCTGCCCCCAATTACCTGATGAACAAGCAAACACTTAATCATTGTACAATCTAGATTTTTAAGCTTGCTTAAAATTCATTGTTTGCCCGCAGCAGATTGTGCTGTCTAATTACAATCTGCCGCCGGCAAGCCACTAAATAGCAGGGGACGAGCGATGGCATAGCGATCGCTCCCCTCCATGCTGTGAAGGAGATTGTTGCATATAATAACAGTTGTTTCCTCCACTAGCAAGCAAGCAATTGTCGGGAGGGAACACTTCTCTCCCAACAGTTGCCAGCCTGATCTTGCTGTCTCAGGCTACTTTCACACTTGCGTTCGGTGCGGATCCGTCTGGTATCTGCACAGACGGATCCGTACCTATAATACAAAAGCTTGCATCCGTTCAGAACGGATCCGTCTGCATAACAACTTTTTCAGATCGTGAAAAAATTGTGAAAACTCAGATCCAACAGTATATTCTAACACAGAGGCGTTCCCATGGTGATGCTTCAAGTTAGAATATACTAAGAACTGTGTACATGACTGCCCCATGCTGCCTGACACCACCCGATCTCTTACAGGGGGCTGTGATCCGCACAATTAACCCCTCAGGTGCCTCTGTGTTAGAATATATTGTCGGATCTGAGTTTTCACAATTTTTTCACGATCTGAAAAAGCTGTTATGCAGACGGATCCATTCTGAACGGATGCAAGCTTTTGTATTATAGGTACGGATCCGTCTGTGCAGATACCAGACGGATCCGCACCGAACGCAAGTGTGAAAGTAGCCTGAGACAGCAAGATCAAACCCCCCTCCCTCCCCAGTATTAAATTCATTGGTGGCCAGTGCGGCCTCCCTCCCCAGTATTAAATTCATTGGTGGCCAGTGCGGCCTCCCCTCCCCCCCTAATTAAAATCACCCCCCTCCCTCATCATTGGTGGCAGCGGAGAGTTCCGATCAGAGTCCCAGTTTAATCGCTGGGGCTCCGATCGGTTACCATGGCAGCCAGGACGCTACTGCAGTCCTGGCTGCCATGGTTACTTAGCAATTTTAGAAGCATTATACTTACCTGCGCTGTCTGTGGCCGGCCGGGAGCTCCTCTTACTGGTAAGTGAAAGGTCTCTGTGGCGCACTGCTTATAGCACAGACCTGTCACTTACCAGTAGGAGGAGCTCCCGGACGGCCACAGACAGCGCAGGTAAGTATAATGCTTCTAAAATTGCTAAGTAACCATGGCAGACAGAACTGCAGTAGCGTCCTGGCTGCCATGGTAACCGATCGGAGCCCCAGCGATTAAACTGAGACTGATCGGAACACTCTGCTGCCACCAATGATGGGGAAGGCCACACTGGCCACCAATGAATTTAATACAGGGGAGGGGGGCTGCACTGGCTGACAATGAATTTAATACTGGGGAGGGAGGGGGGGGGGGGCCCGCACTGGCCACCAATGAATTTAAAACTGGTGGGGGTCTGGCCCCTGCTGCCTGGCAGCACCTGATCTCTTACAGGGGGCTATGATATGCACAATTAACCCGGCACCTGAGGGGTTAATTGTGCGGATCACAGCCCCCTGTAAGAGATCGGGTGGTGCCAGGCAGCAGGGGGCAGTCATGTACACAGTTCTTAGTATATTCTAACTTGAAGCGTCTCCATCACCATAGGAACGCCCCTGTGTTAGAATATACTGTCGGATCTGAGTTTTCACGATCTAACTCAAATCCGATGGTATATTCTAACATAGAGGCATTCCCATGGTGATGGGGGGCGCTTCAAGTTAAAATATACCATCGGATTGGAAAAAACTCAGATCCGATGGTATATTAATAGGGACTCCTGACTTTACATTGAAAGTCAATGGGGGACGGATCCGTTTGCAGTTGCACCATATTGTGTCAACGTCAAACGGATCCGTCCCCATTGACTTGCACTGTAAGTCAGGACGGATCCGTTTGGCCCTGCACGGCCAGGCGGACACCAAAACACTGCAAGCTGCGTTCGGTTGTCCACCTTCTGAGCGAAACGGAGCCATACTCATGCATTCTGAGCGGATCTGCATCCACTCAGAATGCATTGGGGCTGTACGGATCCGTTCGGGGCCGCTTGTGAGAGCCTTCAAACGGAACTCACAAGCGGAACCCCGAACGCAAGTGTGAAAGTAGCCTCATACAGCCCTAACTGATAAAGTCAAGGGAGGTTGTTTGCCATGCTAAAAGTCCAAAGTAGGAAATTAAGAGCCAGGGCAGGAAGTAGAATACATGGAGTGATAGGGAAATTAAAGGAAGATGCGCTGAGAACACATTGACAAGGTATATGAAACACTTGTTAACAATGATCATCTATTACTGTTTTCTGGCTTAATTATACATTTCTCCAATGTAATTATATACTGTAGACAGATATAAAATATGTGCACATTGAGCAACTGATAAAGATCCTAGGTGAAGCATCAAAAAGAGAGCTCCAAGTCTGGAGCCGAAAAGAGTCCAGGAGGCTAGCTTGTTGAGGTCAAAGATCGCATCTTGAGTGACCACATTAGCCCTTCAGAGGAGGTTGCTAATAAAGACTTACATGAACTGTTACTACTGGAACAGGCACAACATTCTTCCATGCATTCTTCAGTGCAATGACACTTACATGGACGAGTGTTTCTTAGATTACAAGCTTTGTAGTTATGTAATTATATGTCGTGTCTTGTCTGCTCAATACTTTAGATATACTGGTCTAGTATTTGGGATTTAACAGTTTCCTATCTGAATTTTGCATGGTTATAATTGACTATCAATCTACTCAACTTCAGAATGGGGGGAAAATGAGGTCATTTCCTAATCCTATTTGTTATATGATGCTGGACAGAAATGTATACACAAAGGACCATGGATGGAATCTGCTGTGGAGTAAGCAGTGTGGCGGCTGAAGCCCTGCAGTCTACGAAGCAGAGGGGATGGGAACCACAGCACTGTACTGTGCAGATGGAGTAGTTGTGTGGAAACCCTTACACTTGTTATTATAAATGCAGAAGACAGACTGTCTCCAGCTTCTGCAGGAAAGGCATAGGGGTTGTGAATTCCTTCTTTAATATTGTATGACAGCTCCTGCTCAGCCTAGATTTTGATAATATGTATGGATGGGTGTTTGTCTATGCAATTACTTAACATAAGGCACAAGTTCATGCAGTGTTTTATATTATATTCTAGGATTTCTGAAATGCTTGGATACGGATAGGCGTGATCCAGGTAATAGAGAATAGCAGTTGTGGGGAAATGCCCTTACTGGTGGCAGCAGCAGAATGCAGGCGCATTTGCTGTTAATGAAGAGAAGGGCTGTATGATTGCTGTCAGTATCTCCCACCAGTCTTCTTGTCATTCCAAAGGCAGCTCTTCCCTGCTCCTTCCGCCCCTATCAGGCCCCCATCACACCACGCTTTGAGCACAGTTTTCAGTATTTGTTTTTCCATTTAGTTTTTTTTTTTGGCCTCTTGCACACAAACTTTTTATCTTTTTCTGTTAACTTCAATGGATCTACTCTGTATGCCTTCCGTTTCCGTATTTCAGTTTTTTCGTTCTGTTCAAAGATAGTCGCATAACGGACAAGGATAGTACTGTTCTAATCAGGGGCCAGCTGTTCCGTTCAGCAAAACACGGAATGCACACGGACGTCATCCGTATTTTTTGCGGATCTGTTTTTTATGGACCGCAAAATACTGAAAAAGCCATACGGTTGTGTGCAAGAGGCCTTTCTGTATACCTGACTGCATGAAATAATAAGAAAAAACTTCACACATCTGTACTGTGTACAGTTGCATAGGCCTGCTGTTATTCACTTTCTATCTAATATATTCATTTTTTTGCAGTATTGCCTAGTTTGCCGTCTGAAATTCTGGTATACAACAAAAAAATATTTATCTGTCTTTTTTTTTTACCTAAATTTGGTAGTATTAACCAGGATTAGTGCGTCATAGTATACATTTGGATGCTTTTGTTCTGCTAAGTAAACATTTTCTTGTGACGTCACTAAGGGCCACTTCACACGTCTGGCAATTCAGCATTTATGTGGGATCGTTTCTGGGTGCATCGGTGAGAAAAACGCTACATGGTGCGCTGTCAATCTGTAGTGGCTGGACCTGTGCACTGAAGTCCACGTACACACAGCATGTGTCCAGCTTGTACCAGGAGTGTTTTTGGTAATTGTGAGAGATTGAGATAATATAATAACGAGACTGTGTCTTTCAAACGGTATTCCTCACTATGGCTATGTGGTATATGCGGCTGGCTAACATGCTGCCTTTAGTGTGAAGGGGGAGGGGAACATTTTACCCCTTGTTTAAAAATTCTTCTTGGGTAAGCTGGAACATCATAGTATAGGCATTTATATGGTTAAATGACATATCTGGTAGAGGTGGAGCCTGCCTGAATGGCTTACAGGCTCACTTTCACATTTCTCCTGGGCTCCCCTCACCTCCCCCTTTCTACATTTCTCTTCCAAGAGTTCCTATTTCAGACTCTGATTAGGGTTTTCTTCTCTCCGCCTTCATGTTTACTTTTTTATTCAGTCTAAGCCCTTTCTGTGCATCGGTTCTGTCCAGTTGGCTGTACTTTTCCACATTCCTGCACTTATCTTGGAAGGTAAGAAGCTTTTCTGCACTTTAGGGTTGTCTAAATTTTGCAGGATTCTTTGGGGAGTGGTAGGGAGAACAGAGAAAGAGGGTCATGTATGCAGGACAGTCTGAAATGTCTGCCACAACTGCGAAGGCTTGCTGCACTAAGATACTTTGTACAGTTCAGCCTTGGATGTGTTTGCCTAGCTGGCTTGTGTTTGACTGTTTTCACAAGTGGTGATTGACTGGAAAGGGGATAGCTGTGGGACATCAAAGACGTTCTGAGGGAAAGAAAAGAAGGTCTTTTACTCAAAGCTTTGCTTCAGGTATTTGGGTTTCAAGGCAGGAAACGTCAGGAGCCAATTGCAGGGCTTAAGTGGAGCCGCGTAAGTCGTTTTTTGTTTTATTGTACTTTTTGCATTGCTTGTGTGATGCATGTTGTAATGACAAGAGGATTTATTACTGCTTTGTTTTCGGACATTTGTATGGCTGTATTATCATATATCTGGTGTCAGGGCTTACAAAGTAACAGAGTAAAGATGCCTGCCTTTGTATTGATCTTTAAATGTATGTAAGGTTTGTCATATTGTTACCGCTTGACTAAATTATGTATCGTTCGTGATGATTTGTGTGGCTGTTATTCAGTTGTTGTAACTTGGAGATGATGAGAATTGAATTGCCTCCGTTTTGGGTATTCTTTTAAATAATTGATCATTTATAGTCTAAATCAGGAGAGCAAGGGGAAATGTGTATTACATAGTGTTCTAAGCCATTTGGTCCCTGGCAGTTGCCATGGTCAATAACATTATATATAAAACACAACATAAACATGAATGGAAGTTTTATTTTTACGTTCTAGAAAGACGTGCTGCTACTAAGGTATAGCTTTCTGCTGGACAAGGGTACCATTGTAAATCATTGACAGAGTTTTGAGTTTGATGTTTTAATGACTTACAACATTCCTGGAGGTCATAACTCCCTTCCTGCTTACATGTTACCGTTGGAATTTCAATGCAGAAGGTAACATGGTCAGTGTCTCTGTGTGGCTGCACTACCTAGGAGTTATCAGCATAAGGCAGCCATTTACACATGTAGCATCCTCTTCATTACCAATACGTTTTGGAAATCACGATATGGTAATGTTGCTTTATATTTTATTTGCTGTTTTTATATAAATGTCTAGGGCTGACCATTCTAGAACTGTGAAACATTATTTACTGCGGAAATGAAAACCACTGATAACCAGTCATATAAAAGTCAAGTGCAGTCCTCATTCATGGATGGAGCCTACATTCACATTGCTGAGGTTTGCATTAGTGTTGTTTTTTCTTCTGTTGTTTTTCTTTCTAGACTTCACAATATACGGTATATTAGTGGGGTCATTTATCAAACTGGTGTAAAGTAGAACTGGCTTAGTTGCCCATAGCAACCTATTAGATTCCACCTTTTCATTTTCCAAAGGAGCTGTACAAAATAAAAGGTGGAATCTGGTTGCTATGGGTAACTAAGCCAGTTCTACTTTACACCAGTTTGATAAATGTCCCAATACATTTTTACGTCATTGAGCTTTCTGTTAAGCTGGGGTAAATTATAGACCAGTGGTGGCGAACCTATTGCACGGGTGTGGGCACCCACACTCTGGAAAAAGTCTACGGTGTACCAATATGCCTTAGACGTTTTCTGCCATTCAGCAGCGCAGGGCGCACTATGAACAGCAAAGGCAATGCACTGAATGTAGGCAGGCTGTTATAGCTAAAGTACATGGAAGATATACTATACTGGACTGCAGTATTCAGGTTAAATTGCCGTGCTGGCACTTTGCAATAAATAAGTGGGTTTTGGGTTGTCGTTTGGGCACTCGGCTCTAAAAGGTTTGCCATCTCTGTTATAGACTGTCAGTATTGAGCCAACAGTTTTGTATCGGGTATTACAGTTAGGAAGCTTATGAAGAGCACTATGACTGCTATTTGTACTGTAAAGTACAGTAATTGACAAAACAGCAGTAATCAATTACATATAATTATCAATCTATCTTTTTAGCTATCTGTCTATCTAATGAAGTCTGCTGGAATGCAATTGTGGTCTCTAGAATTATACATTATATCCATCGCTACCTGCTATCTATTTTCTTAAAGGAAACATGTCACCAAATTTTTTTTCTGTCATTTAAAATCAGATAGTGACACACATCCCTTTTATCTAATCTTCTTTTCTTTTTTCTTTTTTTCCTCATTACAGATTTTTTTATTTCTATTTCCTGATCATGATTATGGGGTTTACCTTCTTGCCTGAGCTTTTCTAAACAGCATTTAAAAGGCATTAAGAAAATTGCTTTATGGTAGCCCCATGGGCCATTGACAGAATGGACAGGAAGGGGAAGGCGGACCCTATTGACGTCTATGGGGGAGTTTTCTAGCATGCGCTGTGAGCTGTGCAGAGGTTCTTGTACAAGGAAAGAATAGATGAGATTTGACAATCGCCTATTGTGAATGGTGGATCCTGTCTTATCTGTCATTGTAATCCTGCCTGTAATGTTATCACCTCTGTGTATAGATAAGCAGGTAACTGCAGTAATGTAACCTGTACATACCAAGAAGTGGCACCTATTATTAGGCTTAGTGGGCAGTGCGAAAACAGCAGAATTTTATGTTTTTTGTTTAAATATAGAAATTGACATGGAAAATTAAAAATAAAATCCTCAAAAATTCTTTAGAAATACGTAAAAAAAATGTGTAAGGTAATCTGTCAACAGTGACCTCCGTATTCAACTGTTTGCATAGACACATAGCTGTGGTTCACCTGATTGAAACACTGTTTTCTTTTGTTGATCCGTGGCTTTGTTACCCAGTTTTTATATGCAAATTAGTCCTTTGGTGCAACAAGGACGTCACCATTTCTCTTGTTGCATCGGAGCTCCATGCCCTTTTGTGGCCAGCCCCTCCCTCACTGCTTTGCCACTGCTTGGCCTTGTCAGTCAAAAAATTGAGAGGGGGACCTTAGGTGCTTTTTTTGCAAACTTTCATGTGTCTTTTACTGAGGAAAAGCTTCTTTCTGGCCACTTTGCCATAAAGCACAGATTGGTGGAATGCTGCAGTGATGGTTGACTTTCTGGATGATTCTTTCATCTGCACACAATATCTTCTTTGGAGCTCAGCCATCTTCAAAATAGGTTATCAATATCAGATCGGCGGGTGGGACCTCAGCCAGCACCCCCACCTATCAGCTGTTTGAAGAGAATGCAGAGCTCGTCCAAGCACTGCCTTCTTTCCACTGTTAACCTGCTTGCTGTCGCAATTGCCCTGGTGAGCAGGTGTAATTACCATTCATTCGACCAGCGACGGGTCCTCTGTTAATGACCAGGATTGGAGTTATCTCCAAACCCCTTCTTTGCTGGTGGGTGTCACACACACACAGCTAGCACTCGCCACATATGTATCGCGCTCAGCTTATAAGCACGACGGCTCTGTGGTTAGCACTGGTGCCTTACAGAGCTGGGGTCCTAGGTCCGAATTCGACCAAGGACCACATCTGCATGTTCTCTCCTTGTCTGCGTGGGTGTCCTCCAAGTGGGTGTCCTCAAAGTAATCCAATTTCCTCCCACACTCTATAGGTATACTGATAGGGAACTTAGATTGTGAGCTCCACTGGAACCACCTAGCAACCATGCGTGAAAATCGCACCACATCCGCACTTGCTTGCGGATGCTTGCGATTTTCACGCAGCTCCATTCACTTCTATGGGGCCTGTGTTGCGTGAAAAATGCACAATTTAGAGCATGCTGCGATTTTCACGCAATGCACAAGTGATGCGTGAAAATCACCGCTCATGTGCACAGCCCCATAGAAATTAATGGGTCCGGATTCAGTGCGGGTGCAATGCGTTCACCTCACGCATTGCACCCGCGTGGAAATCTCGCCCATGTGAAAGAGGCCTTACACACAAATCATTTTGCATTGAGGGGGTAAACATGCATTAATTTTTTTTTTTTATTTAAAAAAGAGAAAAAAGCGTGGATCGCACATCCACATGCCATGCTTTGATCTATTATTGCTTCTCAGCACAATTCATATCACTAATCTCGCTAATTTCTAATACCAATCCCGAATCTACATACTATACACAAGACATTAATGTACGTTTTGATCAAACTGTGTACACCCACTCAACATGCCAAGGTTGCCTCTACGAGTGGATACCTACTCTAAATTGGTGCAGCACTACATTATAACCACTGCCGCCACAACACCTCACAGGCAGGCTGTGCAACCCAGCTGTCCAACAGCCCCCTTGGCACTGGGCAGAACCGACCCACAGGCCCAGCAACCATGCAGCTCCACATTTTGATCAAAACTTATACTAATACCTCGAGTACAGTATGTAGATTAGGGCTTGGCATAATATTATTATTTTTCATCAGTAAAGCCCCATTCATTCCATGGTTCTGTACATAAGAAAAGGGGTATACATACATAATACAAACAATTGCACTAAGCATGAGCAAGACGAAACGCTCAATGTGGCAGGACGTGTCCGCTGTACTTATGCCAGCTGCTATTAATGTGAGTTAAAGAGGTTATCCAAAGTCTAACATATGCCCGGGCCCCTCATTTAGATTATACTAACCCCACTCTCCAATACCCACGTCGCTCCTGATCCCTGCACAGCCTCCACAACATCTGGCGATGGGGGGAGTAGCCAATAGCAGGTTGCAATGGGGACGAGCCTCCCTAGTGTCACCCGCGATGCTAGGGAGGCTCACCCCCATCTCGGCCTGGTATTGACTGCTCGCCCCATAGTTGGATGTTTTTATCCGTGCAGTGGTGGCCACGCCGGTAACAGGAGTGAGGCGGATGCTGGGTAAGTATAGTCTATATTAGGGGGCCGGGCATGGGGGGGGGCATGTTTTAGACTTTGGATAACCCCTTTAATTGACAGGTCATAGAATAGCCGATCAGCCGTTTGGATAATATATTAGGCACAGTTCTGTCAATTGTATATCAACTGTGCTTGGTATTGCAGCTTACTATCTTTCCTTGGAATGGGACTGAGCAGCACACAAGCCACATTACATCACAGGCCTAGGATGAGGCTGTGGTGCTCACCCGAGTGACGAAACCTCATCAAACAGATGATTGTCGGGCATGCTGGGAGTCCTCATCGATTGGATATTGATAACCTGCCCTGAGGTTAGGTCATCACTATTTAAATCCCAGAAAACTCCTTTAAACTCCCACTTTCTACTGACTCTGTCAAAGTCTACACGACAAAGCTGACAAGTAAGCTACAGAAGACTGGATGCAAAAGCCAATAGTATACGCTATAGGGTGCAAACTGGAATATTTTTAGATTCCCTTTATATGGATAGTCACATACTTTCCAGTGGTGCAACAGACATTTCCATACATACTTTTATTTACTTTAAATTATGTAGGTCGATTTACCTTCATTTCATGTGTATTGTAACATCTTAATGGCAACGCCATGCCTGAGTTCAAAGCACTTTCACAGACAGTCACCCCCACAGCCAGGAGGAATGCATTATTTACCACACATGTCAAGTCTGAGAATTGTGAACACAAGTTACTCTTTGCTGAGATGTCATGTAGCATGATTACATGATGGAAACCATGCTTTTATAATGAATAGGCAGGATGTATTATGCATTGATGACATGAAGTTGTAGGTTTCATACACTTCTATGCCAGTGGAAAAAAGGAAAGTTCAGCAGCTCTCACCTGCCCCACATTCACCTTTGAGCACATAGGACCCGTGTCAGGCCCAGGTAACACAATGCAAAAGGGTTCAAGGATTTCAGCTCCAGCTCCACCAGGTATCATGAGTAAGGGCTTGAATTGTTTCTGGTAGCCCGAAACGCGTAGACAAGATTTTTGTAATTGTAATTTTTTCCTTTAACGAAGTGAAGCTGGATTCCTTGAACACTTCTATGCCAGTATACCATTAGGGTACTTTACTTTCACACTAGCATTATCCTTTTCCGGTATTGAAATCTGGTAAAGGGTCTCAATACCGGAAAAAAACGCATCAGTTTTGTCCTAATGCATTCTAAATTGAAAGCAATCCATTCAATATACATCAAGATGTCCTCCGTTCTGTCCCTTGTACGATATTTGATCGGACGAAATACTGCACTTGCCGTAACCGGCATTAATTTCCATAGAGATGTATTAAAGCCGTATCCGGTAACAAGTGTTCCGGAAATTGCTGCGTTGCCGGATCTGTTATTCCGGATGAGAAGGAATCGGTATATCGCCGGATCCGGCAGGCAGTTCTGTTGCTGGAACTGCTTGCCGGATTCTAACAACGCTAGTGTGAAAGTACCCTTACTTTGAATTTGATTGACTCCAGGTAGTAATTACGAAGTTATTTATGTATGAGGAGTATTAATGGTGATTGGCCCATGAATTTCAGAAAATTTCTTTAAGGAGTTATCCTATCCTTAATGTTAAAAATGAAAATCAAACATCTTTTATGGTTTCGTGACACGCTCTTTCTAACAAAGCTAGAACCAGCTTTGTACCTCACGTAGATCCAGAGATTTCTCCATTCTTTTCTCCAATTGCTCTGTTAGATTTATATCAAGCTGGCAGCTCAAGAGGAGTGTTCTTTTCCGGGGAAGGGGGGGGGGGGGATAGGGGGGCGTTGGGCGGTGTCTTTATTCTGTAACTCCCTCTCTATCACAGCTCAGGAGGCAGTTAAAAGATTAAACTGAGCGGCCTTCTCATTAAGTAGGACAAAGAAATAAGAAAAATAAAACAGCAGGTGGCGCTATACAGATACATTTTATTAACGCAGTAGCTATACTAAATGTTTAATTACATGGAATTACAAAAGTATTCAGATCCATGTGGTGGTTTGAAACCTGTAGAATATTTTTTGTGAAACTCCCCATTTAAGGTGACCATAAACCTTAGATACACCTCTTCCTCCCATTTTCCACTCTCAGATGGGTACGCATGTGTTTTCATGGGAGAGGGGAATAAGCTGCTTCTGCCACTGCCTGTGGCTTATCTCCCTTGAAAACAAAGGATCGGGCATGTTGACATCTTTCTCCAACATGTGCTGTCTAGGGACAGTCTGGACACCCCTACGAACATATGGGGTTATTTATTAAGACCATCATTTTAGATGCCAGTCTTAATAACTCCTGTGCTGGTGGTGGATGTGCTGAAGTTATGTAGAGGCCCCAGCCTCTACATAACTTAGGCGCATCGACCGCCTGTCTAAATCTACACCAGCTCCCTTGCTGGCATACATTTAGATAATTTTCTACGCCTTTTAACAGGCATAGAAAATAATAGATGAGATGGACCGGCCAGCCTACCCACGCCACACCCACCTTTTTTACACCTGGTGTAAGTGGGTAAAAGTCTCAGATTCGGCTGCAAATCCTTTTTATGCCAGAATCTGCGACAGATTCCTTTTGTCTAAAACATTAACTGTATACTGTATAGCCATTTACTTAACATTGGACCAGCTGTTTACAAGATGCATAGGTTTCAACATCTGCTTGATACACTGGCTGAAAATAGGTGCAAAAATGCATAATTAAAATCCATTTGTTATTAGCTTGTTTCGGCTGTCTACTAAACATGAAATGCTTGGAGGCCAGCTTCGGAATGTCCTGTTTGTAAGCGGTGTTCATTATGTCCATAACTTTCTTTTTGTGACTGACATCAAGTAATTTATGTATGTTGTGAAAACAGAGTGAAGGTGTTCGCATCCTTTGTGACAGGTGATATTTCGATGGAGATAAGATAGAGATGAGATGTTGGCCAAACAGCTGAGAATTAAATTGTTTCAGTCTCTTTGATTGGCCCAGGTAATATGTGCTAATTAGCCAGTTACGTTGTTCATACACTCGAGTGCTTGTTGTGTGAAAAGCCCATTCCCAAGGAGTAGAAGGTCACAGACAGAGACAGAGAATTTGCTCACACCTGTTTTGAAAGGTCCGTTAGGGCCCTCCTTCTCAGATTTTGAGAAAAAAATAGCACATTGTATTCTATTATCTGGTCAAATGCCAGACACCCAACAAACCACTTGAAATTGATACATAAAATAAAAAATAATTGAAACACTGCTAAAATTTTTGTATTTTACTTTATTTTACAGTGCCCCACACCCAGGGACCTCTTGATGGAAGCTTGTATGCCAAAGTGAGAAAGAAAAGTCTTTCTGATGGACCGGCTACAGTTATTGACCCTGAAGTTCCGCTGACAAGCAGTCCAGATCATAGTGATCACACCTTGTCTGTTAGCAGTGATTCTGGACACTCTACTGCTTCTGTTAGAACTGAAAGAACTGAAGAGAAACTTGGATTAAGAAGCAAACGAGGTCTGAGTCCAAAAGAAAAAGCAGAATTGGATCAACTTCTAAGTGGGTTTGGGGTAAATAACCCAACAAGCTCACTGAAGGATATGACCGATGCTCAAAACAAATATAGTGGGACACGCCATATAGTACCTGCACAAATTCATGTAAATGGAAATATAAAACTCAAAGAAAGGGAAACTGATATTTTAGATGACGAAATGCCAAATCATGATTTACACAGTGTGGACAGTATAGGTACTTTATCATCATCAGAAGGCCAACATTCAAACAATCTTGGTAACTTTAGCTGCCATAAGAGTAGTCAGAATTCATTGCTGTCTGATGGGTTTTGCAGTAACACTGGAGATGAACATGGTCATAATGTAGTGCCTGACTTGGGTATCAGCATTGACCATATGTATGAAAGATCATATGCCATCCATGAGCCAAAGCAAGTTCAACAGCCTACAGCCCAACCTCCTCCTTATGTACAGAGCAATTACTCTACTCAAACGTGGGTCCAGCAACAACAGATGGTCAGTTCACAGCAGTACAACTATAGTGATAATGAAAGTCGCTTCAGTATACATACTTCACCTAAATTGTCTTCATCTAATGTGCCTGAAATGTCTAAAGTCTCACCTGTATCGAACAGAGGATTTAATCACAGGGATTCAGTGCAAAGAAGTGTTTCAAGTTCTGCTCAGAACATAGCTCCTGAAATTAACCATCTCCCATTATTAACAGAGCTAACACCCAATGGCACTGAGGTGGGCAGTGAAGACATGCCATCTTCTCCAACACTGGATATTGACCAGTCAATTGAGCAGCTTAATAAATTAATATTAGAGCTGGATCCGACTTTTGAACCAATTCCAACCCGGATGAACTCTAGTACAGCAAATGCTAGCTTACTGGCTGCTGATGTGGACAACAGTGGTCTCCATACTCCTTTAGATGCAGACAAAAGACGAAAGCTATTTCAAGAAGGTAAGAACTGTAAATAAAGTAGTTGTGTTCATTTAATGGGCCAAAGCTTTCATTGTGTGGTGTATTGAAAATATGTTTAACTTTCCAGTATACATTATGCAGGAATTACTTAAAGGGGTTTTCCGAGACTTTAATGCTGATGACCTATCCTCAAGATAGGTAATCAGTATGTAATCGGTGGGTGTCTGACACCCAGGACTCCCGCCTGTTTGAGAAGGCAGTGGCACTGCAGCCTTCCGATAGATTTTCCTAGGCCAGTAACGACACATCAATCAGCAACATGGCTTAGGCGCAACTCAGCCCCATAGAAGTGTATGGAGCTGAGCGCTGTACCAAGCACAGCCGCTATACAATGTAGAGAAGGTAGCAGCGCTGGTGCCTTCTTAAACAGCTGATCGGCAGGGGTCCCTGGTGTTGGACCCCCATGATCAGATATCTTCAGGATAGGTCATCAGTTGTTAAGTCTTGGAAAACCCTTTTAACATCCTCAACATGTCATTGAATTGTAACGGTCACTGTTCTAGAGACAACATTCGTCCTGGCCTTTTGATGCTCACACAAATGAAGAACTTTTTACAAGCTTTACTTGTTGAATCTGAAATCTCAACGTGTTATAAATGCTGGGCATTCCGGGGGGGGGGGGGGGGGGTTAAAATTGGTCTGTTTTTTTTAAATATAGCACTTGGTTGACATCTATGGGCAACTATTCCCTACTGACCACAGATATACTGGAAATGTGTCAGTTTTATATACTTTGGATGAGATTTTCTAAGCTAAATATGGGAGAGTTTTGGCTTAACTGGCAACAAAAAAATGCTTCCTGCATCTCTTGCAACAAGGGGGAGTAGCTTAGCAGGAAAGAAGCATTGCTCATAACAGACCTGTTCATGTAGTTGTTCAGCTCATGTACATCTTCCCCATGCTTGTTGTTTTTTTTTTGTTTTTTTTTTTTTTTTTTTTGGATTCCCTGGCCCATTTTCACCATGTAAACAAATCACTCTGATTTGCTCACATCCTGTATGTACAGTAGCACTTCCTGTTCCTGTATCCAACCAATCCCATGCACTCCAGCACTGCCCCTAATAACACCCAGCTAGTCTATAGCTCCTCCCACCCAGACACTAAACATTCTTCTTATCATAAAGTAATTGTGCCCATATACCTTATACGGCTGTCAAATCCTCCATACACATACACGCTGGTTTGGTTGTGCACCTATGTGCACAATGGATTTTAAATACAAGCAGATCAGGCTCTGACATTCAGAGTACCCAAACCTTCTCTCCCTATATATCAACATTCAGGCAAGACTCGACTATACATAGTATATCGTCGTCAGTTCTGCTGACCTTAATATGTGTGTGTATCTCACAGATCTGTCCAGGAAGGGGCTGATGAGGAGGATACAAGCCAATGCTTTGTGCAGTAAAGCACCACACAGGATGATAGAAACCGTGAAATTTCTGGCCTTACCTGACTGACAGATCTCTGAAAAGTCAGTACTAGAGGCAAATTATGAAAAGGCTTACTTTTTGATTATCCTTTAAGAGAAATGTAATATTTCTCCTAAAATTCCTTGAAATCTTTTTTTGTATCAAGTAGTTTTTATTAAACCGCTAACAATAGTAAAGCATATAAAACAAAATAGCCGTCTCTACCCACTGCAGGAGCAATACATGCTCTAGATGAATATACTTTGACTGGTCTTCTATCGTATTATACCCTGCTCGTATCCAGGGGTTGTGACCACCCTGCAATCCAGTCCAGGTGGTCGTGCTTGCACACTAAAGAGAAAATTGTATCTACCACCACCCAACCATTCATGCCTGAAAGTCCAAATTCTTATCAGCAAACGTCACCCACACCATCAAGGACTGCTACAAAATTACCACCCCCTGCCCCACGATCTACTGCAGTCTCATCATGTTCTCCCATGAACTGTATCTGCAGTCAGCCCACATATGGACTGCGTTGCAGCTGAAGACTTATGAGCCACCCATAGCACCCCTTAGGCTACCTGTGCATCTGCTGAGAGGTTCCAGCAGGAGCCTCCATCTCAGATTCCAGCAAAAAACAAAGGGCAAAAGAATGCTGCATGCAGCGGTACTTCATCAGGCAAAATGTCTGTTGTCTCGCCGGATCCCTACGTATGCCATTACTGTGAATAGGATCTGGCCAGTGCAGGAGGTGTTTGGTGATTCTGGTATTTCTGCTGCTATGCTGGAACAGAATACCTAAATCTAAATCTGATTGTAACTGTGCACCTAGCCTTACCTGATGAACTGCCGACTGTTGCTGCCTTTTATATAGTGTGCCATCCTTCATTGCCTATCAGGTCATACATTAAATACTGGAAAAAGTTTTGCAGCCTGCCAGGATCCAAGATGGAAACCCATCAGAGATCATCATTGTTAGCGGGTTCCATCAGGTGTTGTCATCTGTGATGTACCAGATCCGGCACTACCATGATTTTCGTTGATGTGCTGTGACAGAGCAGAACAGAGACAGTCACTAGCATAAATCGGAACAAAGCCTAGTACGCACCACTGCAGAGCAAGGGCTTATTCTTCAGATCCATTGGCGTACCGAGTTTCTGATGGGCATGCTATGCAGAGGTTTCCACCTAGCAGTGAGTCCTGTAACATCACTGGCACCAATGGGTGGTCTTTAGCGTTGCCCTAACCCGTAAAACAGCCTAGGGCAGCGCTAAAGACCGCACTTGCCCTAGCCTGTAAAACAACATAGGGCAGCGCTAAAGACCGCCCATTAGTGCCAGTGATGTCACCAGGAACATTGTTAGGCTGAAACCTCTGCTTAGCAGTGTGTCAATGTAAACTAAACAGCCCTTGCCCTTCGCGATGTAGAGCATAAAAATGGTAGGGGCTTAATAGGTGAAGAAGGGGTTATGTCCTTTAAGCAGTTAGGATAATACAACTCTCTGGAAATATGAGAACTGGCATCTGCTTTGCTGCTATAGACAACTCAGACACGGTCTTAGAACAGTTTGACTACATAGGCTACTTTCACACTGGTGTTTTGGTTTCCGTTTGTGAGATCCGTTCAGGGCTCTCACAAGCGGTCCAAAAAGGATCAGTTTTGTCCTAATGCATTCTGAATGGAAAAGGATCCGCTCGGAATGCATCAGTTTGCCTCCAGAGCGGAATGGAAGCGGACCCCAAAACGCTGCCTGCGGAGGCAAATTCATCCATCCTGACATACAATGTAAGGGTCCATTCACACGTCCGTTTTTTCTTTCCTGATCTGTTCCGTTTTTTGCGGAACAGATCAGGACCAGATCAGGACCCATTAATTTTCAATGAGTCCTGGAAAAAATCGGACAGCACAATTTGTGCTGTCCGTTTCCGTTGTTCCGTTCCGCATGTCCGTTTAAATATAAAACATGTCCTATTATGTTCCTGAAAAATCGGATCCTGGTACAATGCAAAGTCAATGGTTCCGCAAAAAACGGAAGACATTCGGATGTCATTCCGTATGTCTTCCGTTTTTTGCGGAATCCGTTCCTGGAAACACATAGCAAATTATTTTTATTTTTTTTATTTTTTTTCAAAGAAATCCAAACAACTTTATTTGATTATTGAAATATATACATGTTTCCGTTTTTTGCGGATCCGCAAAAAACGGATGACATACGGAAACATTTTCAGGAACAACGGATCCGCAAAAAACGGACCGAAATTCGGATTATAGAAAAATACTGACGTGTGAATGTAGCCTAAGTCAATGGGGACGGATCCGTTTTCACTGACACAGTATGGCACAATAGAAAACGGATCTGTCCCCCATTGACTTTATATGGTGTTCAAGATGGATCAGTTTTAGCAATGTTAGGCTACTTTCACCCTGTTTCTGGGTCAGCTTGTGAGATCAGTTTCAGGGCTCTCAGCAGTGGCCCAAAACTGATTAGTTCAGCCCCAATGCATTCTGAATGGATAAGGATCCGTTCAGAATTCATCAGTTTGGCTGCGTTTGGTCTCCGTTCCCATTTTGAGGCAGACGCCAAAACGCTGCTTGCAGCCTGACAATGCGGAACCAAACGGATCCATCCTGACTTACAATGTAAGCCAATGGGGACAGATCCGTTTTCACTGACACAATATGGTGCAATTGAAAACTTTTAATGCAAGTCAGGACGGATCCGTTTTGAACAGATACAAGCGTTTGCATTATCGGTGTGGATCTGTCTGTGCAGATACAAGATGGATCTGCACCAAACGCGAGTGTGAAAGTAGCCTTAGCTAGATGTTGGCTAAATCAGCCTATATAATGTGTGGATGTTAGAAAAATAAGGATTGGCATTTGAATTTCAGCTCTGCGATCCTTCTTTACTTGGGGACGTTTCTAGGAAAAGGCTTTCTCCCTTTTCCCTACTCAGTACCCATGTACAGAGGGACCGGGAGAGACCACAGCATTAAATACCTATGGCCAGCTTAAGGTTTTACCTTCTTATTTTTAATGGACTAAAAAAAAACTTCCTATTAAAAAACTAAAAAGGCAAATGACAGTGCCTGCTCTTAGTTTTCCTACCAAGACGTGTCTGCTTACCTGTATTCCACTTGTCCATAGAAGTTTAACAAATGATTGTTTTTGTGCCGATCTACATAGACAGATGCAAAATGACTTGTAAGATTCATTGTTCTATTGATTTTCTTTATATGGATGTGTATTCACATAGCAAGCTCACAGAAATGTTCTTGAGGAACTCCTGTTAAAAGCATTGACTTTTAATTGAAAAGCTCTGCTCATTCTCCTTAATGGAACATTTTTGTTGTCTCAAGAGTATCCTTATAGACCTACAGCCCAGGTTTCAATGTGAGTGGGGGCAGGGAACACTTACTCTAAATCTGAGTCCTAGAAGTAGTTTGGTTTATCTTTACATCCTGCATGGTACTAACTCTGTTAGTCAAATCATTTACCTCATTGAATGCAAAACCTTCTTTAGATGATGTCATTGTCTGTTTGTGATTTTAAAACAAGTTGAAAAGAATAGCGAGGTCGGGTTGCAGTGCACTGGACTAGTGTCCTGAGGACCTGCATCAGTCCAGGGCCACACACCGCTTTCTAATGGAGTAAGTGTTGGCTGGGAAAGCCTCATGAACTGTAAAATGTGATGGATTATTGAGGTTCCTGCTTGGTCACCCTTTAATTACTGTCTTAGGGAATTGACACGTGTGATTCCAAAAACTGATCATGGTTCCTGTGAGCGGGCAATTCACTGGATACAGTTAGTAGTATTCTGCAGCAGGCATCTACAAAGGGTAGATTTTTTGTGAAGAGAAACATGGGAATTGGTTCTATCTTGCCAAAATGTCTGTATGTGAATGGCCAACTCAGACTACTGTGCAAAAGCTTAAGGGTACTTTCACACTTGCGGGAGGACGGATCCGGCAGGCTGGTCTCCCTGTCGGATCCGTCCTTCCGCTGTTTCGCCGGACCGCCGCTCCGTCCCCATTGACTATAATGGGGACTGGGGCTGAGCTCCGGCGCAGCATGGCGGTGCACGGCGAAAGCCGCTGGACTAAAAGGCCCTGCATGTCCGACTTTTTAGTCCGGCGGATTTCGCCGTGCTGCGCCAATGCTCAGCCCCCGTCCCCATTATAGTCAATGGGGACGGAGCGGCAGTCCGGCGAAACAGCGGAAGGACTGATCCGACAGGGAGACCAGCCTGCCGGATCCGTCCTGACGCAAGTGTGAAAGTACCCTTAAGCTTTTGCACAGTAGTCTGAGTTGGCCATTCACATACAGATACAGTACTGAGTGAAGGAGGCGCGCTTGCGAGCTCCTTCCTCAGTGCGCCTGCACCGATTACGTCACACTACACCCGGAAGAGAAGACTGACGATTATCGCTGATGCCGACAGTCTTCTCTTCCGGGTGTAGTGTGACGTAATTGGAGCAGGCGCACTGAGGAAGGAGCTGGCAAGCGTGCATCATTCACTCAGTACGCTGCGCCAATCAAGGAACGTTATGGCGCAGGCACAGGAATTCAGCAGCAGACGGGGCCAACGGGAGGAGGAGGAGAGCTCTCGCTGGCCCTGTCTATCAAGAGATGCGGTGTGTCTAGAAGCGGCAGATGCGGCGGCTACCAGCAAGTACACGCCCCCAACTTGCTGGTAGTGAAGAAATTTGCATATGATAAAAGTATGATTTTTACAAGAAATAAGCCACGACAAAGGTAGGACATGTATGGTTGCACTCAGCTGACATTAGCAAATAGCTAATGAAAATTGCACAAGGGGAGGTGACAGAAGCCCTTTAAAGGGATTCTGTCACCTCCCCTCAGCCAAAAAACGATTTAAAAGCAGCCATGCAGCACAGCTTACCTGGATTAGGCTGTGCTCTTTTATCCTGAAATCCGTCCAGCAGTTACTTCAAAAAACGACTTTGATCAATAAGGAAATGCGTCCTGAAGGTGCCCAGAGGGGCGTTTTTTTCTTCCTAGTGAGCCCAGTACCGCCCCTCTTTCAGTGCCCAGTCCGCCTTCCTTGTATTTTCTAACCGCCGCCCCCAGCCTGCCACAGCCTCCCCTCCCTCTCCTCCCCCTCCCTCACGCCGAACGAAGTCTCGCACAGGCGCAGTACCCACTGAGGGCTGCGCCTGTGCGATCATCAGGAGACTGAGGGCGGCAGCTTCATCTTCGTCACTGGGCATGCGCCGAGCCCAGTGACGTCCGATGCTCGCTCTTCCCTGACTGACTGAGGGAAGAGCGAGCATCGGACGTCACTGGGCTCGGCGCATGCCCAGTGACGAAGATGAAGCTGCCGCCCTCAGTCTCCTGATGATCGCACAGGCGCAGCCCTCAGTGGGTACTGCGCCTGTGCGAGACTTCGTTCGGCGTGAGGGAGGGGGAGGAGAGGGAGGGGAGGCTGTGGCAGGCTGGGGGCGGCGGTTAGAAAATACAAGGAAGGCGGGCTGGGCACTGAAAGAGGGGCGGTACTGGGCTCACTAGGAAGAAAAAAACGCCCCTCTGGGCACCTTCAGGACGCATTTCCTTATTGATCAAAGTCGTTTTTTGAAGTAACTGCTGGACGGATTTCAGGATAAAAGAGCACAGCCTAATCCAGGTAAGCTGTGCTGCATGGCTGCTTTTAAATCGTTTTTTGGCTGAGGGGAGGTGACAGAATCCCTTTAAACTATTTTTGATGCTGACAAACTAGGAAACTGTATGTAGGAAGAATGATGGTAGTAATGATCATTCATTCCCATACTGCATTTAAATGCAGCTATCAAGAAGGCAATGATTGGGAATTAATTTTGCGTTCCTGATCATTGTATGCTCTGTCAGCCCATGTAAAAAGACCCCAAGATCGGTCTGATTGGTTAGAAATCTATGTAGGAACTCTACTTTTGGCCTTTAAGGAGCACAACAGATTGTGCAATTCTATGTTTCATACACAACAACTAATTCTAATATTTGTTTGTTCTCACAGGCTCACAAAACAGCAGTTCATTAACCAGAGCCAGAAAGCTTAGTTTTGGTCAATATGACAATGATGCTGCAGATCCACAATGTAACAGATATGAATGGAAGAGATCTCCAGAGCAAGATTCTGCACCCAAGTCATTTGCTGCCATGGGGCAGTCACAGTCCAAAGAGGTAATGCCGATATGTTTACAAGAGGGTGCACCATGTCTAAGGGCCCTTTTTATATGGCCTGTTGATTGTGCCAATCATTGAGAACATTCACACTTGTACAAATGCTCGTTCCCAATAATTGGCCTGTGTAACGGTGCCATAGATTACCAGACAAACAAGAAAATGCTGGTCTATTGGGTTATCGCGTACAACCGTGTGTACCCTGGATGTGTTCTGCTGACACTTTGCAAACTGAATGGGTGATGAACGATTGTAATAGACATTATTCATCCCAATTCATTTTGCATCAAATGTGTCAAATGAAAGGTACTCTAAACTAGCGGAAATCGAACTGATTATCGTCAGTCTCCACTTTTTGCTGGCCGTGCATTGGGTAGTAAGTATAGGAGGACCCTTACTGAATCCAGATTGAGGAATGGTTTTATCTGCATGGTGTGCTTGTTTAGTCACATTGTTGCCCAGGTCAAACTGAGGCGGATTATCTGTTTGGCCAGACAAAATTAGTGGTTTAGTAGAGGAACTATAAAACAAAAAAGGCTAAACAACAGTGAGCTTGCGCAAAGTGGTTTGGTGCATTGTTCCATACACTTACCGGCATTGGCCAGAAAAAAATCAGACCTAACAGAGATGACTTAAAGGGATTCTGTCACCAGGATTAACGCTATAGCAATATTTATATGTGCCCATCAGTCTCCTTGCTGTGTTTAAAATGATCCCACTGTTACTGCTCTGTGTGTGTTAGATTCTTATAAAAAACGATCGGATTGATATGTAAATTACCTTGGTCAGGAGCCCAAGGGGTTGTCCCACATCTGTTGGAGCCCAGCCGTGCCCATCCATCCGGAGCCCAGCACCGCCTACCACTTAATTTATTCACTCCACTTGCCCTGACGTAATTTCTTCTCAGTTCCGTAGTCTTGCACAGGCGCAGTGGACACTGTAGTCTGCGCTCGTGTTGACTACTGGCACCGGCTTCGAGAAGCGCCGGCTCCCTTTTCCGGTGCCAGTGTGGTGCGCAGGGAGCTGGCGCATGCGCTGTTGACTTGCCGAAGCCAGTGCCAGTAGTCCACACGAGCGAAGACTACAGTGCTGTCCACTGCACCTGTGCGAGACTACGGCACTGAGAAGAAATTACGTCAGAGCAAGTGGAGTGAATAAATTAAGTGGTAGGCGGTGCTGGGCTCCGGATGGATGGGCACGGCTGGGCTCCAACAGATGTGGGACAACCCCTTGGGCTCCTGACCAAGGTAATTTACATATCAATCAGATCGTTTTTTATAAGAATCTAACACACACAGAGCAATAACAGTGGGATCATTTTAAACACAGCAAGGAGACTGATGGGCACATATAGATATCGCTATAGCGTTAATCCTGGTGACAGAATCCCTTTAACTAAGGACAAGTCCGCACTTCAGTTATTTGTTCAGTTATTTCGAACAGTTATTGTGAGCCAAAACCAGGTGTGGGTCTAAAGCACAGAACATTACACCTGATCTCTGAGTAGGCTTTACTACTGGTGTTCACTCAATAAGTGTTGGAAATAACTGACCAAATAACTGTGTGAACTGGGCCTAATATGGCTGTGATTGCATTTTTGCTTTTACATTTCTAGGTGGAGTAATTAACTACTGAATAATTAACAACATTGTGTACACATATATAGACGCAGAACCACAGACAAATACACATCTTGAAACATTCAGGTACACTCGCACACATCCATTCACGCTCCCATATGTATAGAATGCATATATACTACAGACATAAAAACATACACATAAGTACAGTATATGAATTAAAATGCTTGAATGAAACCAATACTTGCAGATTGTCTGTTCTCCCTGTGTTTGTGTGGGTTTCCTGGTAGTTAGGTTTTTTACCCAGTCAAAAACACATTCCCCTCCTTTGAAATTTGCCTAAAGCCACTTTCACACAGCAGTATTTCACATCAGTATAATGTCATCCTAAAAGGTATAATGGAAATATGTGTTCCTCTTCTGTGTTTGGATCCACCCCTAGTTTTGGCTTAGAAATATTGATGCAAAATGCTTTCATGTAAACACGGGCAATCCAATTCTTAGGGCTCATTGAAACTAAAAGGGCTCCATGCTGCGGATGCGGACCCATGAATTTGAATGGGTCCTCGATCTTCAAGATATGGCAAAAGATAGGACATATCCTATATTTTGCGGAGCAGAGGCAAAGATTGGAAACACTACAAACTGCTTCCGTGGGCTTTCAGGTCCGTGCCTCCACGCCGCAAAAGATAAGACATGTCCTATCTTTTGCCGTATCTTGCGGATAGTGGACCCATTCACGTCAATGGTTCCACAGCATTGCTGACTGCTATTGGCAAGGAGCCCTTAGAAATGGTGGGTCCCCAGTGTACAAACACCCACCCATTGGTCAGACTTTTGGGCCATTAAGTAAAAAGGCCCCTATAAAGTCAGTGTCGCACTACCACTCCAAGTATGAGTTGAGAATTTCCCCCGCATATAATGTATGTTAAGGCTGCAGCTGATATCTCTTACGACTATTTTCCATGTGTTTACTTATAGGATACATTTTACAGATACCAGGGGGATGTTGACGAAGTAGATAACATCTTCAGTTGTTCAAAACATGGTGGCGAAGTTGTTCCACCGACACCAGCTTTCCCTATTTCACCAGAAACTCCGTATGGTGAGTATAAGTTTCTTGAGTATCTGCATCAAGGACTCCTATACAGAATTTGGGGGTTGTTTGTCAAAGGCCGGTGTTTTACAGAGGATACACTTAATTTATGGCAAGGTACAGATCTGGTCATAAAATAGGCGCACCCTCCGCCAGTCCATGCGCTTATATTGAAATCAAGCCAGCGGCTGGAGTAGGTTTCAATCGTCATTTACCCCAGGAAACTGGCGTAAATGTTAGTGAATTTGCTGGGGCTGATGGCCCTGCCCCACCTCCACACCACTTCTGCCACTCCGCAGTGTTGAAGGTGGCATAACAAAATCTGTGCAGCTAAATTTAGGTGCAGGGGTACTGAAAATGTTGTAAAATGGGTGACTTTTTTACATCAGAAACTGTCGTAGAAGTAAGGCTACTTTCACATCTGTGCTTTGCATTCCCTTTTTGAGATCTGGCAGAGGATCTCAAAACCAGAGTAAAATTCTTACGTTTTGTTCGCGTGCATTGTCAAGGGGGCAGAACAGATCAGGATGCATTCCGTTACGGTTTATTCAGATTTTTTGACTGGACACAAAACCCCTGCAAGCTGCTGTTTTGTGTCCGGTCTGTGAAGCCGAACAAACTGGATCCCTGGAAAAAATAAAAATAAAATGATCCGTTACTCATTGACCCAGTTTGTAGTAAATCGAACGGAAGCATTTTGCTCTAGTTTTGAGATCCTCCGTTGTATCTTAGTACAAAGCGCAGATGTGAAAGTAGGCCTAATCATACATGACCCCCAGTAACTGTAAAGTGAAGGTAAACTTGTTTTTTGCTTTTCAGTGC
This sequence comes from Bufo gargarizans, assembly GCF_014858855.1. Taxonomy (NCBI): domain Eukaryota; kingdom Metazoa; phylum Chordata; class Amphibia; order Anura; family Bufonidae; genus Bufo; species Bufo gargarizans. The sequence continues at coordinate 219,649,437 of NC_058084.1, forward strand.
GTACACCTCCAAACTACTCTCAGATGACTGAGGCAGAACATCAGTTCTACAGCCCTTCTGGTATGTGTACGGCAGGGTGTGGTAAGAAAGCATGAGAGTGTTGTAATGGTGGCATAACGTGAAATGTAGAAATATCAGTGTCCTAAGACAATGGCGTCTGACTGTCGTGATGCCCCTGGCCTAGAAGGCGCTGTAAGCGTTATACAGGTATGTGAGACCATCTGATCTGGGTTTCAGGTGGCATCACCTAAACAATAAAGCACATTGTGGATTAAGAGGGCATTATTATCCTGAGGTTTAATATTTAAAGGACACATAGTATCGTGTTTCTATGAATACTATCAGACATGTTACATTCGCATGGATTTCCTCAGTACCGAGAACTCGTGTATATGTGTGGCACATGCATCATTAATCAAGCTGTAAATTAAAGCGATGGTGTTTCCTTCTGTTCATAGTGTGCTGTCACTGTAAATCTACGTATTTTGTAGCCTGTGGTATCCCAGTGCCCTTGTCATTTACGCCACAACTTCATTATCTAATGGGATCTCCTATAGTTATAGTGCTTTTAGTTTAAGTACTGGGCTGCCATCATTACTGCTATGGGAGGCTATATGTAGGAAATCCATATTCATATATGTTTTTGCTGTCCTGACCCATTCAATAGAAACATGAAAATTCTGAGCTGTTACAAATCCGGTAGCACTGATGCATTGCTATACGTTTAATGGGCCTTGTATTTGTGTCTTACAAAGTAAAGCCGCTCCATTTCCCCCACACATCCTTTTTGTTGCTTTGCTTCCCTGAAGTTGACAAAAGAACAATCTGTAGAGGAAATGTATTGTCAGGCACCACCAAGTGTTTTCCTGGACGATGACTACTAAAATAATAATGGCACCCTGAGTCGTATGGATGTAGCTCAGGTTCCTGGTTTTATTTTGACTAAAACATCTCCACTTGTAGGTTTCACATGATGTGTGGTAAGAAGAATCCTAGTCTTTATCGTATTGGATTTCTGCATTAACTGGCTGCAGCTCTGCAGCAATTGTACGGTGATATATCTGTCTACAGGGTGTATCTGGTATTGCAACTCCTCTCCATTGACGTGAATGGAGCTGAGCTGCAGGATTACCCATAACTTATGGACCCGACGTGGGGCTATTTTTGTCAGAAATAGTAATGTTTTCCTAATCCTGGATAACCCCTTTACATTGTTTGCATGTGTTCATGTTTACATGAGAGCTATAGATTGGATTATGGTCATCAGAACTAAACATGGCAGTCATAAGTATGGGATCTGGATGTGTTAGTTTGTACAACATGCACAATATGCTGGGTACAATTTTATTGTAATAATACATGGATTATATGCTATAAGCTACTCTATACATTCAATTTCATTTGACGATATACAGTAGACAGAATATTTTACGGACACTCAAGCTACCTGTATAATGAGGACATCTCCAGTAGTTATGCCACATCCATTACAATGCTTAGCAGAACCCAGCAGACGGTGCATGCTTGTGTATACTTTTGGGTTGCATTGCTATAATTTTCTGAATTCAGATGAAGGATGTGGCCTTTGCCCTGCAGCACAGTCGGCCCATTGGAAAATGTGGAATGGGAGCATGAGAAACAATGTGCTGTGTGTATGTGAGCTGGTTAGGGAGCAGGACTCTGAGGCGGAGTTCTGGTGGACTATGCGCAGGGAGATCTCTGGCTGGCAGGGACAGCAGGCAGCAGCTCCAGACAATTGCTGAATTCTTTTCCAGCTGCCCACAGTAAACTCCTCTGCTGGGTTGAACACGGGCTTGTACTACCCTTCCCCTTCTAATAGCTGATTAGATGAATATCCTTTGCTAGAATGTTTGTTTCCAACTGGTCAATGGGTGGAGGACATCCAAGAAACTTCACTATAAAGTGGAAGAGCTCCTCAGCAGGAACGGTCACTGCCAGAAGAGCCGCTTATTGAGCTTTAGAATTCCTGTGACTTTTATCGTTGAGGAAAAGTTACGGATTTGCTGGATTCTTCTCGAGTCGTTTGCTAAGCTGCACATGACCTGTCTGCTTCATTTGGTAGGTTTGTGTCCTTGCACTTCCTTTACGCTGTTTCATGGATTGATTACATTCCTGCAGAATGTGATGGATGTGTACGTCTGTGTGTGGGGTTGTTTTGTGAAATGTGATGTATGACATGTAGAATCAAGATAGTTGACCCTGGTAGAATATTTGTGTCTTCATTGTTGGCCATGGACCTTGATGCAGGATTCCATGGCTGCACTTATGATGTTAAGCATTGTATCTTTTACATCTCTGTGTATCAAGAGATAACAATACATCATATCACTGTTACTTTTGAACTTGCTTTTCTGCTGGCCTCACCATTTTTGGGTGAGATAATGTAAGGACACTGTCCTTAACAGCTGTTACAAAGCAGCTTTATTTGTCATGGGGAGGGCTATAAGTCAAGTCATTGTCACCCAGCAACTGTAGGAGATGCCCCAACAGCTGACAGCATTCCACAAAAAAGCAGGCCTGGCTTAAGTCAACAGTCTTTAATTTAGAGTTTGAGATAAAAGCAGTACTTTATGAAATATGAAGCAAAGCTTGTTTAAACAAAAGTTCTATATTTGTTATCAGTTAAAACATGTCCTATTGAGCACTGTTACAATTCATGGAGGTCATTTTTAAGTGAAAAAAAGGCCATTAAAGTTAGACCGTTTTGACGTTTTTAACAGCTGTGAATATAGCCTGCATTGTAGTACATAAGATTAACAAAAAATAATCTGCATCAAGAATATCTTCAGCGCTGTTAAAATAATAGGAGTAGAAACCGAGGCTTCTCTGGTCACAGTTAGGACCATACAGTAAAGGGAGTCTGTCAGTAGGTGTATGCTACCTGAACTGAGGGGGAACCAAAGCTCATGAATACCAAGGACTGCCCTGCAATTGCACATTATTGTGGAGACTACAGCTCCAGCTGCTGGGGATAGAGTGTGATACAAAAATTACATCGGTATATCTATCTATCTATCATATTCCCTTTTAAATTGGCCAAATAAAATCCTCTGACATGTCTGAAATCCCCCTTGTAATAACAAGTCTGGTCCATCTCTTTTTTTATGACTCTATGGTGTGCCCTTTCTTTATTATTCCTTCTATAAGTTATGAATTACTAGCACTTTGTTGTGAAGGTCCAGATGGGTGTTACTAGTTGGGGGGGGGGGGGGGCGCCATCTCCCTGCACAGTTTGATACTATCCAGGCAGTGCTGCCAGTCTGTGCAGAGCCTCCCACCCAAACTTGGAACACTCCTCTGGACCTTCATTGCAAACTGCTAGTAATTAATGAATTGATTGTTTCTAGCAGGAATAATAAAGGATTGACATATCATAGACTACAAAAAGAGATGCTCCAGAATTGTTATTATATGGGGAAGGCAAAAAACTGGCATGTAAGGAGAGGTGACAAGTAGTGTTGCGCGAACTTGTGGTTTCAAGTTCGGCATACAAGGTTCGGGTTATCTAAGAATTTCTTTATGAATTCTGCTACCACGGATCATAACTGCAACTGAAAATCATTTCCATTCGTCTGAATCGGGGTTGTTTTGACTGGAAATACATGGATTTCTGCAAGTTCCATTCAGAGGAATAGAACCGATTTCCAGCGCAGACATTTTCTGTAACAAAATCTTCTGTGTATGAAGGCCCCCTTAGGCCCCTTGCAGACGAGCCGGATTCAGCCCGGATGCGTTGCGGGAAACCCGTGCGAGTTCGCATGCAATGTGTCTGCGATTGCGTTGTTCAGTTTTTTTCCACGCGAGTGCAAAGCGTTTTAATCAACTGAATGTTGATACCCAAGACCTGCAGTTTGGGTTTGGGTTCGGTGTTCTGTAGATTTTATTATTTTCCATTATATACTGCAAAAGGACCTGTGCTGACGTCACAGCGTGGTGAGCGCAATGACGTCAGCGCAGGTCGTTTTCCAGGTCCTGCAAGAAGCCCATAACTGCTGCGCGAACAAGTGGATGAGGTGAGTAATTTTTTTTTTATTTTTTTTTAACATTTTAGTAAGCATTCTGTATTAAGAATGCTATTATCTTCCATTATAACCATGTTATAATGGAAAATAATAAAGTAAATGGACTTTAATGGGGTCCCGGGGCTCATCCCTATTTATTAACATCATCTTCTTAGCAACCGTCTGTGAAAATCGCATTGCATCTGCACTTGCTGGCGGATGCAATGCGATTTTCACGCAGCCCCATTCACTTCTATGGGGTCTGTGTTGTGTGAAAAATGCTGAATATAGAACATGCAGCGATTTTCACGCAACGCACAAGTGATGCGTAAAAAAAACATCGGTCATGTACACAGCCCCATTGAAATGAATGGGTCTGGATTCAGTGCGGGTGCAATGCATTCACATCATGCATTGCACCCGCGCGTGTGAAAGGGGCCTTAGACTCCTATAGCTTTGTGATCCTATTCTCAGGCATAGAAGTTTGAACAGGAAATCTACTGGCAGGCGACACATACTACAGGGAACAGTACACAAATCCTCACAATGGCCGTTAGCATAGCATTTATGTCTATGAAAATCTTATTGTTACTACTGTGCATTTAACATTTTTGTGGAGATGCATTTCCATTTTACATATGTCCAAACTTGCACATTATTAGGGTTCACTTGCTGGTATCTCAAAGGTTAATGTTTTTTTTTTCAGTCTGACTTCCTAGGGATATCCTCAATTTATTGGGTGAGAACAGGCTAACCTTCAGCTAAAGGGGAACTTTACAAAGAACCATATATAAAGTTCCCTGGTGTAAGATGTGGCAGAATTATTCAGAGGGGCATGCCTCCTAATTTTGATGTATTGTGGGAGGTCTGTGTGCCAGAAGCTTCTGGGTGTAAGTTATAAGGCCCAACAGAGTTAAACGGGTTTTGCAGGTTCAGAGCTGAACCCCTGTAGTTTTTAGACAAGCAGCAGGAGGACCGGACTAGCACTGCGGAAAAGGAGAAAGGAATGAGTAGAACAGGTTTTTTGTCTTAAGTAGGTTGCTGGAGGTCTTGTCCAAGATTTTAACTATCTCAGACAATCTCTTTAATCTCATAACCAGGGTTGGATCATTACAAGAACTAATCCCTGTTTGACTCATGTTCGCCAGGGGCCCCAGTAGATGGACCCCCTTCGGTAAGGCATAAGCCACATAGCAACCAATCAAATCTCTTAGGTGCCCTTCCACCCGTTGATAGTGTATGAGTGTTGACATGTGGTACTGTAATTCCTCAGCATTGTGATGGAATTGAAATCGTAGTCACAAGGTACAAAAGTGGGGCCCCAAAGTAAAAATTTAAGGATCACACACAGCAGTTTCTTTGTTTTACGCAGACCTGAAGACTGGTTATCCCTAAAGTTTTCACCTACAGGTACTTACACATTGAGGCAGTCAAAGATGGTTAAATTGAACATGTTATTGAAGAGTGTAAAGGCACTCAAAGCTTCTTAAGCTGGCCATGCTAACGGTCTGTAACCATGGATGCTTTTCAGAGCATGCAGGTGTCCTGTCTTGAAGGGGGAATGGGGAGCAAGTCACTGCCAGACACTTCTGGCAGCAGCTTATCTCTCCGGGATCTGAAGGACTGGGCGGTTCAACTGCTCAGTCATTGTCTCTACCAACATCTGTCAACAGTGGAAAGGCAGGAGGCCCTCATACACACTACATGGTCGATCAGGCCCTCTGAATTAGGTGTAAGGATGGAATGTATCCAATGTGTATGGTTGTTGTGATCTGGAGGCTGATGGCTGCCAGACCCAGTGATCACACAGTTTTTATATGCTTGATTTTCATATTCTAGAAGTATTTCAGTAGAAAAAAAAACTTTTAAAGGGGTTGTCCATCCCTTTTTAAGTAATGGCCTATTCTAAGCATAGGCCTCCACTAACTGATTGGTGGGATTAGCTGTTCTGTATAGCTCTATCTGTGCAAGTCAGCGATGATGGAACTACACAGCCCTGTCAACATCGTAGTGGACAGTGCTTGCAACTGCAGTGCTACTCCCATTGAAGTGAATGGGAGCAATGCCGCTGTGAGGAGAACTGTCCGCTACAATGTTGACTGTGCAGAGTAGTTCTAGTGACAGAGCTACAGGGAACAGCTGATTAGAGAGGTGTTGGACCCCTGCTGATCAGCAGGCTGAAAAGCCCCTTTAAGATCAATATGCTTTTTTGCAGGAAATCAGAGATGTTAGAAAAAGTACCACAGCTTAGTGTTGTATACTGCTGCAAAAATATTCTTAGTTCATTTTTATGAACACAAAGAACAGAGGATGATAGTGTCCCATTAACAGTTAAGTACATTTAAGGAGTGTAAAGTTACTTAGCACCAGAAGATCTGGAATGTGTGGAATGTGGCTGCTTAATTGAGAACGCTCTTGCTTTGAGTGGCCTCTTAGTATTGGTATTTGTGTGAGTAGTGATACAAGTCTGTCATAAATCTAGTGGTGGGAGAGAAAAGTGTGAAGGCATCAAATGCAAAAATGTCTTTAGTTAAGCTTTAGAGTTATAATTTGAATCATATAGAAGTAGTTATTTCACAAAAAATGTCAACCTACCTATCTGTTTTTATAAGCAAATATCTTAGTGTTAAATAGCAATAGATCTCCAACAGATCACTACCACTAATCTTGACCAGATCTTCTTATGATGGATTTTCATTTCACTTGTATCCTACTTATATCCAATTGGTACTCTTCTTTTGAGAAGGACATTTTCCAGAACACAATTTTCACTATTTTCACAGTAGTTATAGATGGTCCGCAGAATTTTTTGTAAATTGCGTGTTCTGCCTTTCTAACTAATATATTGTCAGTCTTTTTAAATTTATGTACTTTGAGCAGAGTGCAACAGAGGAGATCATAGCTCAACATCAGTATTTGTGCTTTCTTCAGATATGACAAGTTACAGTGAAGGTCTTAAACAAAGAGTCCTCCCCCCTGAGAGTTCCATCGGATCAAACTCTGTGTTCTTCATGACTGAGTTACAGAGATCTTCAGTACAAAGGACTGCGTCTCCTGCAACCAGAGAAGAAAGGTGCATTCTCTTGTACATCTAGTGCTATAAACATAAATGATATACACTATAATATGTAATAAAGACTGCTCTTTTCTTCCCTCTTGCAACTTGTTCAGATGACTATAGTGTCAACAGCAATATGCAGCTTGCAAAAATAAATTACGAACATTGTTGTATCATAAGTTTTATCATTTTTCAGTAAAATGTTTTCTTTTCCATTATTAGCATTTCCGAAGTTGAACATCTCTGGGCGGAAAATGCACCAAAGGCAGCACTATCTTACCAGTCTTCACTGAAGAACAGAAATAGGTCACTAGTAAGTGACATGCATTCGTTAGAGTTTTTGAACTCTGACAGATCAGTTTTGACCCAAGACTCCAACCCAGGGCATCAGTGTCTTAATATAAGTGCTTCCGATCCAGGACACACAGATCTGCAAGAGAACTCTGCAAACAGAAATGCCCAGGCTTATTTGAACTTTGAAAGTCATGTTATCGCCAGCAGTAATCCTCAGAGGGATGAAAAACATGTATCCCTTCTTTCAAGTACAAATGGTTCTCCAAAAACCATAAGAACAGCATTTTCATTGGATAGTAATAACTTCCAAAACCAAGGCAGTCCAGTCCTACAACATGTAAAAAATCTCCATTCACAACCACCCCTTCCTGAGAAAAAGAGAATTTCTGAAGGGGAACATTCGCTTGGCTCGGTCTCCCCTTCTTCCAGTGGATTTTCAAGTCCAAACAGTGGCAGTACAATCAGCATTCCATTTCCCAATGTACTCCCCGACTTTTCGAAGGTGTTAAGCGAATCTCCTGTCCAAGGTAATGTCTTTTTGGGTATCAATTAAAAGAGAACCTGTTGCCATGAAAATGAAGTGTAATCTGCAGGTAGTATGTTATAGAGCAGGAGGAGCTGAGCAGATTGATGTATCATTTTATTGAAAAAAATTAGGCAAAACTTGTAATGTATTCATTTAAATCTCTGCACTTTCTGAACTCAGCAGCCAAGTGGGTGGCCTTATCAGTGACAAACAGCATACAGTGTATGCATATACAGATAGCTGTCTGTCACTGATAGGACTGCCCACTTGGCCAATTGAGCTCAAAAAGAGCAGAGAATTACATTAATATTTTCAATTTTTTTTCTGAATCTTTTACCACAAAACTATATATCAGTATGCTCAGCTTCTCTTGCCCGGTAGCGTGCTGCTTTCAGATTGCACTGCACTCTCATGGTGAATGTTTCTATTTAAGATTGTCCATAAAAAAGTGTTCACTAAACTGCAATAGCAGCTAAGCATGGTTCCTACAGACATGTACTATCCTAAATGTTTGTACTATTTTCTGCTAGGTCGGGGACAGCATAGACAATAAAATGATGTATCTACTGTACATGATGGTGTAACGTCATTCAATAACATCCAGTAGCAGCTCACTGAATGCATATCAGAACTCAGACTGTTGTAAGGCAAGGATGAAATAGAGACACGCAGGGCAGTAAAATATGCAGCATAGTTCAGTAGCTAGGTCTTTTTCGAGCCCTGTATGCTGGTGGGTAGTTTTATGAAATGGAAAAGCTTTCAGACAAAGAGGAGTAGGAGGGGTCTCGGACATGTGACTGTAAGTTAGGAATAGAAGAGGTCTTGGACATGGGACTATAAGGTAGGAATAGGAGAAGTCTTGGACACGGGACTGTAAGGTAAGAGAGGTCTTGTACAAAAAACTGTAAGGTAGGAGTAGGGGGGTCTTATACACTGGACTGTAAGGTAGGAGTAAGGGAGGTCTTGGACATGGGACTGTAAGGTAGGAATAGGAGAGGTCTTGGAAACGGGACTGTAAGGTAGGAGTAAGGGAGGTCTTGTACACTGGACTGTAAGGTAGGAGTAAGGGAGGTCTTGTACACTGGACTGTAAGGTAGGAGTAAGGGAGGTCTTGTACACTGGACTGTAAGGTAGGAGTAAGGGAGGTCTTGTACACTAGACTGTAAGGTAGGAGTAAGGGAGGTCTTGTACACTGGACTGTAAGGTAGGAGTAAGGGAGGTCTTGTACACTGGACTGTAAGGTAGGAGTAAGGGAGGTCTTGTACACTGGACTGTAAGGTAGGAGTAAGGGAGGTCTTGTACACTGGACTGTAAGGTAGGAGTAAGGGAGGTCTTGGACACGGGACTGTAAGGTAGGAGTAAGGGAGGTCTTGGAAATGGGACTGTAAGGTAGGAGTAGGAGAGGTCTTGGACACGGGACTGTAAGGTAAGAGAGGTCTTGTACAAAGGACTGTAAGGTAGGAGTACATAGGGTTGAAACATAGGGACATAGGGTTGAAATGTAGGAGTAGGTGAGGTCTTGGATTCGGGACTGTAAGGTAGGAGTAGGAGAGGTCTTGGACATGGGACTGTAAGGTAGCAGCAAAGGAGGTCTTGGACATGAGACTGTAAGGTAAGAGAGGTCTTGTACAAAGGACTATAAGGTAGGGATAGGGAAGGTCTTGGACACGGGACTGAAAGTGACGAGTAGGGGAGGTCTGGACATGGGACTGTAAGGTAGTAACCATGGATGAATATAACACCTAGCTATTCTAATAGTTCTGCTGAAATCTGTGGTACTAGCGCTCCACTGTTGACCCCATAGATACTGAAAATAAAATGGCGTGACCATTGGAAATCGGGCCAAACGTGCTGGAATAGAAACACTTGTTTCACCCTTTAAATGTTGGATTTTTGAAGGTTGCATAGTGAAATATTTGTTTAAGATGCATCTTAAGCAGTTAGTACAGAATACCACATACCAAATTTTACTTTCATTTGTAGGACATATTTGGTCTAGGTTATAAGGATATGTATGTTGAGTTGGGCTACTTTCACATCTGCGTTTTCAATTCTGTTATTGAGATCTGTCATAGGATCTCAATAGCGGAAGAATACGCTTCAGTTTCATTGTCAAAACTGAACTGAACGAAACTAAGTACACCAAAATGCATTCAGTTCCCTTTGGTTGCGTCTCCATCGCGGACAGAAAAACGCTGCAAGATCCTTTTTTTCTGAAAACTGATCCATTCCCCATTGACTTTCAATGGTGTTCATGACTGATCCATCATGGCTATAGAAGATATAATACAACCGGATCCGTTCATGACTGATGCGTGCGGTTGTATTATTGTAACAGAAGCGTTTTTGCAGATCCTTGACTGATCCGCAAAAACGCTAATGTGAAAGTAGCCTTACAGAACATGTACACACACTTCTTCTTCAGTTAGTGCCACAGATGAAGTCATGCTACTAATGAGTACAATGCTGAATAGAGTTATTCATTGCTATTTGTGGCATAGCCATTCATCATCCGTTGTCTTTTCTCTTCATTCTTCATTTAACTCAGATCGGTCATTCCATATTATTCACTGGTATAAAACTATGAATGTCATTTATTTCACTGCCTCTTTCTGTATTCATTGTTTTGGCTGAATTAGGTCTTACATTAGTTTATTAAATTTTTTTTGCAAATGGATCAACCACAGGCTGATTGAGTACATTACATTGTATTCTATTGTTGAGTGACTTATGACACCCATACATCTAAGATAGCCATCGGCTGTATATAGGTAGAACTAGTGTTCGGCTGACAGCTATCTCTCCCCATTATCCTATACATATGCAGTCATGGCTCAGCAGAGCATGCCTATTTTGTGAATAGGGAGAGAGCAATCCATCTGCTTGATTATCTCCTCCCACGTCAGTCTGGAAGTCACCACATGCAGTAGATGGATGTTCAAATTCAGTGGGACATATATCTAATGTGAATGGCAGTCTGTAAGCTAGCCATACAGCTTCAATAGTTTTTGGCCAAGCACTTGTTCAGCCGACTGCCCTCTACACATGCATGCTTGGTTAAGCTAAGCATGCATGTGTTTTTCAGTATGATAGTAAGCTTCTGCAAGACACCTCTTCCAGCAACTTTTCTCCTGTGAGAACCTGATCTTTCTTTTCTCTACATCATGTGTTAAAGAAGAGTTGGGGCATTCCCTAATGCATAAGATAGTCGGCCTGTCCCCTAAGAAATCTGTGGGTTCAGCTGACTTTGCACAAATGTGAATGGGCACTTTAAAGTTGGCCATAGGCATGAGAAATTAATCTACAAACCAAGCCGTGGCCTTCTCTCAGCTTCCCACAGGCCCGTGACATCACGACTGTCACGTGGCCTGGGAGCAGCTTGGCCCCATTGAAGTGAATGGATGAAATGATGGCTACATCATCAGTAAGAAAACGGTAGAGAACCCCCTTAAGAAATTTATCAGCACAAATGCCATAATAGTATTAAAAGGTGGACATTCAGGAGGTGAGCTGCTAAAACTGCTTTGTTTCATTTTTGATATAATATGATGCAGCATATGGTGTATTTCTTGAGCTCCTGTCACAATTCTGTAGGCTTCACTGACTTGTCCCAGCATTTCTAGTTAGTTCAGTGTCTGTACAGAGTAGGATCTTCGTCACACAGCCTCCTGATGTAGCGTGATCTTGTGAGAACTGAGACTCCGCTGTACCAAATCTTCTGATGGGCCAGAGTCTCACGCAGACCAGAGTGAGACACTGTCGCAGAGAGGGCTCTTCTCTCCAGTGGCATCTCACTCTAGTCTGAGTGAGACTGTCTCGTCAGAAGGTATTAAACAGAGTGGTCTCACGAGAAGTTGTGACATTGCATTACATCAGGAGGCTGAGTGATGGAGAATGTCATTGCGGGAAGAAACCTCCCCTAGCAAAGAAGAGAAGTAACTAGCCACACCTCTGTGGCTAGTGACTTCAGATTGATGTGTGGTGCCAGAAATCTTGGAGGACAGGGTGGGGCTGCATATTCATAGATATAAGTATGCCATGCTCAGGTTGGTGACAGGTCCTCTTTAAAGGGGTTGTCTGGGATTTTGACATTGATTGCCTATCCTGAACTGTATGAAGAGGCTGCAGTGAGCTCTGCGGCCTCTTCCTAGACCAGTGAAGTCACATTAATTGGTCATGTGTCTTAAGTAAGCTCAGTCCTATACAAGTGAATGTTACTGGTCTGCAATACCAAACACAGCGTCTCTACAAAGTACAGTGCCATAGATAACCAAAGAAAAAGAACCATAAAGCAAACAATCATGTGTGGTGGCATGTCTCTAAAACCAAACTACAAACTCTGCACATGTAGTAATAATAAAGGCATCTTTATTGTGCCTCGTAAAAAGGACATATATATATACATACATATATATACACACACACACACACTCACCTAAAGAATTATTAGGAACACCATACTAATACGGTGTTGGATCCCCTTTTGCCTTCAGAACTGCCTTAATTCTACGTGGCATTGATTCAACAAGGTGCTGATAGCATTCTTTAGAAATGTTGATAGGATAGCATCTTACAGTTGATGGAGATTTGAGGGATGCACATCCAGGGCACGAAGCTCCCGTTCCACCACATCCCAAAGATGCTCTATTGGGTTGAGATCTGGTGACTGTGGGGGCCATTTTAGTACAGTGAACTCCTTGTCATGTTCAAGAAACCAATTTGAGATGTTTAGAGCTTTGTGACATGGTGCATTATCCTGCTGGAAGTAGCCATAAGAGGAATGGTACATGGTGGTCATGAAGGGATGGACATGGTCAGAAACAATGCTCAGGTAGCCCGTGGCATTTAAACGATGGCCAATTGGCACTAGGGGGCCTAAAGTGTGCCCAGAAAACATCCCCCACACCATTACACCACCACCACCAGCCTGCACAGTGGTAACAAGGCATGATGGATACATGTTCTCATTCTGTTTACGCCAAATTCGGACTCTACCATTTGAATGTCTCAACAGAAATCGAGACTCATCAGACCAGGCAACATTTTTCCAGTCTTCAACAGTCCAATTTTGGTGAGCTCATGCAAATTGTAGCCTCTTTTTCCTATTTGTAGTGGAGATGAGTGGTACCTGGTGGGGTCTTCTGCTGTTGTAGCCCATCCGCCTCAAGGTTGTGCGTGTTGTGGCTTCACAAATGCTTTGCTGCATACCTCGGTTGTAACGAGTGGTTATTTCAGTCAACGTTGCTCTTCTATCAGCTTGAATCAGTCGGCCCATTCTCCTCTGACCTCTAGCATCAACAAGGCATTTTCGCCCACAGGACTGCCGCATACTGGATGTTTTTCCCTTTTCACACCATCCTTTGTAAACCCTAGAAATGGTTGTGCGTGAATATCCCAGTAACTGAGCAGATTGTGAAATACTCAGACCGGCCCGTCTGGCACCAACAACCATGCCACGCTCAAAATTGCTTAAATCACCTTTCTTTCCCATTCTGACATTCAGTTTGGAGTTCAGGAGATTGTCTTGACCAGGACCACAACCCTATATGCATTGAAGCAACTGCCATGTGATTGGTTGACTAGATAATCGCATTAATGAGAAATAGAACAGATGTTTCTAATAATTCTTTAGGTGAGTATATGTGTGTGTGTGTGTGTGTGTGTGTGTGTGTGCGTGCAAGAGCTATGGAAGTACAAACCCCCCCTTCCCGTTCCCTGGTCTTATGTATGTTGCATAAATAATCATATAATTCGGAGTGAAATGGTTAATCACTCCTTCAGCACTAAATAATAGACTCCCAACGTGTCTACTAACTTATTACACATATCTATAAACTTGTAGACCATACTCCACTGTTACATTGCTTCATAGCACTTGTAAGTACTCTACTGTAAAAGCTCAATGGAGCCATTGATTATAGCAATACATCAACTATGGATATGAAGTATCTCCTGAAAGGAGGACTACACGCTATGGCATTAGAAAAAATACAGTACCACAAAGGCAAAGAGAGACAATACAGACCAAGACCTGGGGAGAGCAGGACAAACCCCGACGTACGTTTCGTTGCGCTTCCTCTGGGGGCGTGCCCATCTGATTCATTCCCACACTTAAATACCCCAAGCAATCTTGTAATCCCTCCTCTATCATAAAGTATTTCAGACAAGAAGAAAAACTGCCAGCCAGCATGACAATTGGGCAAATCTTAATGGTAAATCGGGGGCCGGGCGCCATATTTGAAAAGGTCAAAATGCCTATATCATGGTCCCTACACACACCTTAACTTGAACATAATAGAAATGGACAACCACATATATATATTAAAACATTCTTAAATATCAACTTATAATGTAGATCCACATCATAGATAAAAAAAAGAGGGTTTAATTCATACCATTTTGTATGTGCTATGTATTTATAAGACTCGCCATCCCATGGCTGAACACACACAAATATATTCCCCTAAGAGGGGCCATAACTAATCCATGTAACCAGGAATTATAAACCACTAAACAGCTATAAGGTATTGACAGGAGGTACGTATTCCGAATAGTGCACACTGTTTTAATAAAAAAAAACTGTTTGAATCCCATATCACGTTAGCCATATTTTTGGATCACATTTAGTGCAGAGCATGTGAATTAAAGTGCAAGTAAAAGGTGAAAGGGCAACGTGCAAAGGAAATCCAAAAGTAATTATGAAAAAACATTAAGAATAATGAAAATATAAAAAGTTGATTAAAAACAGATAACATATTATAAGTGCATATCCATCATTACAATGCCTAATAAAAAGCCTTGTACATACCATCATAGTGTAAGTGACAAAAGTTTAGTAGGAAAACGTACCCCATGTCTCCCCCATTGCTCTTGCTATTGTAACATAGTAACATAGTACATAAGGCCGAAAAAAGACATTTGTCCATCCAGTTCGGCCTGTCATCCTGCAAGTTGTTTCTTTTTAAAGTGTCTTGGAATAGTTTGTAGATTTACCATATCTTCTATGTCTTTGGCAGCCTTTATTGCCAACACATGTTCTATAATTGGCCTTTTGAAATGTCTCAATGTCATCCCTACATATATCATACCACATGGGCATAAAGCCCAGTAGATGACCCCAATTGTTCTACATGTTATTGGAAATGTTATTTTATATTGTTTCCTATGAGAAGAGTCCCATAAATATTCGACCCGATCCATGTTGATACATGTGACACATTTACCGCATTCTCTATTACCCCACGGTGGACCTTTTGTGCCAAAAATCCCAGGTCTATTGGTAGAATGATGGCTTTTCACCAAATGATCTTTCAGGTTTTTTGCTCTCCGATAAGTATTCTGTGGATAGGGTGATATTATTTTACCCAGTTGTGGGTCAGTCCTCAATATCTCCCAATATTTGCTGAGTGCTGCACGGACATCCCGCCATTGTGAGTTTTATCCAGTAATGAACCGTATTTTTTTCTCCCTCATTTTTCTTTTTTTATGAAGTAAATCTGACGTTTTGGACCTTCCTGCTCTTTGGTATCCTGCTTCTAATGCTCGTATATTGTAACCTCTCTCATAGAATCTCTGGCGGAGTTCCTCAGCCTGAAATTCAAAAGACCGCTCTGTTGAGCAAATTCTCCTCACCTGCAAGAACTGACCAACTGGTATGCTCTTAATGAGGTATGCTTGGTATGCTGCCAAGTGGCCACAGTGTTTCCCACTGTGCCATGCCTCTTCAAACAGCTAATCAGCAAGGTGCTGGGAGTCGGACCCCATCGATATTGATGACCTATCCTGAGGATAGACTTATCAATATCAAAATCCCAGACAAAGTGGTTAATCATTTAATAATTACTAGCAGACGGACCCGGCTTCGAATGGGTATATTTCATCTATTTCACTTAATGTTTGTGTGTGTCGTTAAAAGATATTGACAGTATCCCCCATAACAGTAACCTCTACAGCACCCTGCGACTTTAACAGTGAACTCCACAGTCCCCCACCCCTTAACACTGACCCCACCCACAGTGCCTCACCACTTTAAATGGGACCTCCACAGCAGCCCATCCCCTTAACTTTGACTTTCACAACAGCCCGCTCCTTTAACAGTGAGTTTCACAGCACCCCACTCCCTTGACAGTGACCTCCTCAGGGGCCCGCCCGCTTAACGGTGACCTCCACAGTACCCCATTGCCTTAACAGTGACCTCTCAGTACCCTGCTGCCTTAACACTGACCTTCACAGCAGTTGCCCCTTTAATAGTGGCCCCTGCCCCCTTAACATTGACCTCCACAGTGTCCGCCCCTTTAACAGGGACGTCCACAGCGGCCTGGCCCATTAACAGTAACATCCACAGTGGCCTGCCCCTTTAATGCTAGGGCTACACGACGCAGCATTTTGTCTCAACAATTTTTGTAATGATAGGCTATGGTGTCGCACTCTGCTGCCTTAACAGTGACCTCCACAGTGTCTGCCTCTTTAATGGTGACCTCCACAGCAGCACTGTGACATACTGCGACACGACTGTTGCAGAAAATCCATCCATCATAGTTGCAGCATGTTACATACGCAGTGCAACACTATAGACTATCATAAAAAAAAAAATTGTCGCACGACACATGTATCAGTGTAGTTGTGCCCTATGTGTCGTGCTACTTATTGTCGTCGTTTAGCTGACCTACAGCATTGAAGAAAAATGGCTGGGTTGTTATGGAAACCTGGAGTAAAACTTTGTGTATGTGGAGACTAAGGACCTGCGAGCCTCTATTGGCTGATAAGGGACATGTGACCGTGTGTATGGCAGTTGGGATATGAGTGAAATACTTGCAGGCTTGTATTGGCTAATGCAGGTCATTTGGGAATATCTCAGGAACAGTACGTCCTTGTGACCCTCACAAGATTTCTTTCCAGGTAGCAAGGGATGTGTATATCAAGTTTTGTTGAAATCGATGGTTGTGTTTTTGAGTGATAGCGGAACATGCATAAATACATCCATATATATATACCGTATATACTCGAGTATAAGACAAGTTTTTTGGCACATATTTTTGTGCTCAAAAAGCCCCCTCGTCTTATACTCGAGTTTAGGTCTTGATTGCGAAAATTCACTAAAAATTTTGCATTCAAATTTTCGCATAAAAATTCGCATGAACTGGTATTTTCCCAAAACTCGAATATTCGTTTTAGTTGGGTTTTGTACTGTTAAAGTTATTGTTGATACCATATTGTTTTTCTTTGAAAAAAATATTCAAAAATCTTTAACCTACTGATGCCTCAATTAATGTAATTTTATTGGTACGGTATCTATCTATTTTTATTTTAGAAATTTACCAGTAGCTGCTGCATTTCCCACCCTAGTCTTATACTCGAGTCAATAATTTTTCCCATTTTTTGGGGGTAAAATTAGGGGCCTCGGCTTATATTCGGGTCGGCTTATACTCGAGTGTATACGGGGTGTGTGTGTGTGTGTGTGTGTATATATATATATATATATATATATACAGGTCCTTCTCAAAAAATTAGCATATTGTGATAAAGTTCATTATTTTCTGTAATGTACTGATAAACATTAGACTTTCATATATTTTAGATTCATTACACACCAACTGAAGTATTTCAAGCCTTTTATTGTTTTAAGGCCCCATGCACACGGCCGTTGTTCACAGCCGTGTGCGGGCCGTGGAACCGCGGCCTGGATCCCTCCTGAGAGCAGGAGCGCACGGCGTCACTGGTTGCTATGACGCCGTGCGACTCCTTGCTGCAGGCACAGTACAGTAATACACTGGTATAGATCATACCAGTGTATTACAGTATTGCGGCGGCAGCAGGGAGCGCACGGCGTCATAGCAACCAATGACGCCGTGCGCTCCTGCTCTCAGGAGGGATCCAGGCCGCGGTTCCACGGCCCGCACACGGCCGTGAACAACGGCCGTGTGCATGGGGCCTAATATTGATGATTTTGGCATACAGCTCATGAAAACACAAAATTCCTATCTCAAAAAATTAGCATATCATGAAAAGGTTCTCTAAACGAGCTATTAACCTAATCATCTGAATCAACTAATTAACTCTAAACACCTGCAAAAGATTCCTGAGGCTTTTAAAAACTCCCAGCCTGGTTCATTACTCAAAACCGCAATCATGGGTAAGACTGCCGACCTGACTGCTGTCCAGAAGGCCATCATTGACCCCTCAAGCAAGAGGGTAAGACACAGAAAGACATGTCTGAAGGAATAGGCTGTTCCCAGAGTGCTGTATCAAGGCCCCTCAGTGGGAAGTCTGTGGGAAGGAAAAAGTGTGGCAGAAAACGCTGCACAACGAGAAGAGGTGACCGGACCCTGAGGAAGATTGTGGAGAAGGACCGATTCCAGACCTTGGGGGACCTGCGGAAGCAGTGGACTGAGTAGAAACATCCAGAGCCACCGTGTACAGGCGTGTGCAGGAAATGGGCTACAGGTGCCGCATGGGTCAAGCCACTTTTGAACCAGAAACAGCAGCAGAAGCGCCTGACCTGGGCTACAGAGAAGCAGCACTGGACTGTTGCATGTCATTCGGAAATCAAGGTGCCAGAGTCTGGAGGAAGACTGGGGAGAGGGAAATGCCAAAATGCCTGAAGTCCAGTGTCAAGTACCCACAGTCAGTGATGGTCTGGGGTGCCATGTCAGCTGCTGGTGTTGGTCCACTGTGTTTTATCAAGGGCAGGGTCAATGCAGCTAGCTATCAGGAGATTTTGGAGCACTTCATGCTTCCATCTGCTGAAAAGCTTTATGGAGATGAAGATTTCATTTTTCAGCACGACTTGGCACCTGCTCGCAGTGCCAAAACCACTGGTAAATGGTTTACTGACCATGGTATTACTGTGCTCAATTGGCCTGCCAACTCTCCTGACCTGAACCCCATAGAGAATCTGTGGGATATTGGGAAGAGAAAGTTGAGAGACGCAAGACCCAACACTCTGGATGAGCTTAAGGCCGCTATTGAAGCATCCTGGGCCTCCATAACACCTCAGCAGTGCCACAGGCTGATTGCCTCCATGCCACGCCGCACTGAAGCAGTCATTTCTGCAAAAGGATTCCTGACCAAGTATTGAGTGCATAACTGAACATAATTATTTGAAGGTTGACTTTTTTTGTATTAAAAACACTTTTCTTTTATTGGTCGGATGAAATATGCTAATTTTTTGAGATAAGAATTTTGTGTTTTCATGAGCTGTATGCCAAAATCATCAATATTAAAACAATAAAAGGCTTGAACTACTTCAGTTGGTGTGTAATGAATCTAAAATATATGAAAGTCTAATGTTTATCAGTACATTACAGAAAAGAATGAACTTTATCACAATATGCTAATTTTTTGAGAAGGACCTGTGTATATATATATATATATATATATATATATATATATATATTTATAATTAAAGCCCAAATGCAAACAAAGCTCAGCAGAACGCAGGCAGAAGCTATATTCTTTCTGAAGTACACTTTGCACTGTCATGCTTATTTGGTTTCCGGTTAATGCAGTCATTGTATTGTAATTGCTTTTCCTTTCTATGATTATATGTAGTGTTGAGCAAAGTTATAAAAAATTAGAAGAAATTCACTTTGTGACAAATTAATTTGTCATGAAGCACATTTCTTTGTATGTAGTGGACACAATGATTGGAAACGGCCATCTCGCCATCCCCCATGATTGAACCCCTCAGATGCCACGTTCATCGCAGATCGTGGCATCTTAGATTAACATTGAGGGCTTTCAAGTATATATATTTTTTTGCCATCCTGAAATTCTGATCAAAGTCAATTTGTTTGACTTTGATTTGCTCATCACTAAGTATATGCATAAGATGTATACATTTTTCTGTTACATCATATACATCAGTATTATAATGTCACTTTTTGTTTTTGCAGAACATTCAACCGATAAGCACATGACTGTAAAATTTGTGCAAGACACCTCAAAATTCTGGTACAAGCCTGATATTTCAAGAGAACAAGGTATATTAATTTCTGTGTGTAAGAGTGCCACCAAATGCTTAGGAACTACACAGAAATTGTGGATTTCAGACAGTTACCTATTGGTTGTACATCTAAAATTTATTTGGGTCTTATATACACAATTCCTTACGTATGGTGTAAATCATCACATAAAAATAGGCTAGGGCCACCTAGTCAAACCTATTCAAAATGATGGTATTGGCAGCACCAGCAGCTATAAACCATTGCTGTAGCTCAGTTAAATCATTGCTTTGCAGTTGCATAGTCATCCCCCATTGTATTGTTTTGCACCTTGTAGATGAGAGCATTGTATAGCATGTTCAGGGGCCTACAATATGCGACAGTTGCTAATCCAGTCCCCATCTCAGTCGTATTTCTGGACAGACATACACCCCTCAACATTAAAATTGCGGCACCAAGAAGGACAAGTCATAAAGTTATGTGAATTGAGCAAGTATCACTAAGATCTGCAGGCGATCCCCTTTTTTAAGCACCAAACTCTAATCTATGGCATGTGTAAGGAGCATAAAAGCTGGATTTGAAAGCAAAGGTTTTTAGCCACATGAAACTTCAAAAAATTGTGTCAGTTGATGTGGGATGATTCTGAGATGCCTCTTGTTTGTCAACGTGCCAGTTATCACCACTTGTCGCAAACTGAGAGTGACAGAATCATTGAACTTGGTGTATCACTCCAGCACATCACTACGTGCCTAGGCCAAGATGTCAGCACTGTTTAATGTTGTGTGAGAACAATGGTGGTTGGGAGACCAATGACAAACGGGATTGCACAGACCTCTGCTTTGTTGGATGATCTGATTAAAAGAATGGTGTGTAGTGATCTGTAGTGCAAGTGGACATAACATCCCAAGCCTAGGGCAGCAAACAGTGTCTACACAATCCATCAGAAGGTGTTTGGACAACATTGGGCTATGAGCCAGATGTCCAGCTAGAGGTGTTCCATTGACCTCACGCCACTCCTGTCAAAGGCTGTCAAGGTGCACAGCAAGATGGCAATGGAGGCTGGAAGGAATGGAGGTCTATACTCTTCAGTGATGAGTCCCGTTTTTGTTTCGAATGTAGTGACAGCCAGAGATTGGTCTGGGCAATACTATGAAGAGGCCTTCACAAGGGAATGTCACATTGGTCCTACTCCCAAGATTATGGTGTGGGGTGGCATCATGTACAGTAGCCAAATCCTTCTAGTCTTCATTTTAGGTACAGTAACAGCTTGATGTTACATTGATTTAGTCGTGGAAGAGTGGAAACGGTGGTACGGCCATTTCTCCAAAGTGTCCCAGAAGCTGGTTTCAGCAGGACCGCATCGGTCTGCATGTTGCTAGTGCTATTTAAGCAGCTTGCATGGCATAAATGAGCTACCTGCAGCGGCTCCAGACTTGTTTTCCATCATGCACCTCTGGGAGTAATTTGTCAGCAATTGTAAAGGGAGTTGCCAGCAGCAGATCTTGCTGATTTGTATGACCAAGTGCATTCAGCATGCCACTAATCACCTCATTGATAGCATGGTAAGGCTTAGAAGTGCATGTATTTCTGTCCATGGTGCCCATACTAATAAATCAATCTAGATAAAACATGTTTATTGATCCTGTGATTTCAACAATGCCACTACTTTTCCTTCTTGGTTGCAATTTAAATGTTGAGGAGTGTAGTTTCCGATGTAAATATTCAATGGTGTTTTGATTGTGGATAGTAATACATTTATTGTGTATGAGCTTTCATACACAGATTCTGCCTGGTTTGTCATATAGCAGACACATACAAGAATGGCATTGTTTCTGGTGTAAAACACCAAAAAGTGTTCTTATAATTTCATATGATTCTTGAGTCTGAGTGTTTTTATTGGACACATGTTAATGTGGCAGGTATAGTATTTACTTTATTCATGCATGATAGGTTTACGGCATACTGACTCTGCAGTACAGATATTCTGTGAGATAATTGGCCTTGCTCAGATCTGAAACGTTCTCATTAGTCAGAACAATTCACTCTGCTTATATATAGTAATATTTGTTATTTTTTTTCATTTTTGATCAAAATAGAGAGAGGCAGTAATCCCATTCTGTGTGCAATGCTGGCCATGAAAACATTAGCACACTTGTCCATACTGGCACAGCATTTTTGAAGAGCATACCATTCTCTCTTCAATGGGTTTGTTTGTAGAGGCTTCAGCAGGTGTGCACATGTTAAGACAGGTACACGGAATTTCTGTGCCAGGAACATTTCAAACAGACGTTGGTGTTTTTTTCCCACTTATATCATCACTGATTTATTGTAGAAGAAATATTTGAGATTTTTTTCCAGGCTCCACTCGGAGACTGTATATTACTGCAAATGTATTATTTTTTTCTTGATTGCAATTATTATTATATCATCTCATTGCATATCTGTGTTCTGTGAGGTTTACTGTATAGAACTTTGCTTGCAGAAAGTGACTGTAGTAATAAATGTTGTAATTCCCTGTAATCAGTCTTGTGTTTCACTTTACACGGTTTCTTCCATTCTTTTTCTCATGTAGCTATTGCAGTTCTGAAGGACAAGGAACCTGGTTCATTTATTGTTAGAGATAGCCATTCCTTTAGAGGAGCATATGGTTTGGCTATGAAAGTTGCCACGCCACCTCCATCAGTTATGCAGCTAAACAAGAAAGGTTTGTCATCTGAATAGCCTTAAAGGGAACCGGTCACCATGTTCTGACATATAAAACCAAATGTACCTTAATGCTTGTTTACCCTGATAGATCCCAGCGATCGATCCATAATATTCTCAGGACTAACCTGTCCTATTTTATCGCCCTATAACGCTTTCCCGCCTTTTGCTTGACCAGAGAAGAGTCATATATTTTCAGATACAGATAGAATCTCGCGTGAGCTTCCTTGGTCCGAGTCAAGGTAAGCACACCCCCTAACCACCCCCTCTTTTGTTAGATTGACAGCCTGTAGTGTGGCCGGGATCGCATAAGTCTCGTGCATGCGCCTTGGTAAGGCGCGATCCTGTCTCCGGCTGCCACTGTTAGCCGGGTTTCAGCGGTGCAAGACTTATGCCACCCCGCCCGCGCTGCAGGCTGTCAATCTAACAAAAGAGGGGACGGTTAGGGGGCATGCTTACCTAGACTCGAAGCAAGGAAGCCTCATTTGCATACAACCTGTGGTGGAATAAAAGTTGTTTTACATTGATCATGCGCCTCAGACATCTTACACAAGAACATCATTAGAAAGAAGTGACCCCATTTTGGAAAGAAGACACCCCAAGGTCTTTCGTGCTGGGAATAGTGAGTTCATGGAAGTTTTTATTTTTTGTCACAAGTTAGTGGAATATGAGACTTTGCAAGAAAAAATAAAAGAAAAAATGCCCCTCACGGAATACCTTGGGGTGTGTTCTTTCCAAAATGGTGTCAATTGTGGGGTAGTTATACTGCCCTGTCATTTTAGGGGCCCAAATGCGTGCGAAGTAGTTTGAAATCAAAATCTGTAAAAAAATGCCATGTGAAATCCGAAAGGTGCTCTTTGGAATGTGGGCCCATTTGCCCACCTAGGCTGCAAAAAAGTGTCACACATGTGGTATCGCCGTACTCAGGAGAAGTTGGGGAATGTGTTTTGGGGTGTCTTTTTACATATACCCATGCTGGGTGAGCGAAATATCTCGACAAAAGACAACTTTTGCCATTTTTTTTATACAAAGTTGGCATTTGACCAAGATATTTATCTCACCCAGCATGGGTATATGTAAAATGACACCCCAAAACACATTCCTCAACTTCTCCTGAGTACGGCGATACCACATGTGTGACACTTTTTTTGCAGCCTAGATGCACAAAGGGGCACAAATTCCTTTTAGGAGGGCATACGGACGTCTGAATGGAGCCTTACAGGGGGTGATCAGGGAGTCTATATTGGGTGATCAGGGGTTAATAAGTGACCGGGGGGGGGGTTGTACTGTAGTGTGGAGCTTGGTGCTACTTATTACAGAGCTGCCTGTGTCCTCTGGTGGTCGATCCAAGCAAAAGGGACCACCAGCATCTAATATACCTGTTAGGGGTTAAAAAAAAATCGCATCTACAGCCTGCCAGTGAACGATCGCCGCTGGCAGGCTGTAGATCCACTCGCTTACCTTCCGATCCTGTGAACGCGCGCGTCTGTGCGCGCGCGTTCACAGGAAATCTCGCCTCTCGCGAGAGGACGCGCTGGCGCGTCCACTCGGAATAACAGGGCTGCCGCCAGGACGCAATCCTGTGTACGACGGTCCATATTACTCCTAAGGATAAAAGAGCAGAGGTTTGAATCCATAAACTACAAGTGAATAAATCTTTCTCTTATAATCCAAGTTTTTGGGAAAATTTGGGATGAATTCCATAATCCCTAATATAATTTATTCTATCTCTGTCTCTTTCTCTTTAATTTAATATTAAAAAATATGAGTCCTAGTAGACCTCAGAGTGTTATACGATTTTTTTAGCACGACATAATGGAACATAATTGATTGGGGTAAAATACATTTGGGTTCAAATCAATTAAAAACAAAATGCATTAGCCCCTGTCTTTGCTAGAAGGGGACCCACTCTAAGTGTCCGTTCACACGTCCATGTGTGTTTTGCGAATCCGCAAATAACCAGCACCGGCAATGTGCGTTTCGCATTTTGCACACCGCACATCACCAGAACTCTCATAGAAAATGCAGTATGCAGTTTCTTGTCCGCAATTACGGACAAGATTAGGACATGTTCTATTTTTTTGCGGAACGCAAGTGCGGATCTGCAAATGCGGATGCAGACAGCACATTGCAGCGCCATTGAAAATGAATTGCGGAACGGATGTCGACCCATTTTACGGACATGTGAATGGACCCTTAAAAACAGACACATGGAACATGGCACATAGAAGGGTGTCTTGACAGGAGGGTCCTCGTCTTTGATGTCCATTGCCCTAATGGGGCGTATGGACGGTGGTTTTCATAGTGAAGCAACCCCTTGATTATTTTTTTAAAACCTAATGTAACTACCACGTATACCATGTTAGAGATGCTTACATCATCCATTTAAATGTTTCCTGTAGCAGTGACCTTTCTTTTAGCCACAATGAGATTTGTTACCATAATATACAATGACTTTCAGTAAGATGTGTATAAAAGATGGAGAAGATGACGGTCCTGCATTGTGATATGTAACATAATAGCAAAGAGAATGAGAAGGCCAGTTCACTAGCTTACTTGGTGGGGGATTTTAGGTGTAATATATATGTTTTCCATTTAAAGGAAATGCAAAATAATGAAGTTCCTATAATGTTCTTTTATTAGGTGGAGATTTGACAAACGAACTTGTCCGACACTTCTTAATTGAATGCATTCAAAAGGGTGTCCGCTTGAAGGGATGCCCCAATGAACCGTATTTTGGTAAATTTTGTGTTTATATCTTTAGTTTGTTATCTACAGTTACAAGTATCTAATTTGTGTAATATAAGTAGTACTTTTATTGAGCTCAGTATAATGGTTACAGATTATTCTAATTTGTACCTGACAACATGATTGCAAAATGTATGTGAAACAGTGTCCTGAAAGTAAATCCCGGATTTACATGGGATGAAAGGATGGCACAAAATGACAGAATGTGCGACGATGCAAGTAGACGGAGTCAGCAATACCATAATGCAGCCCAAAATACCTTCCCAGAAGCTGCCCTCCTTTGGTCGTCGGTACCAGCTGCCATGTCCTGAGTTCAGGAGGGCACCTGCTGGCTAGTAGCCTAAGTACTTGATTCTCCCAGCCTTAATTAATACCAAGAGCATCACATCATCATGTACCTGGTCAGTGGCCATGAGGAGGGCTCTGGGCAGTTTCCCTGTAGAGTCTATGGCCAGTTAGCCCCTAGACATGAGGGTACTGAATGGTTGACGTTACTGTACTTTATAGGGTGAGGGGTAGGGAAACTTCAGATTAAGCTTACACTATCCAGAGAGAAAATCTGAAGCCAATACTGATGCTGGGAACTATGTTGTTTTTACTTATCTTCATTTTGACGTAGTACTTGAAGACTTATCTCTAATTTGTATTGTATGAATAATATTTATCTTTTAACTCTAGGGAGTTTGACAGCTTTGGTTTATCAACATTCAATCACTCCCCTGGCACTGCCATGCAAATTGCTCATCCCTGACAAAGGTATGTGTTTTAAATGTACACAGATCGCCTCTCTATTACTTTTGAAAGGTACAAGTAGAAGACATCTGTGAATGCGTAAAAGCAGATATGTTCATGTGCATAACTAACACCATGGAAAAAAATACAACATTAAAATGAAGGAATGCAAAAAGGAACCCAAATCTATTCACAAACTGTGTGACGCTAAACCACAGTAAACCTGGCATGTGTGAATACAGCCTTAGTTCTTCATCCCAGTCAGGCTTGATTATAGCCAGTCCTGTTGATTTCTGTTGACAATGATGCCTAAAGCCTCATGCAGACGTCCGTGAGATACCGGACTGGCATTGCAGGAGCGTACGGCGTCATGATATTACAAAGCACCCATTCAAACTATCAGACAGCATGCTGGATGGCTAAT
Organism: Bufo gargarizans; assembly: GCF_014858855.1. NCBI lineage: Eukaryota > Metazoa > Chordata > Amphibia > Anura > Bufonidae > Bufo > Bufo gargarizans. Next base: position 219,675,886 of record NC_058084.1, read on the forward strand.
GGAGGAGGTCCATGAATCTACTCTGATATCTGTGTACCCTAAGTCAGCATGTGGCTCCGGTTTTATTTAAGTTTTTCATGACTGCAACTGCTTTTATTAAGGATGTTGATAGGCAGTTAGCCGACTACTGTGGATTTGGATTCCGTAACTTGCAGCACTTAACATTTATTACAAGGAGAATATGATTTTAACATTGCAGAAGAATGGCCACCAGAGCAGGAGCCACTATTGCAGGGAGGGGGTTGTTCTGAGCACATGACTCTATAAAGCCTTTGAGTCACGCTCTGTAATTTATGAACAGCAGCAAGGTGCAAGGATTCAGAGTCATGGAAGCATATGAAGGGGATCGGCTGTAGATTCTTTCATGCAGAGGAGTTACACTGTGAACGCGGTGCTATAGCTGAGCGCGCAGACAGCTGGAGTACATTCACGCATCAACAGGTGGTTGCCTAGTGTTATTGAGGGTGTTACAGTAAAAGCATGGGAGTGAGCACATTCTTGGGAGAACAGGAGGAAAACCTTGATAAATATTATTCATCTGTCCACTCTTGAAAATTCCTTTGCTGCTTTCCACCTCCAGTAGCCTATAGATAGTGGCCTGATTATTTGTTATGTTGCTGCAACATCCTGCATGGGAAAGAAAGCATAACAATCATAGGTGCACCATAAGTTTGGAAAGGTGAGTGGACAGATGGCTTTGTCGACATATCTCCTTCTTGAAATACTGCATGTTGCCAGCTGGTGTCACTGTTCTAAAAGATACAGGTGGCTCATGTGCTTCTGTATAAGGCATTGGCAAAAGTGACACCTGGTGGATAAGTAAAGTAACTACACTCCATTCTGAGAACAAAAATGATTGCTATTTTTGCTTACCTTATGGCCTCACAAACATGACAGAAACATGTGCAAGTATCTGTATTTTAGCACACACAGTCACCTGCAGCTTGGCAGTCCTATTTACTTTTTATGTTGGATTCATACTGAATCTGACAGCAGATGCTCCATATGAAACAGTCATACAGTAGGGTCTGATAAATGTAATATGGTCAATGTATAGGGTGCATGTGGCACATGGGCCATTTTTAGACAAGGTATGGCTCTGGCAAAATTTAAAAAAAGGCCCCCAAATGATGAATAATTGTACCTATAATACAGTCATGTACTATATTCACAAATGGTTATACAAAGACCAGTATTACTAATAATACGTTACACTTTGCTCAAATGCTGCAATGCCTCTACACCAGGACCAATACCCCTCAGTAGTGACTCTGCAGACCTTATAACTAATCACAGTGCAGTTAAATGCAGCGACTAACAGGTGACATCTTCTCTGATTGGAGCACACCGTTTCCTGTCTTTTCCATCTGGTCCAGTCCGACATAAGACTTCTTTCAGCCACAACTTGTTTCTGTCAAATTTGCTGTCCAGACATCTTTACTCCCTACTTTTTCATCAATGTCCCTACCTACCTTTTCCAAACCTACACAAACTCCCCATCCTGTTGTTATGCCCGGCTCTGTCCCTGTGTGCCCCCTGTATGTCACTATTACTGTACCTGTTTTGTTGCACAGTGCCCTTCAACTGTGTAGTTCAGCAATGTGTCAGAACTAGTGTCACTCCCCCTTCCCGATGGATGGTACTACCAAAAATAGTATTGCTAAATGTATCATGCCCAATATTGTACCCCACCACACAATGAAAGTCTCCCCCATTATGTCCCACAAAGTAACATTGTCACCTTTTTTACTCCACACAGTAATTGTGCATGTGTACAGTCCTTGGGAACTTCTCAGTTTCACAAACAGCAATAGTGCCACTTTTAGACTTCACATACTTATAGTGTTCCTCTTAGTGCCCTACACAGTAATAATGTTTAGCATTGTTACCCTTTACAGTAATATTGCCCCTTTTGTGTCCCCCACATAGTAATAACTCGATGCAGTGACATCATTGTGTCGCCTGTGCCAGGAACCTGGCATAATGTGCGCAATGCTTCCACCTTGTAAACCGCAGACATAAAGCACCCTATGGTCTAGAGCAGGGATCAGCAAGCTTTGCACTCCAGCTGCTGTGAAACTACAACTCCCAGCATGCAAATATGAAGTACATGCAGCATTCTGGGAGTTGTAGTTTCAGAACATCTGGAGTGCCGGAGGTTGCTGATCCCTGGTCTAGAGAATAGCCGGTCGTATGTTTTCTTAGGGATTGGGGAAAACAGATCACAGGAGTTGGATGTTTAGGGCAATTACTCAAGTGGCCCCTTACCTTATATTATATTAAGACTACCTTACAAATGGCAGACATTTTAACCATTACTTGTGTGGACAGATATGCAGGGAATACTTGTCAAGTTCAATGGTAGGAAATGTAAGCAATATAAGATTTATGGGTGTACACCTAAAAGGTTTGACAAGTTTTATAGTCTTCCTGATTATATTTAGTACACTTTACATTTAATAATGACATCTTTGTTTTTAGATCCTGTAGAAGAGATTGCAGAGACCGCTCCTCAGACAGCTGCAAACTCTGCTGCAGAGCTGCTGAAACAAGGAGCAGGTAAGCGGTATGAGTTCTCTACAGCTGCTGTCACTCCCATATCGATGTGTGGATGGCCACATTCACCTGTGGCTCGCAGCCTAGTAATCAGAATAATGTGTAGAGGCCATGTACCAAAACGGTCATCACCTAGATTCCAATGCTCGGTGGTGGAAGTACCGTAATGTGTAAAGACTAATAAATATGATACAAAGTCCTGGAAAGGGAAAGGATCAGACATGTTTGATTTTATCTATCTCATCCTATTATTTTGCTCCATAATTGTCAGCACTCATCTTCACACGCGTTATTCAAACTACTGAATAAACAAATGTTTATGGCCGGCTTTAAAAGTACACCTGTCCTTGCTCCCAAGTGACTTTATACAGAAACCCCTGATATAACGAGTTTATGTACCAAGATTTATTCTGGTGGTGTTTTGCCTTTGTACATTTGAGTTTCCTGCTGGGCTTTTCCTGTTTGAGATCATTTTAAAGTTATTGCTTGCCTTACGTATAAGTTACATGAGTATTTACATTTCACATCCTGAAGCTGTGCAGATGCCTTTCTTCTTATCTAAACTATTTACTTATCATATAGATTTCAGCTCAAGTCTCACGCTACATGCCTGGGACAAATATTTAGCTGAAATGTGTAGAAATACATGTTATGAAATATTTTCGCTGTTATGTACAAATAATCTAAGCATAATTGACTAACCAAAGCATTCAAACCACTGACAAGTGAAGTGAATATCATTATCCTATGACAATGATATCTACCTTTTAAACAGTCAGTTATTGAAGCACAACTCTCTTAGAAAGTAGGAAAAAGGCCATCCAAATTGTGATGGCTAGATGAATGAGTTAGAGCAGTGGTGCCCAACCATTTTTTGTCTGAGGGCCGCACTAGACATGGTATAAATTTTGCGGGCCAGAACCAGGTAGCTTTGCCAGAAAGAAATACAAACATTGTAAGAGGGCACGTGTGAGCATTACTACTGTGAAGGGGCAAATAGCTGGGCATTTTTTCTGTGAAGGGGCACATCTGGGCATTTTTACCTTAAAGGGGGCACATGTGAGCGTTACAACTGTGAAGGGGGCACATGTGAGCGTTACAACTGTGAAGGGGGCACAAAAAATGAGGAAATAGCTAAAATGACATTGAAGGGGGAAGTTATCATTATGGGAGACTTCAATCTTCCTGATGTAAACTGGAAAACCAAAATAGCTAGTTCTGCCAGGAGTACAGATATTCTAAATTCCCTACTGGGATTATCTCTACAACAAGTAGTTGAGGAGCCAACCCGGAAGGAGGCCATTTTAGATTTAGCATTCACAAATGGGAATTTGGTATATGATATTACTGTAGGGGAAAGCTTGGGATCTAGTGATCACCAGTCAGTGTGGTTTACTATAAGTACAGTGACTGAGTCACACCACACAAAAACAAAAGTTTTAGATTTTAGAAAAACTGACTTTTCTAAAATTAGATTAGTGGTATACGAGTCACTATCAGATTGGAACAGTTTCATTGGAGTCCAGGAGAAATGGGACTACTTAAAAGAGGCACTATTGAAGGCAACAAAAAATTGCATTAGGCTTGTCAGTAAAAGCAAAAAAAAAGGAAAAGACCACTGTGGTACTCAGCAGAAGTGGCCAAAATCATTAAAAACAAAAAGATAGCATTTAGCAATTATAAAAAAAAAAAAAAAAAAAAAAACGAGGATGACAGGCTAATTTACAAGATTAGGCAGAGAGAGGCCAAACAAGTTATAAGAGCTTCTAAAGCACAGGCAGAAGAGAAATTAGCTCAGTCAGTGATGAAAGGCGATAAGACATTCTTCAGATACATAAATGAAAAAAGGAAACTAAAACAAGGAATTACAAAATTAAAAACAAAAGAAGGAAGGTATATGGAAGAAGATAAATAACTAGCTGACTGCCTCAATGAATACTTCTGTTCAGTCTTTACGAAGGAAAATGAAGGAAAAGGACCTCAGTTAGGAAAGAAGACTAATTAATTTTTTGATGCATGTGTCTTTACAGAGGAAGAGGTTCTAAGTCAGCTGTCTAAAATCAATACAAATAAGTCACAGGGGCCTGATGGGATACACCCAAAGCTATTAAAAGAGCTCAGCGGTGAACTAGCAAAACCATTAACAGATTTATTTAACCAATCACTGGCAACAGGAGTCGTCCCAGAAGATTGGAAATTAGCAAATGTTGTCGATTCACAAGAAAGGTAGTAGGGAGGAATCTGGCAACTATAGGCCAGTAAGCCTGACATCAATAGTGGGGAAATTAATGGAAACCATACTTAAGGAGAGGATTGTGGAACATCTAAAATCCCAAGGATTGAAAGATGAAAAACAGCATGGGTTTACTTCAGGGAGATCATGTCAAACTAATCTTATTGATTTTTTTGATTGGGTGACTAAAACAATAGATGGCGGAGGTGCAGTAGACATCGCTTATCTAGACTTCAGTAAGGCTTTCGATACTGTCCCACACCGAAGGCTTATCAATAAATTGCAGTCTTTGGGCTTGGACTCCCATATTGTTGAATGGATTAGGCAGTGGCTGAGGGACAGGCAACAGAGGGTTGTAGTCAATGGAGTATATTCAGACCAAGGTCTTGTTACCAGTGGGGTACCTCAGGGATCTGTTCTGGGACCCATATTGTTTAATATCTTTATCAGCAAAATTGCAGAAGGCCTCGATGGTAAGGTGTGTCTTTTTGCTGATGACACAAAGATTTGTAACAGGGTTGATGTTCCTGGAGGGATACACCAAATGGAAAAGGATTTAGGAAAACTAGAGGAATGGTCAAAAATCTGGCAACTAAAATGTAATGTGGATAAGTGCAAAATAATGCACCTGGGGCGTAAAAACCCAAGAGCAGAATATAAAATCAGTGATACAGTCCTAACTTCAGTATCTGAGGAAAGGGTTTTAGGGGTCATTATTTCAGAAGACTTAACGGTAGGCAGACAATGTCATAGAGCAGCAGGAAATGCTAGCAGAATGCTTGGGTGTATAGGGAGAGGCATTACCAGTAGAAAGAGGGAGGTGCTCATGCCGCTCTACAGAGCACTAGTGAGACCTCATGTGGAGTATTGTGCTCAGTACTGGAGACCATATCTCCAGAAGGATATTGATACTTTGGAGAGAGTTCAGAGAAGAGCTACTAAACTGGTACATGGATTGCAGGATAAAACTTACCAGGAAAGATTAAAGGACCTTTACATGTATAGCTTGGAAGAAAGACGAGACAGAGGGGATATGATAGAAACTTTTAAATACATAAAGGGAATCAACAAGGTAAAAGAGGAGAGAATATTTAAAAGAAGAAAAACTGCTACAAGAGGACATAGTTTTAAATTAGCGGGGCAAAGGTTTAAAAGTAATATCAGGAAGTATTACTTTACTGAGAGAGTAGTGGATGCATGGAATAGCCTTCCTGCAGAAGTGGTAGCTGCAAATACAGTGAAGGAGTTTAAGCATGCATGGGATAGGCATAAGGCCATCCTTCATATAAGATAGGGCCAGGGGCTATCCATAGTACTTAGTATATTGGGAAGACTAGATGGGTCAAATGGTTCTTATCTGCCGACACATTCTATTTTACTATGTGAGCGTTACAACTGTGAAGCTTGAAGCAGCGTTATTTGCTTATTTTCATTGAGTTACTCCAAGAAAGCATCTCTTAGAAAACCTTCAAACAGTTTACCCACAACAGATGTTAAACTTACCGGCCTATACTTTCCGGGCTCTGTTTTTGAACTCTTTTTGAATATTGACACCACATTTGCTAAGCTCTAATCCTGTGGCCCACTCCCTGTCATTATAGAGTCCTTAAATATCAGAAATATGGGTCTGTCTAGTTAATTACTTAATTCAATTAGGCTACGGGGTTTACTTTTACACTCTGCATATCATCTGACAGTTCATGTTCCTCAGTGAATACAATGAAAAAAATATGTAATAGCTTAGCGTTCACTTAATCACTCTCTACAACTCCTCCATCATCACTCTGTAAATGGCCAACACTTTCAGGTTTAAACATTTTTACCAATTATTGATTGAAGAACATTTTTTTACTCTTTTAGGCTACTTTCACACTTGCGTTCGGAGCGGATCCGTATGGTGTCTGCACAGACGGATCCACTCCTATAATGCAGACGATGGGATCCGTCTCCATTATATTTCAGAAAAATTGTGAAAGTCAGACGGATCCGTCCAGACTTTACATTGAAAGTCAATGGGGGACGGATCCGTTTGAAATTGAGCCATATTGTGTCAACGTCAAACGGATCCGTCCCTATTGACTTACATTGTAAGTTTGGACGGATCCGTTTGGCCCCGCACGGCCAGGCGGACACCCGAACGCTGCGGAGGCCAAACGGTGCCAGACTGAGGCATTCTGAGCGGATCCGCATCCACTCTGAATGCATTGGGGCCGTACGGATGCGTTCATGGCCGCTTGTGAGAGCCTTCAAACGGAACTCAAAAGCGGAACCCTGAACGCTAGTGTGAAAGTAACCTAAGTTTTACTCTTTTTGGCATTGAGTCTTTCTCTCTCTAGCTTGGCTGCGTTTATCTGTCTTTTACATATTCTTTTTTTCCTTATAATTTTTTAATGCTTTCTCACTAACTTTCTGTTTTAATGATTTAAATGCTTTCTTTTTGCCATGTATTGCTTCCTTTACATTTCTATTTATCCACATTGGTTTTTTTCTTGTCCCTCACCCTTTTATTCCCAAAAGGTATGTGCCTCTCAGTTAGAGATTAGGATGCTTTTAAAAATATCCAGTTTTTTAGCTGCATTTTTATTTTCGAGGAAATTGTCCTAATGGTCTCCACTTGTTTACCATTAGGCCCCTGTCACACGGGCGAGATTTCCGTGCGGGTGCAATGCGTGAGGTGAACGCATTGCACCCGCACTGAATCCGGACCCATTCATTTCTATGGGGCTGTGCACATGAGCAGTGATTTTCACGCATCACTTGTGCATTGCGTGAAAATTGCAGCATGCTCCTCTTTGTGCGTTTTTTTCACGTAACGCAGGCCCCATGGTTATAAGGGAAAATAATAGCATTCTGAATACAGAATGCATAGTAAAATAGGGCTGGAGGGGTTAAATTTTTTTTATAATATTTTCTTCAGGACGTGGGTAAAGGACCTGTGGTGACGTCACTGTGCTCATCACATGGTCCATCACATGATCCATCACCATGGTGATGGATCATGTGAATGACCATGTGATGAGCGTAGTGACGTCATCAAAGGTCCTTTTCCTCACAGCTGAAGATAGAAGAGATGCCGGCTGTGCAAACAAGTGGATTAATGTGAGTTAAAATATTTTGGTTTTATAATCACCCGTTGCCTCTTTGGTGTGGCTCATGGTAAAGGTACAGTGTTGCCCATAATTATTCATACCCCTGGCAAATTTTGACTTAAAGTTACTTTTATTCAACCAGCAAGTAATTTTTTGACAGGGAATGTTATAGGTGTCTCCCAAAAGATAATAAGACGATGTACAAGAGGCATTATTGTGGGGAAAAAAATAAATTTCTTAGCTTTTATTTACATTTGAGCAAAATATACAAGATGTTTCCGCACTGTGGAAAATCTCTGAGGACGTGGTCGGAAGCCAAAAGTGACACCTGTGCTGGCTAGGAAGATAGAGAGGTGAAAAAGAATCCAAGGATCACCACCAAGGCCATCCTGGTGAATCTGGGCTCTGCTGGTGGCAATGTCTCAAGGCAGACAATCCAACTGACACTGCACACTGCTGGGTTCCACTTCTCCAGATAAGGCACACAAAAGCTCGCTTGGCCTTTGCAAAAGCTCATCTGGACAAAGAAGACGACTTCTGGTCTTCCGTGTTATGGGCACAGTGATGTTTCCTTCATTTGGCGTAAAAAAGGAGAAGCCATAGACTTAGGGCCACTAAGTAGGTATTAGCACTGGCATTTGGTTGCACAGACCATTGAGTATTGCTGGTTTTCATCATCATAGACACATGCAGCAAGATATATACATATGCATTAATATGTCTATTCATTAATTGATGACGGTATGCTTCATGTATGTGTTGTTGATAACAAGTAGCCTCATTGTTATTTTATATATTAGACCCTGTGCGGTCTGCTTGTAACATTTATGTTCATATAATGTCACCTCTTCCTTTTGAAATTGGTGATTTCAATAAAATTCAGAGTAAACATAAAAATGGAGAAGCCTTCAACCCAAAGAACACCATCCTCACTGTCAAACGTGGTGGTGGGAACCTAATGCTTTGGGGGTGTTTTTCAGCCAATGGACCAGGGAACCTAATCACAGTAAACGGCACCATGAAAAAAGAGCAATACATGAGGATTCTCAACAACAACATTAGGCAGTCTACAGAGAAACTTGGCCTTGGGCACCAGTGGACATTTCATCATGAGAATGACCCAAATCACACAGCAAAAGTGGTGAAGAAATGGTTAGCAGACAACAACATTAACGTTTTGGAGTGGCCCAGCCAGAGTCCAGACTTGAATCCAATTGAGAATCTGGTGGGAGCTAAAGATCAGGGTGATGGCAAGAAGACCATCTAACCTGAAAGATTTGGAGCTCATTGCTAAAGATGAATGGGCAAAAATACCTGTGGAGACATGCAAAAAGCTGGTCTGCAATTCTAGGAAGCGTTTGATTGCTGTAATAGCCAATAAAGGCTTTTCTATTGATTATTGAGAAGGGTATGAATAATTTTGGACTGGACACTTTTTGCTCAAATGTAAATAAAAGCTAAGAAATGTTTTTTCCCACAATAATGCCTTTTGTACATTGACTTATTATCTTTTGGGAGATACCTATGTCATTTCCCGTCAAAAAATTACTTGCTGGTTGAATAAAAGTAACTTTAAGTCAAAATTTGCCAGGAGTATGAATAATTATGGGCAGCACTGTAGTATTTAAAACAAATACTACCTTTGGGGTCCTTGCCCTGATCTTGTGGTATAAGTCCCTGAAATAATTTTTACGGATGCCCCACCTGCCGCTAACTTTGTTATTGGTTCCAGTGTGGACTGTGACCGCTGGGTCTTCGCCAGCCCCTCCCAGTAATCTATCAGCCCATACTGCAATATTTCATACAATGTCTGCTCCGTGAACAGCAAAATATTGCCAATGCATCTTATTATTGAAATTTGCTAGTTTAGATACAAGATCCAGGATTCCAAACATGCAATTTGCTCACATTTTGCACAAAAATATGCACCCTCAAACAACTGTTCCAGGACTGCATACATTTCACAAGATGTGCATTGGACTAGACTGGATTACACAAGAAAAGAGGAAAAAGAAACAAGAAAAAATACAATGCAATAAAATTAAAAACAACTAACTTGTGCAGTCCCCTCCTAAAGTCCCTGAATCTAAAGTCCCTTATCATAAGTCGCACACCTAAGGGCTCTTTCACATCTGCGTTATAGTCTTCCGGCATAGAGTTCCGTCGTCGGGGCTCTATGCCGGAAGAATACTGATCAGGATTTTCCTAATGCATTCTGAATGGACAGTCCGTCCTTCAGGATGCATCAGGATGTCTTCCGTTCCGGAACGGAACGTTTTTTGGCCGCAGCAAATAGCGCAGCATGCTGCGCTTTTTGCTCCGGCCAAAAATCCGGAACACTTGCCACAAGGCCGGATCCGGAATGAATGCCCATTGAAAGGCATTGATCCGGATCCGGCCTTAAGCTAAACGTCGTTTCGGCGCATTGCCGGATACGACGTTTAGCTTTTTCTCAATGGTTACCATGGCTGCCGGGACGCTAAAGTCCTGGCAGCCATGGTAAAGTGTAGTGGGGAGCAGGGGAGCAGCATACTTACCATCCGTGCGGCTCCCGGGGCGCTCCAGAGTGACGTCAGGGCGCCCCAAGCGCATGGATCACGTGATCGCATGGACACGTCATCCATGCGCATGGGGCGCTCTGACGTCATTCTGGAGCGCCCCGGGAGCCGCACGGATGGTAAGTATGCTGCTCCCCACTACTACTATGGCAACCAGGACTTTAATAGCGTCCTGGGTGCCATAGTAACACTGAAAGCATTTTGAAGACGGATCCGTCTTCAAATGCTTTCAGTACACTTGCGTTTTTCCGGATCCGGCGTGTAATTCCGGCAAGTGGAGTACACGCCGGATCCGGACAACGCAAGTGTGAAAGAGGCCTAAGACAACAAACACTTGCAAACTTGCGCTTTCAGCCTGCTTATATAGCTGCTATTCCCAAACAACTTCAAACCAGTTTGCAGATTTTTATTTTTATTTTTTCCTTTGGCTGTGTGTAAGTGAGTGAAGGCTAGCGCTTTTTGTCTTGGCCCACAGAAGCGCTACTATATAGGAAATTGCTTAAAAAGCTAATTCTGGCTATAACAGGTATCAAAACACACAGTGCATCTCAGTTTACTGCATATGGGGCTGCTGCCTGACCCCTGACTGGTCAATGAGCACTTGTTGAGTCCTGTCCCCCACCAATAGCATCTACAATAGGCATAGGAACATAAAAACTAAATGGGTATATTAAAAGAGGAAACTAAAGATGCTCCATAGTGTAAACCTTTTTAGACATATGCAGTAAAAGGTTGATGATGGATACACTCACCAAGGAGAGTTGTGCAGAGGCCTAGCACAACTCGGTTAAGAACATTGTAGAGGTGACTACCTCCTGTGTATAATGACTGTAGCTCCTTCCTGATCAAACCCAGAGCTTCCATGAATAAGGTATGTAGAGAAAATTCACTGGGTACACCAGGGCGCTGTCCACACATCGATGCACATAAAAAGGTTTTATTTAATAAAATAATAAAATTACACATATGTATGATGTGGCTCTTGGGTGGTCTGCCTCTTTCTTGAGATACACCGAAACACATCATACAAGTTTGTAATTTTAGTATTTTATTTTTTTAAATAAAACCTCTTTATGTACATTGATATGTCGTACCTGGAGAATCTTCTCTACATACCAGGACCTATGGACTCGCAAAGTAGGTAGAAATCCTTTCAATTTAAGAGTACTAAGAAATATCTGCACTGGACTTATCGAGTAGCTGAAGTATTTTTATAAACCTGGTATTTGAACAAGAAAAGTTAAGAGCCAAGCTTGTAGATGTACTCTATGTGGATGTGTTTCATTAATGTGTTAGTCTTATTAATGCTATTTTATTATATTTATTGATTTCAGCTTGCAATGTTTGGTATCTGAATTCAGTAGAACTGGAGTCACTTACAGGATATCAGGCTGTGCAGAAAGCATTGAGTATAACTCAACTTCAAGATCCCCCACCTATTTCTACAGTGGTGCACTTCAAGGTGTCTGCACAAGGAATCACTCTAACAGACAATCAACGGAAGTAAGAATTCTTTGCAAAACATTATCATTATTATTAACCCCTTAAGGACCCATGCCGTACATGTACGGCGCAGATGTCCATGACTGAAGGACCTGCGCTGTACATGTACGGCACGGTGATCGGGCGGGTGCAGGAGATGCTATCAGTGACTGCTGGAACCCTGCTGCATGAATCGGCATCTGTGAAATCACCGATGCCAGCGACTTAACCCTTGGTGTCGCTGGCCACAGCACACGCGATGTCCGTGCAGGGAGGAAGCAGCCATCGGGTCTTCGCACTGCTGTGACGGAGACCCGATGGCAGGGAAGGCAGCCCGATGCCTTCCTTAGACATCGCGGCTGCCTTCCGTGACAGCCTGTGAGATCCAGCCCCCTGGATCTCACATGCAGGAAGCTTTAAGTGTATTACATTCAGTAATACACTTACAGCCAATGCTTTACAATACAGAAGTATTGTAAAGGGGATCAGACCACCAAAAGTTGAAGTCTCAGAGTGGGACAAAAAAAAAAAGTTAAAAAATAAAGTTTAACACATATTTTTTAAAGTTTCAAGTAAAAAAAAAAACAAAAAAAAAAAACGTCCTTTTCCCAAAATAAAGCAAAATATTTTTGCTAACCCCTCAGGTCAACACCGTAAAAAGCTATTTTTTGTCACCTTTCATCACAAAAAGTGTAATAGCAAGCGATCAAAAAGGCGTATGCCCCCCAAAATAGTACCATTCTAACCGTCATCTCATCCCACAAAAATTATCTCAGACAATCGCCCAAAACATAAATCGCCCAAAACATTAAAAAAAAACAACTATGGCTCTCAGAATATGGAGACACTAAAACATGATTATTATTTTTTGTTTCAAAAATGTTATTTTGTAAAACTTAAATAAATATTAGGTATTGTCGCGTCCGTAACGACTCGCTCTATAAAAATATCACATGATCTAACCCCTAAAAATGTAAATAAAAACTTTTTTTGTCACCTTACATCACTAAAAGTGCAACACCAACCGATCAAAAAGGCGTATGCTCCCAAAACAGTGCCAATCAAACCGTCCTCTCATCCCGCAAAAAAATGAGCCCCTAGCTAAGACAATCGCCCGAAGGAAAAAAAATAAAAAATATGGCTCTCAGAATATGGAGACACTAAAACATATTTTTTTGGGGGTTTAAAAAATGCTGTTATTGTGTAAAACTTAAGTAAATAAAAAAAGTATACATATTGGGTATCGCCGTGTCCGTAAGAACCTGCTGTATAAAAATATCACATGACCTAACCCCTTAGTTGAACACGTAAAAAAAAAAGGGTCAAAAAGCCAATTGTCACCTTTCATCACAAAAAGTGTAATACCAAGCAATCAAAAAGTAATATGCACCCCAAAATAGTACCAATCAAACAGTCATCTCATCCCGCAAAATTGATACCCTACCTAAGATCGGCCAGAAAAAAAAAAAAAAAAAAACTATGGCTGTCATACTAAAATGATTTATTTATTTATTTATTTTTTAAATGATATTATTGTGTAAAACTTAAATAAAATAAAAAAATACATATTGGGTATCGCCGTGTCCATAAGAACCTGCTCTATAAAAATATCACATGACCTAACCCCTCAGGTGAACACCATAAAAAAAAAATTACCTTACATCACAAAAAGTGTAATACTAAGTGATCAAAAAGTCATATGCACCCTAAAATAGTACCAATCAAATCATCTCATACCGAAAAAAATAAACCCCTAAATTAGACAGTTGCCCAAAAAATAAATAAAAAATACAGCTTACAGAATGTGAAGACGCAAAAAAAGCTTTATTATGTAGAACTGAAACAAACAACCAAAAATATATATTTGGTATTGTTGCGTCCATAACAACCTGCTCTATAAAAATAGCACATGATCTAACCGTCAGATGAACATTGTAAATAAAAAATAAAGACGGGGATAAAAAGTGTAATATAGAGCAACCAAAAATCATATGCACCCTAAAATAGTACCAACAAAGCTGCCAAAATGGGGTCACTTTTTTTGGAGTTTCTACTCAAATGGGACATGGTGTAAAAAATAAATAAATAAAATAGTCCAGCAAAATCTGCCTTCCAAAAACCATATGGCGTTCCTTTCCTTCTGCGCCCTGCCGTGTGCCCATACAGCAGTTTACGACCACATGTGGGGTATTGAGTTTTGTTTGGCTGTTAACCCTTTCTTTGTTTGCGAACAAAAATGGTTTAAAATGGAAAATCTGCCCAAAAAGTGAAATTCTAAAGTTTTATCTCCTTTTCCATTAATTCTTGTGGAACACCTAAAGGGTTAACAAAGTTTTTAAAATCAGGTTTGAATATCTTGAGGGGTGTAGTTTCTAAAATGGGGTCATTTTTGGGTGGTTTCTATTATGTAAGCCTCACAAAGTGACTTCAAACCTGAGTTTTGGAAATTTTCTGAAAAATTTCAAGATTTACTTCTAAACTTCTAAGCCTTCTAAGGTCCCAAAATATAAAATGGCATTCACAAAATGATCCAAATATGAAGTAGACATACGGGGAATGTAAAGTAATAACAATTTTTTGAGGTATTAATATCTATTATAATAGTAGAGAAATAGAAATTTGGATTTTTTTTTAAATATGTGGTTAATTTTGTATTTATTTGTAAATAAAAATGAAAATTTTTTTTACTCAGTTTTACAATATGAAGTACAATATGTGATGAGAAAACAATCTCAGAATGGCCTGGATAAGTAAAAGCGTTTTAAAGTTATCATCACATAAATTGTAATGACTTAAGCGACGATGACTGCAACTAATTACTCTATTCTTAATTTTCTGTAACAACTCGCCAAGTAATTACAAATTATATGTTTCTAATTGCAATTTACATATATGTTTTAAGTGTACTTTACACTATGGAAAATCAATAAAATATTTTGAAAGATAAATTGACACATGTCAGATTTGCAAAAAAATGGCCTGGTCCTTAAGGTGAAATATGGCAGGGTCCTTAAGGGGTTAATATACTTTTTGTATAGCAAAATAGCATAAGATTTTTTGTGAGTGGGGACATTGTGTTAGAAACCTATATTACACAAGCACAGGGATATTGTAACAAGGCTTAACTGGAGTACTGCATGACTAATTGAAATAAACCGTGGAGGATTATTTACAAAATTGTATTTCATTGCTGAACAGTTCGCAGTGGTGGTGAATTTCTGTATAGTATAATGTGATATATATATACATATGGGGTGGTATTTTATTTATATTTTATATTTGCAACTCTACTATCTCTAGTGGATAAAGACTAGCATACTGTCAACCACTGCTTCTTTATTTCATAATGTGGCCACAAGAGGGCAGCAAATAGTCACAGATCACATTTGGATCAACTGACAAAAATGTTACATTTGCACCCAGTACATGTTGGGCACAAAAAGTGTACTTAATGACATATTGGTAAAGTAGAATTCTGTGTTTTGTTTTATTCTTTGTTTTCAATTGAATATTTTGTGTAAATGATGTCTAGAAAAATGATTGGTGTTGGTCAGTTATGTGCATTAGTTGTAACAGTATGTTTGTTTAAACCCTGACAGATTGTTTTTCCGAAGACATTATCCAGTAAATACTGTCATATTCTGTGCCCTGGATCCACAAGACAGAAAGTAAGAACCATTTTCCTTTTTAATTTGACTCGATTGCACTTTACTTCTTTATTTACACTTTTTAATTTGTGTTTTTTCCCCACATTCAGGTGGACAAGAGATGGACTTTCGGCAAAGTAAGTTAAACATGCATCATTGAAATATATAAAAAACATTTTAGAAAAAAAAAATGAAGAAGAAAGAAACAAGTACATGTGAAGGTTGGACTAAACAATGATCTTGGCGTATTGTATCACGCACCGAAAAGTCACTGTGCACCCTCGCAAGTTAGTTGGGTTGCAGCATGGCTAGCACTTGGCCATGACAGTGACCCTAGAATTGCAAAAAAATTCTGCACTGCTGGTATTTTATACACTCTGGGGTCACGTTCACACTTAACTTGCAAGTCTTAGGCCTCTTTCACTCAAGCGAGTATTCCACGTGGGTGCAATGTGTGACGTGAACGCATTTCACCCGCACTGAATCCGGACCCATTTATTTCTATGGGGCTGTCCACACGAGCAGTGATTTTCACGCATCACTTGTGTGTTGCGTGAAAATCGCAACATGTTCTATATTCTGAGTTTTTCATGCAATGCAGGCCCCATAGAAGTGAATGGGGCTGCATGAAAATTTTTCACGCACGGTTGCTAGGAGACTATCGGGATGGGGACCCAATCTTTATTATTTTCCCTTATAACATGGTTATAAGGGAAAATAGTATTCTGAATAGAGAATGCATAGTACAATAGGGCTTGACGGGTTAAAAAATAATAATTTAACTCTCCTTAATCCACTTGTTCGCGCAGCCGGCATCTCTTCTGTCTTCTTCTTTGAGGAATAGGACCTTTGATGACGTCACTACGCTCATCACATGGTCCGTCACATGATCCATCACCATGGTAATAGATCATGTGATGGACCATGTGATGAGTGTAGTGACGTCATCAAAGGTCCTATTCCTCAAAGAAGAAGACAGAAGAGAAGCTGGGCTGTGCAAACAAGTGGATTAAGGCGAGTTAAAAAAAAAATGTATATTTTTTTTTTAACCCCTCCAGCCCTATTGTACTATGCATTCTGTATTCAGAATGCTATTATATTCCCTTATAACCATGTTATAAGGGGAAATAATACAATCTACACAACCTTGAACCCTTCACTTCTGTGACGAAGTTTGGGTCTGGGTACCACAATCAGTTTTTTATCACGCGCGTGCAATACGCATTGCACCCACGCGATAAAAACTGAACAACGGAATGCAAGTGCAGTCAAACTTGACTGCAATTGCGTACCTACTCGTGCGCGTTTGCCGCAACCCATCCGGACCTTATCTGGACACGCTCTTGTGAAAGAGGCCTTACTGCAACCCCATTCACTTGTTAGGGCTCACAGTGATCTTTGGTCATGCAATGGGTGTAGCCCCAGCCTAAATGCAGAAGGGTATCATGAATCTTCTTGGGCCAAGCATTTATACCAGGTTGCCCCAACCATAATTTGCTAGTTATACTACTGGTGTTCTTTGTGGTATCAGACCTTTGGTGCAGCTGCAACATATGCATCCCCATATAACTATGCTTTTATGTGGATCAGGTCTGTTGCTCAAGCAAACACAGGAAATTGAATTTAGGTAATGCATGTAAAAATGTAAAACTACTATAAATTTAATTTTTGTTTTCTTATCAGGGTGTTTGGCTTTGTAGCCAGAAGGGGCAATGGTAACGACAACATCTGTCATCTTTTTGCGGAACACGATCCAGAGCAACCCGCTAGTGCCATTGTGAACTTTGTGTCGAAGGTCATGATTGGGTCTCAGAAGAAAATTTAGAATCTGTGTCCAGGAGAATTGATTGAAGGACAATGAAGCATTCACATGTTACTTTGTATCCTCTTAAGAGCAAATGTTTAAACACAAGTAATTACAAGACTGAGAAGATAAGTAGAAAAGGACCAATATTAAAAACTATAACGGAAATTTCATGACACATACTTTTAAGTGTTTTGGTCATGTGGAAATTCAGTATTATGGTTCCAGAGATTCTATAATTTCATAGTATTGTCCCTTCTACAAACACCACATAGGAAACATTATTAAAATACTTTTATTTACACTGTATAATAGAAAAATAAAATGTAATCTTTAATATTTCCTAAGACCCTATACAGCCTACTCACAGTATGCTGCCATTATATTTATTTTACCAAAAACAAGAACAGGTTCTACTAGGGGGAATCTTTCTTCTCTATTGTGGAACCCTCCAATTTGTGATTACAAATTTCTAAATAAAATAAAATTAAGGAGCATAGATATGACTGTGAAATGAGTCCTAGTACAAGCTCCTTTAATTGCGTTATAGCTCCAGGTCTTGGTAACAATAAACCCAATAGAGTCTGAAGAAATGAAAAACCACCTTGGGATTGAAGCAAATGTTTAAGCAGGTTTGTTTTAAAAAAAGGAAAGTGCAAGTAGTAAAGAGAGTGAAGTTGAGAATTATCATTATAGGATGCTTATAGGAGGTTAATGCACTAAAGGCTTATTGTAAGTAGAACTCTGAAGGCAATTAGGGGGGAAGTTATCTATAACTAGTGGAAAGGTAAGTGGTTTGGGAGGTTTTTTTTAAGTGTCAGGCAGATCCAAGATCGAACTAAATTACTATTTTCAAAGTGTAGTGATAACTTTGTCAGAAATATCAATAGTAGCTTATATATTATTCCAATGTGAAAAAGGACGGCTATGAAACAGCTGCTGTAATGCAGAGGTAATATACATGCAGAAGGAGCTGAGCTGACTGATATATAGTTTATGGAAAAATATTTACTATAGCTTGTATTCATGTACATTCCTGTTCTTTCTGTAATTAGGAGTCCAGTAGGTGGTCCTAGGCAAAAAAAAAGCAAACTGCAAGCAAAAAAATAAAAATAATAATTTAAATTATTAGGACAAAGCCATTTAAAATTTTTATCCATGCACATTTATATAATCATGGAAGACCCAACTTCATTGTCCTTTTCTCATTTTGCAGAAATGTACATAGTATTTGTAAAATCATAGCCACAGATTTCAAAGTATGGTTAGATAGTGCTAAACATGTGATATCCAGGTCTCCACAGCTTATGAAAAAGGGGGTGATATACCGGTAAGTACTTCAGCCTTGCGGGCACCTGAAACAACATACTATTTTCAATTTCTAAATTAATATGAACCTTATGGTTTAATTTCTATCAGGATTGTAAAGATTAAAATGCTATTGTTATACTTGTGCTTTGTATAAAGTTGATCTCCCTGTATAAACTGTTGGCCAAATGAGGGTTTTTAGAAGGTATTCTACAATAAAATCTTGAGAAAGGAACATTACTGAAAACAGTTTGTGACCATAAATGTTTTTGAGTGTTACATTGTGTTGTTCCCCCTTCTGTACTGAGTTGTACATTAATTCTTAAAACATGCAGTATGTCCTTACTTCTACTTTGAATGCACTTCGTCTTTGTCTTGTAATTATTTTTATTTCAAAGTTAACACAAAGATTGTTTTATTATATTGTGATAATCAGTTTCCTATTCTAAATGTATTGTTCTTGCCAGTCCTTGTCCTTCTTATAGGCCAGCAATCCACTTGTGGACCAACCTGAAGTCAGTGTACTTTTGAAAAAGTTGACACGCTTTTGTAGTGTGTGCCTTCTTTTAATGGTATATTACCATGTAATTTTTTATATGAAATATTTTAATGCTGCACAGAATTAACAGTAGATGAGAAATGGGAATATGAATTAATTTACATTTTCTGGTTGAAAACAATAGACTTTTTCAGCCCTTCACTTCGTAGTCTTTTATTCGATTTTACACCGGTACTTTAATATTTTGTACACAGAATATGAATCAAGTATATGCAAGTTATCCTGCTTTTTACATATACTGCTATCACACAGTGTTAATGCATACAAATGCAAATTTCCTAAAAGCCATGTTTAAATAATATAATGTCAGTGTATTTATAATCCTGTCATTTCACTTATATATACTTTGCTATATTGCTGCAGTAGTTCTTTTGCTTTTTCTTCTGTACAAATGTATCCACTATGTAAAAATAATTGCTTTACACATTTTATGTATAGTCCTCTACCTACCATTAAAATATCAACTTTATTTAGATTATAATAAAATGTGACTTTAATAGTGTCATGTGTCTTTTCTTCTTTTACATTAATGGGTTTTGTTTAAATATTTTAAATCGCTAGCTTGAGGATAAGATTTCAGGTTTATCTGTCCTTTATCTGTCCTTTCAGAATAAGCTGTCATGAGTCGGAACACTATACCTGGCCGTAATATGTCTTGTATTCAGAAATTTTCACAAGTTTTCTCTTCTGCAGGTACTATATCAAATTGACAGTTTTCCCTGAGCTAGTGTTCCTATATCTCCTTATATAAAGTGCCTAATTGATATCAGGAAGCTTAAAGGCCAGGCAACGCTCCTCTGGAATTCTGGGAAGATGGTATGCAAATGAACTCTTAACATGCTCTGCCTCCAAGGCTCCTTTCACACCTGCGTTCAGGTGTCCGCTCGTGAGCTCCGTTTGAAGGGGCTCACGAGCGGACCTGAACGCAGCCGTCTGGCCCTAATGCATTCTCAGTGGAGGCGGATCCACTGAGAATGCATCCGCCTGCCAGCGCTCCGCTCAGTGAGCGGACACCTGAACGCTACAAGCAGCGTTCGGGTGTCCGCCTGGCCGTGCGGAGGCGAGCGGATCCGTTCCGACTTATAATGGAAGTCAATGGGGACGGATCCGCTTGAAGATGACACCATATGGCTCAATCTTCAAGCGGATCCGTCCCCCATTGACTTTCAATGTAAAGTCTGAACAGATCCGCTCAGGCTACTTTCAGACTTAGAAAAATTTTCTAAGTTATAACGCAGACGGATCCGTTCTGAACGGAGCCACCGTCTGCATTAATATGAGCGGATCCGTTCAGAACGGATCCGATCGAGCGCAGGTGTGAAAGTAGCCTAATGCTGCCATGTAAGGTAGCAAGCCTATAAGTCAATATTCAGCGTTTTAGGCTACTTTCACACTAGCGTTTTAGTTTTCCGGTATTGATTTCAGTCATAGGGGCTCAATACCGGAAAAAAAACGCTTCAGTTTTGTCCCCATTCATGGGGACAAAACTGAACTGAATGGAATGCTCCACAATACATTCAGTTACGTTTAGTTGCGTTCCCATACCGGAGAGAAAACCGCAACATGTTGTAGTTTGCGTTCTGTCCTGGGATGCGGAGCAAAAAGGATCCGGCATGACCCCCATTGCAAGTCAATGGGGACGGATCAGTTTTCTCTGCCACAATAGAAAACGGATCCGTCCTCCATTGACTTTCAATAAATTTCATGACTGATCCGATTTGGCAATGTTAAAGATAATACGACTGGATCCGTTCATAACGGATGCAGGTGGTTGTATTATCAGTAACAGAAGCGTTTTTGCTGAACCCTGCCAGATCCAGTAAAAACAATAGTGTGAAAGTAGCCTTAAACAGGCCATGAGACATGACCTGGATAATAATTAAGCCAACACCTCATCTGCAGACAGCAGTTTTGGAGTGATTGCCCCTCATCATTCATTGGAGGAAGAGCTTGATAAGCGCTCATTTGCATACCCTTTTCCCAGAATACCAGAGGAGTGCCGCCTGGCAAGGAGCTGTCCATAAGGAGATACAGTATTCCCTGAATCCCAACCTAGATCTCTTACCCAGTTAAAGGGTTATGCCATGATTAATGTAAAAAATGAAACTCGGACATCATATAGTACATGGTAATATCTTTCTAACAAAGCAAGAATCAGCCCTGTGTCTCACATGGATCCAGAGATCTCCACATTAATTGCTCTGCTAGCTTGATATGAAGCTGGCAACTCAAGGAGAGTGTCTTTTCTGCTGCAGCTCAGGGGGCGTGTCTATTCTGCTGCAGCTCTCTCCCTACCACAGCTCAGGAGGCGTGTCTATTCTGCTGCAGCTCTCTCCCTACCACAGTTGAAGGATAAAACTGAGCATGTGCGGCCATCTCAGTGAGCAGGTCAAAGAATAAAAAAAAAAAGAACAAAGTGCAGATGGTGCTATACAGATAAATTTTATTGAATAACTCACTGGCTATACAAAATGTTTAATTGAATGCAATTACAAAGTATTCAGGTTCTGGTTGAATATTTTTTGCGGGCAACCCCCTATTAAGCCAGTAATCTCTGCTCTGCACTGATAAGGGACAATCACCTGAGACAGCTGTCTCAGATAAGGTACTGGCTAAATTGTTATCCAAGTCCTGTCTCAAGGCTCGTTTAAAGAGTTAAACATTTAATTATAGTAGAGCTGCCTTACATCTAGTGACATTAGAGACAGAGTTTGCCAAAAACATACCCTCTTCTCCTATGCATCATTCATACTGCTTCTCTCTCGCTCCCTCATGCTCTGTCTCGCAACATGGAGGATATTATATAGCAGTGCTGAGTATTACTGTGAATACTGTACAGGCAGCTGTACTTGTGCAGTGCTCTGCAGACCCCACAGGGTGTCTTGTCACTCCAACCAGCACAGCCTACAGTGATGTTTTGTGCTCAGAGGCATACCTGCTCGCTCATGCAGCCCAGGCTTGTGTACGGCAGCCTTTATGAATTTCAATCGTTTTTCATAGTTTTGTTTTTTACAAGCGTTTATAGTGAAGTTCTTCATTTTGTTACTTTTGTATCATTCGTGGAAAATTGCCATAAAAAACATTCCCAGAGCAATATTGTATTTTGAATAAAACAAAGCTGACCGAGAAGAAACACACCAAAGCACAACATAAAATGCTTTGTGTGTAGTAGATGTTATGTCTCGCTGTAAACTTTAACCCCTTCCCAGCATCGATGTAGCAGAGTAAGGCTACTTTCACACTGGCGTTTCTGGGTCCGCTTGTGAGATCCGTTTCAGGGCTCTCACAAGCGGCCCAAAACAGATCAGTTAAACCCCAATGCATTCTGAATCGATGAGGGTCCGTTCAGAATGCATCAATTTGGCTGCGTTTGGTCTCCGTTGCGTTTTTTAGACTCACTATAACGCTGCTTGCAGCGTTTTGGTGACTGTCTGACTAGGCAGAGCCAAACAGATCCGTCCTGACTTACAATGTAAGTCAATGGGGACGGATCCGTTTTTCACTGACATGATGTGGTGCAATTAAAAACCGATCCGTCGCCTATTGACTTTTAATGTAAGTCAAGACGGATCCGTTTTGACTTAGACTTTTTTTTCAATGGATAATGCAAACGGATCCGTTATGAACGGATACAAGCGTTTGCATTATTGGTGCGGATCCGTCTGTGCAGATACAAGACGGATCCGCACCAAATGAGAATGTGAAAGTAGCCTTATACACAAACTCTTAACTCAAATTTTTTAACTCATTGCGATATCTCAAAACAAAAGCCATTTAAAAGCAATTGAAGGGGTTTAGTTGACACGTCTAGTTAAGCATGTGTTAACGCTACTACATCTGTATGTACGCCCAATGTTGGGTTTTGAAATATAGCGCCTACTCTGGAGCAGAGTTGGCGCCACAGCTGCCAGTTGCAATAACGCCAGTCTCAGACTTTTAACCCCTCAGATGCGATGGTCCGAGCATCTGAGCAGTGTTGCTGAATGGCTTGCCCGCAACGAGATAGTGGCCAGGCTATGACTGGCCCAGAGGGATTCGGGTGAATCCCCCATTCGGCCCCTAGTCTCCCACCCCTTGCACACGTGGCACATAACACAGTGGATTTTCTGCACTACATATAGATGGGCAGTGTGCGTTACCTCAACTAGCCTGTGTTAACACCCGGTTTATTATAGATGCAATCAGGTGGCTGACTTAAAGGTACAGAGAAAGGCCAGCTAGTATCCTCTAGGGACCTGCCTTGTCAAAGTCGTTGCAGGGACCTCTATAATCATTCATCTTGTAGTGTCTTGCTGCTGTGTAAGCAGGTTATATTTGAATATATCCGTACGTTGGGTCCCAAAATAAGGCTCAAAGTCCTGTCATAGCTAACTTCCTTTCAAGCCCTGACAATCACATGTTCAGGTCATGTTTAGATCATTGGTATTGCCACATCCCAAAATACCGGTACTATTAAAATATAAGTATCCCCTACGGTGAACGACATATCGGAAAAATAATAATGGTAGATTTTCAGTTTTTTGGTTATTTCCCTTTCCCAAAAATTTTATAAAAAGCGATAAAAAGAAATCATACACACGCCAAAATGGTATAAAAAAACTACATATTGCCCCACAAAAAAAAATATCTGTCACACAACTCCTAAAAACATAGTAACATTGTTTGTAAGGGCGAAAAAAGACATCTGTCCATCCAGTTTTTCCCTGTTATCCTGCAAGTTGATCCAGAGGAAGGCAAAAAATAAATAAATTGTGAAGTAGAAGCCATTATCCCTCACTTTTGGGGGAAAAAAATTCCTTCCGGACTCCAATCAGACTAAGGCCCCATGCACACGGCCGTTGTTCACGGCCGTGTGCGGGCCGTGGAACCGCGGCCTGGATCCCTTCCTGTGAGCTGGAGCGCACGGCGTCACTGGTTGCTATGACGCCGTGCGCTCCCTGCTGCCGCCGCAATACAGTACTACACTGGTATGATCTATACCAGTGTATTACTGTACTGTGCCGGCAGCAGGGGGCGCACGGCGTCATAGCAACCAGTGACGCCGTGCGCTCCAGCTCACAGGAAGGGATCCAGGCCGCGGTTCCACGGCCCGCACACGGCCGTGAACAACGGCCGTGTGCATGGGGCCTAACTCCCTGGATCAACGACCCCTCTCTAGTAACTATAGCATGTAATCTTATTACACTCCTGAAATACATCCAGGTCCCTCTTGAACTCGCTTAGTGAATTTACCATCACCACCTCCTCAGGCAGAGAGTTTCATAGTCTCACTGCTCTTACCGTAAAGAATCCTTTTCTATATTTGTGTACAAACCGCCTTTCCTCCAGATGCAGAGGATGTCCACTTGTCACAGTCCTGGGATTAAAGGGAGTCTGTCATCACAATTTCACCTTTTTATCCCTTCCCATAGCTTTCTAGCAGCATTACAGTTGATAAAAACGTTACCTTTATAAGCAATCGTGGACTTATAAAACTGGCAAAAATCATCTTAGTAGGATATGCAAATGAGGGCTCACAAGTGCCCAGGCAGCAATGCCTTATCGTTGCTTCCCCCCGCCTAGTCTATCCCTCTGCCCGCCCATCTTACTTCTTCTCTAGCCGAGATTGCGCACTGAGTCAGTCGGCCGGCGCATGCTGACTGCGATGTCCATTCCTGGTATGGCATCACAGTAATTAATACGCATGCGCTGGCTAATGGCGAGTTAGCCGGCGCATGCACATTAATTACTGTGATGCCGTACCAGGAATGGACATCACAGTGCGCATGCGCCAGCCGATGGACTCAGCGGGCAGGCGCGGGATCTCGGCGAGAGAAGAAGTAAGAAGATGGGCGGGCAGAGGGAAAGACTGGGTGGGGGGAAGCGACGATAAGGCAGAGCTGCCTGGGCACCTACGAGGTTGACGCCGCCCCTGGGCACTTGCGAGCCCTCATTTGAATATCCTGCTAAGATGATTTGTGCCAGTTTTTGCCAAGTCCACGATTGCTTATAAAGGTAACATTTTTATCAACTGTAATGCTGCTAGAAAGCTATAGGAAGGGTTAAAAAGGTGAAACTGTGATGACAGACTCCCTTTAAATAGATGATGGAAGAGATCTCTGTACTGCCCCTGATATATTTATACATGGTTATTATAAACTGAATAACCCTCATTTTGATAATCTTTCTGGGTACTGTAGTCCACCCATTCCAGTTATTACTTTAGTTGCCCTCCTCTGAACCCTCTCCAGCTCTGCTATGTCTGTCTTGTTCACAGGAGCCCAGAACTGTGAAGTTGCAGGACTATGTTCTCATCTCGGGCATCTATGTCCCTTTTGATTCAACCCATTATCCCCTTAGTTTGCTGTCCACAACAATTCCCAGGTCCTTTTCCAGTGTTAGTGTTAGGCCTCATGCACACGGCCGTTGTGTGTTTTGCGGTCCGCAAACCACGAATGGGGTCTGTGTGTGTTCCGCAATTTGCAGAACGGCATGGGCAGCCTTTAATATAACTGCCTATTCTCGTCCGCAAAGCATGAACAAGAAAAGGACGTTATATATTTTTTGCGGACCACGGAATAGAGCAGCGGATGCGGACAGCAGACGGAGGGCTGTCCACATCTTTTGCGGCCCCATTGAAGTGAACATCCCTCCATTTTCACCTCGGCAGCCCCCCTGACTTGAGCATCGGAGGAGTTCATGCTCCGATGCTCTCCTTTGCCCTGCGCTAAATCGTGCAGGGAAAAGGCATTTTTTGGAGATTCAGTGACGTACTGGGGGCTCTCCATGGGGCTGCTAGGAAGCCTGGTGACATAACCGGCACTGATGGGTGGGTTTTAGCGCTGCCCTAGCCAGTAAAACGGCTCATGCAGCGCTAAAGCCCGCCCATCAGAGCCGGTGATGTCACCGAACACTGCCGGGTGGAAGTTTCTGTCCAGCAGTGTGTTATTATAAACAAAAATGCCTCGGGGTGAAAATAAGGGTATGTCCGGGTTCAGTTCTGAACCCGGACAACTCCTTTAATCAACTCAGCAATTGTTCCTTTCCAATATGGCTTCATTTTATTTTTCACTTGTTTACTTATCACTATTGTGCACATAATTATTTTATTTTGTTTTAATTGAAAATCAGTTAATTGTGTAAACGTTGTCTAGTCTCCTACAGAGCATGACAGTGTATCTGTCAACTTTTTCTGTGTCAATCTCCATGCTCCCGCAGTGCTCCATTGTTGAAAACCTAAATATCCAGGTTAAGGCCTCGTTGAAATTCCTGTCAGTGGCACATCCGTGAAAAAAGTGTATGTGTTTAATCCGTGGTGGGTTCTTGTGTCCTTTTTTTTATCATCTGTGTGTCATCCTTAATTCACTGACAATGCTCAGCTGAAAATTTATTTCCAAAGAATCTCCTATTGGTCTCCAGTGAAAAACGAAAGCAACACGGTCACAAAATGGATGTTTGTCAGTGATTTTCACGGATCCATAGGCTTCTATGGGCGTGCTTGGTCTGCCTCCATTCTGCCTCCATTTCGCTCTGGAGTCGAAGACCAAAACGCTGCAGCATTTTGGTGTCCGCCTGACAATGCGGAGGCAAACTGATCCGTCCTGACACACAATGTAACTCAATGGGGACGAATCCATTTTGACTGACACAATACAAAACGGATCAATTTGGCCAATGTTAAAGATAATACAAATGGATCCGTTCTGAACAGATGTATGCGGTTGTATTATCAGTGCGGATCCGTATGTGCAGATACATGCCAGATCGGCACTAAACGCGAGTATGAAAGTAGCGCAAGTTGCAAGGCCTAGCAGGTGAAGCACAAGGAAAGGGACAAATTTATACTCAGATAATCCCTATATAAAGTTACCCTCTGGGTCAAGGAAAATAATTCAAATTAACTGGGGAATGAACAGAATACTTACATGATGACCACCTTTTCATCCACTTCTGTCATCCAAGAGGGCATATATACTGTGCATCACTAATACAAGTCCAAGAGACTTTCTGCTCATCCAACCCCGCTCTTGGATTCACCAACACTGCTTTTCTGAGTAGTACTAGCCCATCCGAGGGCAGCAGGAAGTTTATTGGACAACCATATACACACTATGCATCAGGTAGTTAGCTTGTATTTTTCCTACCAGTTTGGCAGATGTAATGGCCTCGAACAGCATAGGTTTCAGAGGTTCAAAAGGAGCCTAAAATCTTCAAGCACTGTAGGCAGATCCTATGAAATAGCCAGAGTTTTAACTGGAGGCCTCAGGATTTTAAATGCTCCAGAAATTCTCCCAGTTATAGGTTGATTTGAGAAACTACTTAGGAAGGTCGATTTAATGGCAGGTGAACTTTAGGGCTACATGAACAGGTTATGCAGATGTAGTTCCAGCAAAGTAAATGAAATTTGACAAATCTTATTGTTTTTTTCCATGTGGAAATTGACCTGATGTGCAAATTTTTTTACCCTTTGCAATGGAAAAGGTGGGATTGAGGCAGAAAGTAGTATGTGGATTTTGGTGCGGATTTTACGCGGAAACGCTGAGAAATATGCAAAAAAGGTTACATGCACACTACCGTGGTGTGATTTGCGGTCCGCAAAACATGCAATTTTTCGGAATGGCAGGGACAGCCTTTAATGTAACTGCCTATTCTTGTCCGCAAAGCGCGGACAAGAATAGGACGTTATATTTTTTTTTTTTACGGAGCAACGGATGCGGACAGCTTGAACATGTCTGGATGAAAAGGTATCTCCCAGAACCTTCCTTTCGACCGTCTCAGTGTGAAAGGAAACCATGCACTGCCCTACCAGAATAGGAGAACTGCGATGACAGATTCCTGATTTTCCATCACTTTGTTCAGAGTCTTCATTATCAGTGGAAATGGGGGAAATATACACCTTTGGCCTCATGCACACTGCCGTGTTTCACGGCCGTATGCGGGCCGTGGAACCGCGGCCTGGATCCCTCCTGAGAGCAGGAGCGCACGGCGTCACTGGTTGCTATGACGCCGTGCGCCCCCTGCTGCCGGCACAGTACAGTAATACACTGGTATAGATCGTACCAGTGTATTACTGTACTGTGCCGGCAGCAGGGAGCGCACGGCGTCATAGCAACCAGTGACGCCGTGCGCTCCTGCTCTCAGGAGGGATCCAGGCCGCGGTTCCACGGCCCGCACACGGCTGTGAAACACGGCAGTGTGCATGAGGCCTTTATCTTGCTCCAAGACAGGGAAAGGCTGTCCAGGTAATCTGTATAGTCTTCTTTTGAAAAGAGAGAAATTTAGATACGTTCTTGTTCCCTCCTGGTCGCCATTGTCTCTTTCTCTGGAAACTGGCAATTGGAAATTTGCAAAAGTATCTGTTTCTCTGAAGTAAAAAAAAATCACTGCATTTTAACTTAAATTTATAAACTCATCACGCTTTCTTGAAACAAAAGCCATTTAAAGAAATTTGACGCATTAAATTAAAAATTTTTACATATTTTACATAACATGTCTCATAAAGCATGTGTGTT
Organism: Bufo gargarizans; assembly: GCF_014858855.1. Taxonomy (NCBI): domain Eukaryota; kingdom Metazoa; phylum Chordata; class Amphibia; order Anura; family Bufonidae; genus Bufo; species Bufo gargarizans. The sequence continues at coordinate 219,704,613 of NC_058084.1, forward strand.
AACTTTACTACATCTGTATTTTATCCTTTTAAAAATGATTACTTAATACCGGTTTTGACATGTACAAAATCATCTGGTTACGTCATATCTCTCCCTCGCTGTGATTGTATACATATAGAGTTATACACACAGCGCGGTACAGATGTATGATGTTACCGGATGATTTCATAAGTTTCACACACACATAAATATATATAGGTCTCGTTGTTTATCTATACATAAACTAAAAACATCATTTAGTATTCCCGTGAAAGGCCCCGTCCATTACATACACCCCCCTCATAATTTAAATGGGATTATAGAGTATATATATATATATATATATATACACACTCACCTAAAGAATTATTAGGAACACCATACTAATACGGTTTTGGACCCCCTTTTGCCTTCAGAACTGCCTTAATTCTACGTGGCATTGATTCAACAAGGTGCTGATAGCATTCTTTAGAAATGTTGTCCCATATTGATAGGATAGCATCTTGCAGTTGATGGAGATTTGAGGGATGCACATCCAGGTCACGAAGCTCCCGTTCCACCACATCCCAAAGATGCTCTATTGAGTTGAGATCTGGTGACTGTGGGGGCCATTTTAGTACAGTGAACTTATTGTCATGTTCAAGAAACCAATTTGAAATGATTCGAGCTTTGTGACATGGTGCATTATCCTGCTGGAAGTAGCCATCAGAGGATGGGTACATGGTGGTCATAAAGGGATGGACATGGTCAGAAACAATGCTCAGGTAGCCCATGGCATTTAAACGATAGCCAATTGGCACTAAGGGGCCTAAAGTGTGCCCAGAAAACATCCCCCACACCAATACACCACCAGCCTGCACAGTGGTAACAAGGCATGATGGATACATGTTCTCATTCTGTTTACGCCAAATTCGGACTCTACCATTTGAATGTCTAGAAATCGAGACTCATCAGACCAGGCAACATTTTTCCAGTCTTCAACAGTCCAATTTTGGTGAGCTCGTGCAAATTGTAGCCCTTTTTCCTATTTGTAGTGGAGATGAGTGGTACCCGGTGGGGTCTTCTGCTGTTGTAGCCCATCCACCTCAAGGTTGTGCGTGTTGTGGCTTCACAAATGCTTTGCTGCATACCTCGGTTGTAACGAGTGGTTATTTCAGTCAACGTTGCTCTTCTATCAGCTTGAATCAGTCGGCCCATTCTCCTCTGACCTCTAGCATCAACAAGGCATTTTCGCCCACAGGACTGCCGCATACTGGATGTTTTTCCTTTTTCACACCATTGTTTGTAAACCCTAGAAATGTTTGTGCGTGAAAATCCCAGTAACTGAGCAGATTTTGAAATACTCAGACCGGCCCGTCTGGCACCAACAACCATGCCACGCTCAAAATTGCTTAAATCACCTTTCTTTCCCATTCTGACATTCAGTTTGGAGTTCAGGAGATTGTCTTGACCAGGACCACAACCCTACATGCATTGAAGCAACTGCCATGTGATTGGTTGACTAGATAATCGCATTAATGAGAAATAGAACAGGTGTTCCTAATAATTCTTTAGGTGAGTATATATATATATATGTATATGTACACACACACACCAGTAAATTAACCTCATAAACCACTAATTAAATGCAATATGAAATATAAGATTGTAATAGGGGGAAGGTATGGGAGATCAGATGTTAGTGATGTAAATTGATGATTTTACGTGAAAGACTAACATTAACTGCAGAATAGACCAGCGATAAACTCTGGATAAATAGAATATAACAATGGAGTCCGCTCACCACCTATCTGCAAGCGAGTTGAATAATAAAGTGACTGTGACAACTAAATCAACAGGGAGTGAGGGCAGGCTGGCTATAGATCATCAATATGCAGCTTGGCAGAAAGAATAACGCTGGCAGCCACCAAAAATAACATACCCAACATAACACCATCTAATAACCCCTTATCTAATTTCCGAACTGTTGTTTATTTCCCCTAACCGTCAATAACACAGCCACAATTCCCTATAGGACATCCTCCTAACAAATCCCCTGTCACCTCATCCTACCTTGTAACTTCGACTAGTTCTACCCATCTATAACACTGGTTTTGGCATGTTTTAAAACCACAAAATGAGGTAAGGCCTCATGCACACGACAGTATTTTTTCACGGTCCGCAAAAACGGGGTCCGTAGGTCCGTGATCCGTAACCATTTTTTCGTCTGTGGGTCTTCCTTGATTTTTGGAGGATCCACGGACATGAAAAAAAAGTTGTTTTGGTGTCCGCCTGGCCGTGCGGAGCCAAATGGATCCGTCCTGAATTACAATGCAAGTCAATGGGGACGGATCCGTTTGACAGTGACACAATATGGTGCAATTGCAAACGGATCCGTCCCCATTGACTTTCAATGTAAAGTCAGGAGTCCCTTTACTTTCACACTTGCGTTCATATAATGCAGACGGTGGCTCCGTTCAGAACGGATCCGTCTGCATTATATTGTTAAAACATTTCTAAGTGTGAAAGTAGCCTCAGACGGATCCGTCCAGACTTTACATTGAAAGTCAATGGGGGACGTATCCGTTTGAAAATTGAGCCACAGTGTGTCATCTTCAAACGGATCCGTCCCCATTGACTTACATTGTAAGTCTGGACGGATCCGCTTGCCTCCGCACGGCCAGGCGGACACCCGAACGCTGCAAGCAGAGTTCAGGTGTCCGCCTGCTGAGGGATCCGCGTCCACTCAGAATGCATTAGGGCTGGACGGATGCGTTCGGGGCCGCTTGTGAGCCCCTTCAAACGGAGCTCACAAGCGGACACCCGAACATTACTTGAAGCGTCCCCATCACCATGGGAACGCCTCTATGTTAGAATATACTGTCGGATATGAGCTACATCGTGAAACTCAGATCCGACAGTATATTCTAACACAGAGGCGTTCCCATGGTGATGGGGACGCTTCAGGTTAGAATATACAAAAAAACTGTGTACATGACTGCCCCCTGCTGGGGGGGAATTGGTGGCAGTGTGCGCCCCCCCCCCCCATTGCATTAACATTGGTGGCAGTGTGCGCCCCCCCCCCCCCTCTATTGCATTAACATTGGTGGCAGTGTGCCCCCCCGCCCCTCCCCTTCCTCCCTCTATTGTTTTAATACATTGGTGGCAGTGTGAGGCCTCCCCTGTCCCCCCCCCAATCATTGGCGGAGTAGAAGCATGATACTTACCTGGCTGCTGGCTGTTGCGATCTCTGTGTCCGGCCGGGAGCTCCTCCTACTGGTAAGTGACAGGTCTGTGCGGCGCATTGCTGTCACTTACCAGTAGGAGGAGCTCCCGGCCGGACGCAGACATCGCAGCAGCCAGCAGGTAAGTATAAATCTTCTACTATTGCTAAGGCTAAGTAACCATGGCAACCAGGACTGCAGTAGCGTCCTCGTTGCCATGGTTACCGATCGGAGCCCCAGCGATTAAACTGGGACTCCGATCGGAACTCCGCTGCCACCAATGATCTGTGTGTGGGGGGGGGGGGGGGGGGAGGCCGCACACTGCCACCAATGTATCTTTGGATCCGTCTGTATGAAAGTAACCTACGGCCACGGATCACGGACACGGATGCCAATCTTGTGTGCATCCGTGTTCTTTCACGGACCCATTGACTTGAATGGGTCCGTGAACCGTTGTCCGTCAAAAAAATAGGACAGGTCATATTTTTTTGACGGACAGGATACACGGATCATGGTCTCAGCTGCAAAACGGTGCATTTTCCGATTTTTCCACGGACCCATTGAAAGTCAATGGGTCCGCGAAAAAAAACCCGGAAAACGGCACAACGGCCACGGATGCACACAACGGTCGTGTGCATGAGGCCTAATCGTAATCCTAAGCAAATCACTACCTATAGGAATTTCTTGATCAATTACTTTGTAATGAATTCTGAGTTGTTTGTCTAAATTGTTAACATTGTGTGATTACAGGGCTTCCCATTCCATCTACAAAAACGCAGAAGACCCCAAAAGGTTCCTCTGAACATGGTGGAGGTCTCAATAGATGAAGAGTCAGAGGGAGAGCAGGCTGGACCCTCTGAAAATGTCTTGGCCACTTCCCCCCCTGATGCATACACTTCCTCCCCTGATGTACGCACTTCTTCCCCAGATGTGTGCGCTTGGTGGAAGTCGAGGCTGAGGAGCCCGGAACTTCACAGCCACCAGAATCCACCCACCCAGTTCCAGAAGAGGAGGATGAGGGAGAGGTGGTCTGCACCCCTCCCCACCAGGAGGGTAAATATGTGCACACATCAGTATAATTCGGTATACATAACATAATAACATATGATTCCCCCACCCACCTTCAACTCAGGAGCTAAAGTGCACGTGTGTAGGAAATCCAAACTATAGCAGACCTTATTTAACATGGCTGCCTGTTTAGAGGAACAGCCTTTGCACCCCGGTTACCAGGCGATTATGCCTGGGGCCCCCCGGGGGTTTGTTGTTCCATAATAGTACGTCCCTGTGCATCCAGTCACTTCCTGCAGCGACGTACTAGTAAATGGGCCGGTTGGTAATTGTTTATAAGAGGCAACAATGAGTGGGTCAATAAAAAGTACATTACTAGAAAGGAACAAAAATGCGCCCTTGTTTACGTCCTTTTTACCCTGCCCCGAGCCCAGTGACTGAAAAAAAATGACTTTTATCTGTCTGTTAGTTAGGTGGGTGGCAGACATTTTATGCAAGCTCAGTGTACCAGCACTGCATCTGAGCTTTTGTGACATTGATATCCAATGTAATCTGGTTGAAAAAAATCACCCTTTTTTGGCAATATACAACATCTGGTGCATTTGCAGGATTAGACAGTGTGCAATTTAAGCTAGAAATACAGCCATCATTTTGGTGTTTTTTTAAAACACCTTTTTTGTGCAAAATGCACTATTTTACATCCCTAGCTGCATCTGGACGCGTGAAATTCAAACGTTATATACAGCTTTCATACTCTGCTAGTAAAAAAACACCACTTTTTGGGCAATATACAAAATCTTAGTATAGTCAGTGTGCAATTTAAGCTAGAAATACAGCCATAATTTTCTGGGTTTTTCAAAATACTTTTTTTTTTTTTGCCAAAATCCACAAATTTACAGCAAGTGTGAAATTCAAGTTTAATATATACAGCTTTCATATTCTGTTAGTAAAAAAAAAAAAAAACTTTTTGGGCAATATATATCTGGATTAGTCAGTGTGCAATTTAAGCTAGAAATACAGCTATAATTTTCAGGATTTTTCAAAACACATTTTTTTTGGGCCAAAATCCACTATTTTACAGCAAGTGTGAAATTCAAGTTTAATATATACAGCTTTCATATTCTGTTAGTAAAAAAAACAACACTTTTTTGGCAATATACAACATCTGGATTAGTCAGTATGCAATTTAAGCTAGAAATACAGACATAATTTTCTGGGTTTTTAAAAGCACACTTTTTTTTGCCAAAATCCACTATTTTACAGCCCTTGCAGCATTAGCACGTGTGAAATTCAAGGGTTATACACTGCTGTCATATTCCGTTATTAAACAAACACCCGTTTGGGGAAAAAAATATATTTGGCAGCCTTTGCTGCAGAGGTCATTGTGAGATACACCCTTTATATACAGGGGTTATATTCAGTTAATGGAAATACAGCCATTTTGAGCACAAATCTTTAATTGCGGCTTAGTGTGGGTCAGGGCATGTGAGATACACCCTTTTTATACAGGGGTTATATTCTTCTATTAATAAAACACCCTTTTTTGGGTAAAATACACAATTGTTCCGACCTTGCAGCATCAAGACATTTGAAATTCCAGGGTTATATACTGCTGTCATATTCAGTTATTAAACAAAAAAATATATATTTTGCAGCCTTTACTGCAGATGTCATTGTGAGATACAGGGGTTATATTTAGTTAATTGAAATACAGCCATTTTGAGCACAAATCTTTAATTGAGGCCTAGTCTGGTTCAGTGCGTGTGAGATACACCCTGTACATACTGTCATTCTATTCTACTATTAATTAAACACCCATTTAGGGCAAGATCCTAAATTCGAGAAATATGAGGATAGCGTCAAATAAGGGACGTGGCCCAGGTCGTGGTGCTGCTGGTGGAGCTCCTGTTGCAAGGAGAGGAAGTGGTCAGTCTGTGCCAGCTACACGCACAAGTGAAACCCCTTCCTCAGGTGCGAGTAGGCGACAGAGCCTGCAGCGGTATTTGGTCGAGCCTAATGCGGCTCTACGAATCGTGAGGCCTGAACAAGTACAGGCGATAGTAAATTGGGTTGCTGACAGTGGCTCCAGTTCCTTCACATTGTCTCCTACCCAGTCTCCTGCTGAAAGATCAGAGTTGGCACCTGCAGCTGAAGTCCATCAGTCTTTCACCTCACCCACTTGCAAATCAGCCAAGCAATCTGAGCCCAAAGTCATGCAGCAGTCTCTTCTGCTTTTTGATGACTCTGTTAGCAGGGTTTCCCAGGGCCATCCACCTATCCCTGCCCCAGAAGTGTAAGAGATTGAGTGCACCGATACCCAACCACTTATCTTTCAAGATGAGTACATGGTAGGACCATCGCAGCACGTCTCAGATGATGACGAAACACAAGTGCCAACTGCTGTGGCTTTCAAAAGTGTGCAGACCGACAAGGAGGGCAGGGGTGAAGACTGGGTGGAAGATGATGTGGAGAACTATGAGGTCCTCGACCCCACATGGAATCAAGGTCATGCAAGTGACCTATGTAGTTCGGAGGAAGAGGCGGTGGTCGCACAGAGCCACCAGCACAGCAGAAGAGGGAGCAGGGTGCAAAAGCGGAGTGGCTGTCCTCTAGACAGTATGCCTGCTACTGCCCACTGCAGCAAGGGACCGAGCACACCAAAGCCAGCTCCAAGTAGTTCCCTGGCGTGGCAGTTCTTCAGACATTGTGCTGATGACAAGACACGAGTGGTTTGCACACTGTGCAATCAGAGCCTGAAGCGAGGCATAAACATTCTCTACCTGAGCACAACCTGCATGACCAGGCATTTAAGTGCTAAGTACGAGCTGCAGTGGAGTAGACACCTTAAAAACCAAGAAAGGTCTCTGGCTTCTCCTGCTTTCTCTTCTGCTGCAGTCTCGGCCTCTTAATCTGACCTGCTGTCATTCCGGATAGTTTTAAAGGCTTTATAGCGGTTGCTGTCCCACAGTACGTCGTGCCCAGCCACCACTACTTTTCCAGGCGAGCCATCCCTTCCCTGCACAACCAGGTAGGGGGAAAAATCAGGTGTGCACTGTGCAACGCCATCTGTGGCAAGGTGCAACTCACTACGGATACGTGGACCAGTAAGCACGGTCAGTGACGTTATATCGCCATAACAGCACACTGGGTAAATGCAGTGGCGGCTGGGCCTGAGGCGGATAGCAGTTTGGCGCATGTCCTTCCACCACCGAGGATTGCTGGGTGCTTCAGTTTGCCTCCTGTTGCTTCCTCCTCCTACTCCGCTTCCTCATCCACTACCAGCTCCTCATCCGGTCAGCGTAACACCTTCACCACCAACTTTAGCACAGCCAGGGGTAAACGACAGCAGGCAGTTTTAAAACTTATCTGTTTGGGGGACAAACCCCACACCGCGCAGGAGCTGTGGACGGGCCTTGAAGAACAGACTGATGAGTGGTTGGTTCCAGTGAGCCTCAAGCCCAGCCTGGTGGTGTGCGATAATGGGTGAAATATCGTAGCAGCTCTGCGACGAGCCGGTTTGACGCACATGTGCTGAATTTGGTGGTGCAGAGATTCCTTAAAAATTATCCCGATATGTCAGAGCTGCTGCATAAAGTGCGGGCCGTCTGTGTGTGCTTTCGGCGTTCTCATCCTGCTGCTGCTCGCCTGTCAGCGCTGCAGCGTAACTTCGGCCTTCCTACTCATCGCCTCATATGCGACGTGCCCACAAGGTGGAACTCCACCTTGCACATGCTGGCCAGACTGTGCGAGCAGCAGCAGGCGATAGTGAAGTTTCAGCTACAAACTGAAGTGCCCAGCGATAGTGAAGTTTCAGCTACAGCACACACGGGTGACTCACTCTGCGGAACAGCACCACTTCCATGCGAGACCTGTATTCCTTGTTGCGCTTTTTCAAGTATTCCACCAACATGGCCAGTGCTGATAACGCCGTTCTCAGCGTAACTATCCCACTTCTATGCCTCCTTGAAAAAACGTTGCTGGCGATGATTGAAGAGGATGTGGCACAGGAGGAGGAGGAAAAGGGATCATTTCGTAGGGTTTCCGGCCAGTCATTCACAAGTGGCTCCGAGGGTGGGTTCCTGCACCCAGGTACACAATTGTCCAGCCAGGGAACAGTTATGGAGGATGACGAGGTGGAGGATGAGGAGGAGGAGATGGAGGAGGAAGAACCATGTTCACAGCAGGGTGGAACCCAGACCAGCTCATCGCCATCACTGGTGCGTGGCTGGGGGGATACAGAGGACACAGACGATACACCTCCCACAGAGGACAGCTTTTCGTTGCCTCTGGGCAGCCTGGCACACATGAGCGATTACATGCTGCAGTGTCTCCGCAACGACCACCGAGTTTCCCACATTCTAACTTGTGCTGATTACTGGGTGGCCACGCTGCTGGATCCCCGTTACAAGGACAACGTACCGTCCATAATTCCCTCACTGGAGCGTGATCGTAAGATGCGTGAGTACAAGCGCACGCTGGTAGATGCGCTGCTGGTTGCATTCCCACCTGACAGCTGGGGAACAGTGGAAGCACAAGGCAAAGGCAGAGGACGAGGAAGAGGTCACCAACGCAGCTGGGTCACCACCAACACCTCAGAAGGCAGGGTTATCATGGCCGAAATGTGGAAAAGCTTTGTCAGCATGCCACAACAACCAGCACCACCAGCTGATATGGAACGTCTTAGCAGGAGGCAGCATTTCACCAACATGGTGGAGCAGTATGTGTGCACACGCCTACACGTACTAAATGACGGGTGCAGCATCCCAGGGGGTCAGTAGTGTATGCTGGGCTTTGTAGTGCAGATTGACTCACTAACCTGGGATCCACTGTCGTCTTCAATTGGGGCAAATACTGGAACAGGCAGGTATTTAAAAGTTCGTGACGCCAGTGTCAATTAAACGATGACACGCCGTGTAGGATATTGTAGAAGAATGAAGCAAGCATAGGATAGCCAACAAAAACTGGAACTTTTACTGAATATCAGTGAATACAGCTGGTTCTTGGGAGTACAGAATGGCCGGTCTTAGCAAGGCATTATACAGAGTGTTGATTACAGGAGATGCAGTACAGGCGGCTTGCACACTATTCCTGACTGGTCCTGAAACATGTGACTTTCTCTCCAAGGTCTAATGCCCTTTATCTGGCGTACCCTTGAAGCTGTCCTTATCTAGTACCTCCTCTGTTATCTTGAGTACCTCTTGCTCTATCTGATCGGCCTCTGTGGTATTCTGTGTCTTCAGGCTGATTAGCTATGCCCTTCTGACTTCTATGCATACGGACTCAGGAGGGGAACCCTCTCTGCACTGAGTCTGGAAACTTCTCCACTTCCTGAGCTAGGCCCTAGCCTATTTATACTGAACTGGGGGCTCCCTCTGCTGGCTGTGATAAGGATTGCCGGTAACCGGCCTGACTGGCTTAAAGGGAACTACACATTCAAATCTAGCAGTGTCGGGTAGCCTACCCGTATGCTGCACACCCCCAGACTTTGACGTGAGTAAGGCCTCGTACTCACACACATGCCTGAACCAACCTAAGCTGATGCATAATTTAAACATTACATTATAAATATAATAAACAACTATTTCACACAAAAATATAACATTTGCAATAAATGACGCGAGAAAAAGGGGCGTCTTCTTTCTTCTTAGGCACGGCCGCTGACCTGGCACAGCGGACTTAAGGTGAACCAGGTTAGTCTATTTTTCTTGACTGAAGTATAATAAGGAACTACACAGGGTTTCCCCGTGGGTGTAGAACAGGCAAGGGCTCACGTGGAGGAGTCCATTCTTGCGCACACACGTCAAGCAGGCTATTTCTAGTAACAACTGTTCGGGAGGAGACACCACCAGCATAGTCAAAGTCTCCTAAATGGACTGGCGGACGTCCCCTGGTCATCCGGGTGGACCTTCTCAACACAGGGGTTTCCTCTTCCCTTAGCACCGAGGTAGAAGAGAGAGGAGCAACAGGAGGATCTCCATCCGTGAGACCTTGGTCAGGAACAACAGGAACAACAGGAACAACAGGATCCACTAGAGGGGGAACTGGATCCGGGGCATCTTGAACCGGCTCTTCTGGAAGTAAAGGTACAGTAGGTGCCGGAGCGGGCACCAACAAGTTCAACCATGGTGTCAGAAGCCAATGCATGGGATCAGCATCATACCTTAGATTTCGGACAGCCTGCATAGGATCCTCGGGCTGTATCGATGACTCTGACACAGGGGGTTCAGATATAGAACTCTCGGCACTGGGTCCTGGTGTCAGGCAGAGCTTTAACCGGTTTCGGTGTACAATTTGGGATCCCCTGCCCTCCCGGGTGATCTCATAAGTGTGAGTTCCAACATTTGGGATTGCAGTGACAACATAAGGACTTTGCTCCCATTTACTGTCCAGTTTACTGGTACGGCGGTTATTTTTTAACCATACCACAGCCCCTATCTTCAGGGGTTCTGCATGGGCTGCTTGGTCATAGTCTCTCTGCTGCCGGTCTCTAGCATAGTCCATACGTTCCTGAACAATAGCTTGGGCTGTATTCAATCGCCTTTGGTGTTCAGCAACCCAGTCGGTATTAGGGAATGGGTTGATGCAATCAGGTACGAGTACATCCAAGGAGTGGTCAGCAGGCAATAATCCTTGGCGCCCAAACATCAAATAAAAGGGGGTATACCCGGTGGAACAGTGTATGGTATGATTGTATGTGAACATGAGCTGTGGCAACAGATTAGGCCAATCTCCCCTGGTTTCAGGAGGCACGGTCCTCAGCATCTCTATCAAGGTCTGATTCATTTTTTCACATAATCCATTACCTTGCGGATGGTAGGCCGTCGTCCGGATCTTCTTACAGTTGTGCAGGCGGCACAGTTCATGGAACAGATGGGACTCAAAAGCAGGACCTTGATCGGTGAGGATCTTTTCTGGACAACCGTAGGGCAGGAGGAAGTGTTTCCAGAACAGTTCGGCTGTAGTCTTGGCCGTCTGGTCTCTCACAGGCACCGCTACAACAAACTTAGTGAAATGGTCAATAATAGTCATAGCGTACACATACCCTGAGCGACTAGGCTCCAGTTTCACATGGTCGATGGCGACAAGTTCAAGAGGACGAGTACTTACAATGGGTCTCAGTGGTGCCCTCTGATCATGGTGTTCACCTCGTTTCAAGGCACAGGCTACACACTTCCGACACCACTTCTCCATGTCTTCTCTCATGCCCACCCAGTAAAACCGCTGGCGGATATTTGCCTCAGTCTTTTGGACCCCAAAGTGACCGGATTGATTGTGGTACATCTCCAACACCATACCTGCATCTCGTCGGGGTATGAGAATTTGATGCACTCTTTCGTTGGACACTGGGTCTAGGCTTCTCCGTAGCAACAGGCCCTTTTGTATGAAGAGTTGATGGCGCTGTCTCCACAGTTTGATGAGCTCAGGATCTGTACTCTTACGCCGAATCCTCTCAGGGGCTCTGCCACTGGTAATGAAGTCTAACAATTCACCCAGCACTCTACTTTCAGACTGTAGTTTCACCCACTTTTCTTCTTTGAGTTCCGGCCTACTGGAGGGTGAAGGAACTGCAGCTCCGTTACTGGTAGCCCGAGCCTGATCCTGTTGAGCAAATTTATGGTAGAAGGCCGGCATTTCTACATCTTCCCAAGCATCTCGCACATCATCAGGAGCTGTCTCTGTGGGAAGTCTGGATAAAGCATCAGCATTGTCATTAGTACGTCCAGCGCGATATTTTACAGAGAAATCATAGTTGGCGAGACGAGAGGCCCATCTTTGCTCCAAAGCCCCCAATTTAGCTGTATTTAGATGTGCCAGAGGGTTATTATCAGTGAATGCAATGAATGGGGTAGCGGCTAGATAATCTTTGAATTTTTCCGTCACTGCCCACACTAGTGCCAGGAATTCTAGTTTGAAGGAACTATAATTCTGGTCATTTTTCTCAGCTCCTTTCAGGGAGCGGCTTGCATAAGCTATCACTCTTTCTTTTCCCTCTTGAATCTGGGCTAACACAGCCCCCAGGCCCCGCTTGCTAGCATCAGTATACAGATGGAAGGGCTTGCTGTAGTCGGGATAACCTAACACGGGAGGCTCGGTCAGTTTCTTTTTTAACAACTGGAACGCTATCTCTCTCTCTTCATTCCACTCAATGAGCACTGGAGTTCTAGGACTTTTCTTGGGCTGCCCCCTCAAGAGTTCCTGGATAGGATCGGCTATTTGAGCAAAATGGGGGATGAAACGTCTATAGTAGCCGGCAAAACCAAGGAAACCCCTCACCTCTTTGACGGTAGTGGGTACCGGCCAGTTACGGACAGCCGCTAACTTATCAGGGTCAGGTTGTACGCCCTCTCCGCTTACCACATGCCCCAGGTATTTTACCGCAGGTTTGAGCAAGTGGCATTTAGATGGCTTTACCTTCAGGCCATATTTGACAAGGATTTCAAAGACCTCTGCTAAGTGTTTCAGGTGGTCTTCATATGTTTTTGAGTACACAATGACGTCATCTAGATACAGCAGCACTGTTTCGAAGTTTTTGTGACCCAAACACCGCTCCATTAGTCTCTGGAAAGTTCCTGGGGCATTACATAACCCGAACGGCATACAATTGAATTCGAACAGGCCCATGGGAGTGGTGAAAGCAGTCTTTTCCCTATCTGCCGGGGCCATGGGTACTTGCCAGTAGCCACTGGTCAAGTCCAATGTGGAGAAATAGGCAGCGGAGCCCAGAGCAGTTAGTGACTCTTCAATGCGGGGCAGTGGGTATGCGTCTTTGTGGGTTATTTGGTTAATTTTTCTATAGTCCACGCAGAAACGGATACCACCATCCTTCTTCTTTACAAGGACCAGGGGTGCCGCCCACGGGCTACGACTGTCCCGGATTACATTAGAGTCTTTCATCTCTTGGATCATTTCTTTTACAGTCTGATATGAAGTAGGCGGTAAGGGTCGGTATCTCTCCTTAATAGGAGGATGAGAGCCAGTAGGTATGGTGTGTTGTATGGCACTAACCTCTCCATAATCAGCAGCATGTTTACTGAAGGCCTGGTGGTGCTCTTTGACAAGCCGTAGTATCCCTTCTTGTTGATGTTGGGGGGTAGTCTCGTCCCCGACATGTAGCTCTTCCCACCAGGGTACTTGTGACTGGGGCACCGGCGGACATCCGCTGACTGCAGCTGGCGGCTTTTCTGTCACTGGAAGACGGATGATGTCTTGGAAGAACACCTGAGAAAGCTGGGCAACAGGGTAATGCTTAGTAAGCGCAACAGGATGATCACTCAGGTTAATCAGACGGACAGGTACTTTACCTTGGGAGACGTTCACCAGGCACTTGGCAGCTCTCACATAAGGGTAGTTCTCCATCTGGATTGGTTCCACCAGGGCTGGATAATCTTGGCCTTGGACTCCCAGGACAGCACGACACCATAAGAGAGTTTGGGAATTAGAAGTCACAGGCTTATTATCACGAATCTTGGCAGTACAAATTTCTCCTTTCCCGTTAGCAAACCTCTGCTGGGCACTTAACACAGTGATAGTCTTTTGAATCACCCTCTTGGATGCAGAGGAAGCGGTGGGCAGAGTCTGATGTAATACGGCAAGTATTTCAGCATAACAGTTTTTGAAGACATTGGTGCCTAGAATGACAGGATGTCCTCCTCGGTCGCCGGCCTGTACTACTATCACCCCCTGTTGAGGCAAGGTTACTTCTCCCACCTGCAGGGTGGGTTCCCAGTATCCATGGATCTTTACCGGTTTGCCATTGCTGGCGATAATCTCTACCCAGGATTCAGGCGGCTGGGTCAATTGATTGGTGTCCCAGAATCTTTCAAAGGCGGGCAGCTGAATAGTAGTGACCTGAGACCCAGTATCTAATAGGGCTTCAAAGGGGACCCCGTTAATCTCCACATTGATTTTAGGATGGGATCCTACATACCGTGGCATCCAATTTGGATCTTTTGGACCTAGTGTTCTACCTCCCGAGGGGTGGTCCTCAGCCTCAGGGGTTGCCCGTTTAACTGCCAGCAAGTGGATTCTGTGTGTCCCAACTTTTTGCAGTATGTACACACGGGCCGCTTGCGACCCCTATTGCGCCTCCCAGGATCCCTGGGGTGAGTCTCTTGGTATGGAGGTGGGAACGGCTTAGAGGGTGACAGGAACTCCTCTTCTGACATCATAGGTTTTTCCCATTCCTCCATTTTTCTGCACACTCTCTCTAGGCTTTTAGTGAGGTGATTTACTTGCTCTGTCAGCATGGCGATAGTATCGGTAGCTGTAGCTTGAACAGCTTGACCGGCCTCAGCTCGGTTAATGATAAACGGTTTTGACCTGCAGGCTGATAACTCAGGTGGGGTGCTCAACTCTGTAGATACTGCTGACCCCAGAATTTTTATAGCCAGTTCTTTAAAGTCCAGAAAGGTACTGTTAGGGTGTTGGGCGGACAGCATCTTTAATTGGGTCCTTATTTGCTCACTAGACACTCCGGTAATAAATTGTTCCCTCAGGGTCTGATCCTGGTTATCAGCTTCCTTGGGATCTATCTGAATTACAGCCCCCAAAGCCTCCTGAAGTGATAGGGCATAGTCACGGAGGGACTCACCGGACTTCTGTTTCTTGCCAAAGAAGTGCATCTTTATCTCTGAGGCAGTCCTCGTTTCAAAAGTGGCCCGGAGGCGGGTGAATATCTGCTCCAGAGTACTCCTTTCAGCAGCAGGCCAGGATAATACCTCTCTGCGGGCAGCCCCCTCCAGTTGCGCTAGCAAGATTTCCATTTGCTGATCGGCATTTATGGGGTACAGTTTGAATAAGGCCAGCAATTTTTCTTTAAAGTCTCTTAGGGTATGGGCCTCTCCGTTATAGCGGGGAAACCATGGGGCCCCAAAATAGTAAGGCATGGTAAAGGGCATCATGCTGGGGGCTATAGGATGATTAGGAGCCGCAAGCTCTCCCGGGTCCGGCCGCTCGGCAACTCCCGGATCTGACATGTTAACTTATTACGAGGTGGCCGCTGGTGACTAAAGGGGCCGGAACAATCCCCTTCCCTCCGGATACAAGTTCTTACCGGTATCGCCGGGTTCGCGCAGGCCAAATCTCGTGAGACTCCGGACGTCCTGTGTACGCGGTGAAGTTGCTGACGCAGGAAAAGCAGGGCCGCGGCGGTGCGATGATGAAGAGGGGCGGGATTCTCTGTGTCTTTGAAGGGATCCGCCCACGGAGGTCCTCAGCAGCGCGGGAAACTTTACTCCAGGCGGCTGGTGGCCATCTTGATCACGATTCCCTGACAGCAAGCAGGGTGTTGAAAAGTCCAATAAATCACAGTCCACAAATACGATTTTCCCTCTGGGGGTAGCGCAACACAGTACAGCGCCTCTGATTCCTCCCAGGCACAATTTTAATCCACCGGCTTGGAAATAAAGGGTACAGTCTTTGTAATACGGTGGTGGAATGGTTAAAGCACACAGTTCACACTTCTCTGCACTTCAGAAGTATGCGGATCCTGTTCGTGACGCCAAAAAGAGCGATGCAGCATCCCAGGGGGTCAGTAGTGTATGCTGGGCTTTGTAGTGCAGATTGACTCACTAACCTGGGATCCACTGTCGTCTTCAATTGGGGCAAATACTGGAACAGGCAGGTATTTAAAAGTTCGTGACGCCAGTGTCAATTAAACGATGACACGCCGTGTAGGATATGGTAGAAGAATGAAGCAAGCATAGGATAGCCAACAAAAACTGGAACTTTTACTGAATATCAGTGAATACAGCTGGTTCTTGGGAGTACAGAATGGCCGGTCTTAGCAAGGCATTATACAGAGTGTTGATTACAGGAGATGCAGTACAGGCGGCTTGCACACTATTCCTGACTGGTCCTGAAACATGTGACTTTCTCTCCAAGGTCTAATGCCCTTTATCTGGCGTACCCTTGAAGCTGTCCTTATCTAGTACCTCCTCTGTTATCTTGAGTACCTCTTGCTCTATCTGATCGGCCTCTGTGGTATTCTGTGTCTTCAGGCTGATTAGCTATGCCCTTCTGACTTCTATGCATACGGACTCAGGAGGGGAACCCTCTCTGCACTGAGTCTGGAAACTTCTCCACTTCCTGAGCTAGGCCCTAGCCTATTTATACTGAACTGGGGGCTCCCTCTGCTGGCTGTGATAAGGATTGCCGGTAACCGGCCTGACTGGCTTAAAGGGAACTACACATTCAAATCTAGCAGTGTCGGGTAGCCTACCCGTATGCTGCACGGGTCTGCCCCCTTCAACTTCTGGGTCTCCAAATTGGGCACATGGCCTGAGCTTGCCCTTTACGCCTTGGAGGTGCTGGCCTGCCCTGCAGCTAGTGTATTATCTGAACATGTGTTTAGCACGGCAGAGGCCGTCATCACAGACAAACACAGCCGCCTATCCACAGCCAATGTGGACAAGCTCACGTTCATTAAAATGAACCAGGCATGGATCCCACAGGACTTGTCCGTAGCTTGTGCAGAATAGACATGTATACCGGCCTTAACCAGCCATTGCTATACTGCAGCGCAATTGCTCATTCTTGTATTTTGGATATCTCACACTCTTTTGGAATGTACCCTAATAAAAAAATAAATAAAAATTTAAACCAAAAACCAGTGTTGGCTACTTTATCCTCCTCCACAGCCGCTTCCATCTACACTGCTTCGTCCACCGCCTCCTCAAACTCCTACTCCATATGGAACTCCGCCTCATAAATCAAATTTTAATTTTTTTATTTGTACGTATTTTATTTTATGTCATTTCAGTTACATCAGTTACATTTTCTGGTGAAATTCACAAATTTTTGGGTGTGAAGTACAACTGCTATACCTAGTAGACAGGTTAAAAAATAATAATTTGTCAGTTTCATTTTCGGGTGAAATTCACCGATTTTTGGTGTGATGTACCACTGCTATACCGAGTAGGCAGGTAAAAAAAAAAAAAAAATGTGTGCCTCCAGCTGTTGCAAAACTACAACTCCCAGCATGCCTGGACAGCCTTTGGCTGTGCGGGCATGCTGGGAGTTGTAGTTTTGCAACAGCTGGAGGCACACTGGTTTGGAAACACTGGTTTAGGCTACGTTCATACTTGCGTTTGGTGATCCGCTTGTGAGATCCGTTTCAGGTCTCTCACAAGCAGCCCCAAATGCATCAGTTTAACCCCGATGCATTCTGAATGGATGCGAATCCATTCAGAATGCATTCGTTCGGCTCCGTACGGCTCCCCGTTCCATTTTGGAGGTGGACCCCAAAATGCTGCAAGCAGCGTTTTTGTGTCCGCATGTCCTTGCGGAGCCAAACAGATCCGTCCTGACTTACAATGTAAGTCAATAGGGACTGATCTGTTTGCATTGACACAAAATGGTGCAATTGTAAACGGATCCGTCCCCCATTGACTTTTAATGTAAGTCACGACGGATCCGTATTGGAACTTAGAAATTCAAATCTAATACAAACGGATCGGTCCTGAACGGATGCATTCGTTTGTATTATATCGGTGCGGATCCGTCCTGTACAAGTACAGGACAGATCTGCACAAACGCAAGTGTGAAAGTAGCCTTAGGAGGTGATGTTTACATGGGATTGTGCGTTGGAGGCAGCTGGGGAGGAGGTGATGTTATTTACATGGGACTGTATGGTGGAGGGAGGATTATAACTGCAGGGGCACTGCAGAACCAGGGGACATTATAGGCGGTCTTATTACTACTGGGGGCTCTATAGGAGGGTCTTATAGATCTGCCTTATTTCTACTAAACGCACTATGGGGGTCTTATTACTACTGAGGGGTCTGTAGGGAGATTTATCACCACTGGGGGAACAATAGGGGGCCTTATTTCTACTGGGGACTCTGTGAGGGTATTATTAATGTGGGAGGGCTCTTCTAACAATGGGGGCATTGTTGAGGAGCATTATCACGGTTGGGGCAGTGTTACTAACGAGGGCATTCTAGAAGGGAATTACTATTGGTGGGACTATGAGGAGCACTATTACTCTATGGGGGGCAGTAATGTTTCTTTAGGATAGTATTTGGGGGGTATTGGGGGGGGGGGGGTTGAGGTTTTGGCAAAGCAAGCAGCAGGATAACACTGTGGGGACTCCAGTTGGGGGATAATGATAGAATGTGAGGAAGCTAAGATGTCTGTGTGTCACACTCTGCAGAGACGAAGCGGCTGAGAGAAGTTGTCCAGACAGAGTGGAGAAGATGATGACAGAGAGGAGACGTCCCCTGGAGGCCCTGGATGTGACAGGTAAATTATTGGGGCTTGTGCCCCGGATCTTTTGAGACCCTAGCAACGCCCATGCTGGGGCACCTCTACATAGGCAACTTTTTTGTCCGGCGGCCTTTCAAAGCGAACTGCCTTGCTGCGCCGGAGCTCCTTTCCCGTCCCCATTATAGTCAATGGGGACGGAGCGGCGGTCTGTCGGCATAGCAAAATAGCGGCAGGACGAATCCGACAGAGTGAACAGCCTGTCGGATCTGTCCTGCCGCTACTGTGAAAATACCCTAAACATTCACAGTGCAGGTGGAAAAAGTATGTGATAATAATATAACAAAAACAAAGACAGGTGCACTCTGCGGTCTTACTAACCCACGTCTTGTTGTAAAATTGAGAATTAGCCAACATATCCTGCTTGCAGGACATGTCTGAGCCCGAGCATCGCGCCAAGGTTTTTCAAGTAGCTCGGGACCTAACGCTAAACCTACCTGGGCCGTATGGGCAATACCAGGAGCCAGTGGGCGAATTACAGGAGCGCAAGGTCCGACTCAAAGCAATCTCCCAGTAACCTCTAGCATCTGAAAAAGTATGTGAACGGATTTAATAACAGGTTGAACCTCCTTTGGCAGCAATAACTTCAACCAAAGTTTCCTGTAGTTGCAGATCAGAGGTGCACAGCGGTTAGGAGTAATTCTTGACCATTCCTCTTTACAAAACTGTTTCAGTTCCGCAATATTCTTGGGATGTCTGGTGTGAATCTTTGAGATCATGCCGCAGCATCTCAATTGGGTTGAGGTCAGGACTCTGACTGGGCCACTCCAGAAGGTGTATTTTCTTCTGTTTAAGCCATTCTGTTGTTGAGTTACTTCTATGCTTTGGGTTGTTGTCCTGTTGCAACACCCATCTTCTGTTGAGCTTCATCTGGTGGACAGATGGCCTTAAGTTCTCCTGCAAAATGTCTTGATAAACTTGGAAATTCATTTTTCCTTTGATGATAGCAATCCGTCCAGGCCCTGACGCAGCAAAGCAGCCCCAAACCATGATGCCCCCACCACTATACTTCACAGTTGAAATGAGGTTTTGATGTTGGTGTGCTGTGCCTCTTTTTCTCCACACATAGTGTTGTGTGTTTCTTCCAAATAACTCAACTTTGGTTTAATCTGTCCACAGAATATTTTGCCAGTACTGCTGTGGAACAGCCAGGTGCTCTTGTGCAAACTGTAAACGTGCAGCAATGTTGTTTTTTTGGGACAGCAGTGGCTTCCTCTGTGGTATCATCCCATGAAATCCATTCTTGTTTAGTGTTTTACGTATCGTAGATTCGCTAACATGGATGTTAGCATATGCCAGAGACTTTTGTAAGTCTTTAGCTGACACTCTAGGATTCTTCTTCACTTCATTGAGCAGTCTTTTGTGTGAGGCATCATTCACATCAGGCAATGCTTCTTGTGAAAAGCAAACCCAGAACTGGTGTGTGTGTTTTTATAGGGTAGGGCAGCTGTATCCAACACCTCCAATCTCATCTCATTGATTGGACTCCAGTTGGCTGACACCTCACTCCAATTAACTCTTGGAGATGTCATTAGTCTTGGGGTTCAATACTTTTGGTCTGACAAAAAAAGCTCATGGACATAAAATTTAATCTATATACAGTACAGAAAAAAAGTTTGGACACACCTTCTCATTCAAAGAGTTTTCTTTATTTTCATGACTATGAAAATTGTAGATTCACACTAAAGGCATCAAAACTATGAATTAACACATGTGGAAGTATATACATAACAAAAAAGTGTGAAAATATGTCATATTCTAGGTTCTTCAAAGTAGCCAACTTTTGCTTTGATTACTGCTTTGCACACTCTTGGCATTCTCTTTTTTTTTTTTTTTGGTGTGTATTTTTTATTATTAAGTTTTTTATTATTTTTAAGCAAGTAACAGGCTTAAATCAGCAGTGAAAGAGTACAATCGTAGAGGGTACAAAAATAAAGACATAAGGTATTAAATCATACCCATAAAGCACAATACTGAAATGTGTTTTACCAAAAGCAATAAAGTAACATAAAGAAAAAGGTTAACAAAATTTTAACCATAAATGCGGGCTTAATCCAGACTGAATACATGTTTTAGCTATCAATGTGGATCAATAGAGTACAGAAATCCAAAGGATGCTTTAATCTGTAAAGGGTAGGCAAGAGGGGAGAGAGTGTAATAGGGGGATGGGGGGGGGGAGTCTCATGGGAAACCTCTATATTTCTTCCATGGAGACCAGATATCTAAGAAAGCAGAGCGAGTACGAGCTTCCCAGTGGGAAAGTTCTTCTAATCTGTATAATTGGTCGACCTTTTGGCCCCGCTTGGCTTCCTCCGGAGCTTCAGTAGATAGCCATGCAGATGCTACTAGGATTCTGGCAGCGGCTAGAAGTATGAGAAGCAGTGACCTGTCTTTTTTGCTAACCTTATCTAGACCTAAGCTAAGAAGGGTCAGGTCTGGGGAACATTGAAGAGAGGTGTTGCAGATGTGGTTACATCTTTTTACTATATTACACCACCAGTCCTTAATGATCAGACAGCTCCACCATATGTGGTAAAAAGTGCCCTTGGAGGCTTTACATCTCCAGCAAACATTGGAAACATTAAGGAAGTATAAGGCAATATTTTCTGGCGTTTTGTACCATCTCATCATGATTTTATATCCATTTTCTTGGATTCGGACACATCTAGAAATTTTGTGGGGTATAGAGAACATTAATTTGATCTCTGTAGGTGTCAGGGAGCGGTCTAGGTCCTTTTCCCAGGTACCGACTATTGCTGGTTTGGCAAGGATGAAATGAGTCTTTGGGGTGATTGTTTTGACCCAATTGTTTTGTCAAACCATGAGGACAGGTGTTGCAAGGGGAGGAATTAAGTATAGAGGACACTTCAGATATGATAAAGTTGTGTGTGAAAGAGAGGGCCACAGATTCCTTCAGATCTTTAAAAAGAAACGGTAGGGGATGGACATTACCATCATCGTTTAGAATCTCTGAGATAAGTAAACCAGAATGTCTAATCTGGGGGTGGCTCGTCTCTTTAAAATCCAGTGGGGCCAAATCTATAACATTCTTAAGGGTGAGAAGTGGTGAAGGAGTGGTTAGTACTTTGTTGTGTGAAGAGAACCATTCCCACACTGCTAGCGTACACCTTATCAAGGGGTTTTGGTGGGATAAGGGGAAGGGTTTTCCAGCAAGTAATAAAGCTCTGGGGGAGGAGGGAAGAAAATTTATTTCCATATTTACCCAGATCTTATGGGGAGGGGAGGGGGGGGGGGGGGCTCTGATCCAGTCCACTACTCTGGCTAGATGTATGGCCTTCATATATAATTCAGGATCAGGGAGATAATTACCTCCTAGGTGTTTGGGTTTAGTGAGAGTGTCAAAGGAAATTCTAGATCGACGTCCTTTCCAAACAAATTTGTGAACTGCTTTGTTAAATTTGTTGAAAAAGGATTTCGGTAGTTTGATAGGGAGAGCCTGCATGACATATGTTAATCTGGGCAAAATCAAAGCCGAGACCATATTCTTTCTGCCAAACCATGAGAGGTATGGGAGGTCCAATGAGTCCATCTGGGCAATAACAGAGTGCAAGAGTGGGAAAAAGTTTAATTTATATAAGTCTGCGGTATTGGGGGAGATTTTCACCCCTAGGTATGTTAGTAATTGTGTGGACCAGTTGAATGGCGAATGAAGTTTGAGAGACCTAATTGCCGAGGGGGGAAGCCTCTATGTAGGAGTTGGGATTTGGCGGGATTTACTTTAAAGTTAGATAGGGAACCAAATAAATCCAACAGGGATAAGATGGATGGGAGGGATTTCTTCGGTTGGTTGTGAGAATCAAGAGATCATCTGCAAAAGCGGCCAGTTTGATTTCCTGGTTACCAACTCTAAGTCCTATGATATCTTTCTGCTGTCTCAGGGCTTGTAAAAGCGTTTTCATTACTAATACAAATATAAGGTGGGGAAAAGGGGCATCCCTGTCTAGTGCCATTTTGTATGCGAAAGCTAGGGGATAAGGTGCCATTAACTGATACTGATGCCGAGGAAGAGTGATACATAGCTGTGACTGCATTCGAAAATTGTTCCGGAATGTTGAATTTAGAGAGCGTGAGGTTAATAAACAACCAATCTATTCTATCAAAAGCTTTCTCAGCATCAGTACCTAAGAGGACTATAGGGGTCCCTCTAAAGGAGGAGAAATATAAGGCGTTCAGAATTTTCATAACATTATCTTTCGCCTCTCTCCCTTTAACAAATCCTACCTGGTCAGGATGTATTAGTGAGGGGAGGAATTTTTGTAATCTAATAGCTAACATTTTAGCTAATAGTTTTAAGTCGGCGTTGAGCAAAGAGATAGGGAGGTAATTTGAACATAATGAAGAGTCTTTACCAGGTTTGGGGATGATCGTTATTGTGGCTCTGGACATGTCAGATGATACAGGGGTATTGAGTAGGGCATTATTGCAAATTGGAAGAAGGTGGGGAAATAAGATATCAGAAAAAACTCTGTAATAGGACAGAGGTAGACCATCTGGGACTGGGCTTTTCCTTGTTAGAGAGGAGTTTAGTGCCTCCTGGATATCAGACACGGTAAAGGGAGCCGCGAGTTAGTCACGTTGACTATCTGAAAGGGCTGGGAGATTATTATACTGAGGAAGGAGGAGATATTTTGCATAGTAAAGTTTGAACTGGATTCGTAGTAAAGTTTGAACTGTTCTGCAATTTCTTCAGTTTTGAACAATGAGGAGCCCGACGGGGGAAGTTATATTTTGCGCAAAACTTGCCATTTTTCTGACCTTGATTTTCTGTATTTGGTATTTTGTAGCTTTATCACAGTGGGCGAAGATTTTTTGTTGGGATGCTAAGAAGAATTTAGCAGAGCGTTCATTTAACAGATTTTTCAGTTCCGTTTTAAGCAGCAGTAATTCAGATAAATGTAATTGGAGCAAGGATATTTTATGGGTCTTCTCTAGTGTGTTAATCCTGGAGAGGAGGGAGTTTATCTTCTTATCGGATTCCTTCCTCAGATATGAGCAAAGACTAATTAGTTGGCCTCTTATATAAGCTTTGTGGGCATCCCACAGAGTGTTAGGAGAGGTGTCAGACGTTTGGTTAATGAGAAAGTATTCTCTTAGAAGGGTCATTATTCGTTTTTTTATGAGTAGCATTGCCCAGGACGGACTCATTGAACCTCCAACCAGTTTTCTTACCCAGTCCCTAAGGAGGGCGGAGTGAGCAGAAGATTGGTGAGTGATCTGACAGCGTCATGGACCCTATTTTTGCTGAGGAGCAAAGTTGCAGATGATCCTTTGAAATCAGAATGTAGTCAATTCTGCTATATGAATTGTTGGCTGCAGAGAAAAAAGAATAGTCAATAGTATTAGGGTTAAGGCATCTCCAAACATCGGTGAGCCCTAGGTTAAACAATCTAGCCAGAGTAGCGCGGATTGCCCTAGACGACAGAGCTGATTTTTTCGAGGACGTGTCTATCAGGGGGTTAAAAGGCATGTTCAGGTCACCCGCCAGTATTAATATACCCTCACTATGCTTCTCTACTAGGGAAAGAAGGTCAGCAATCTATCTAGGTTGGTCTGCATTGGGGGCATAGGCGTTGACAAAAGTGTATAGCGTTTGGCCAATTTTACCTTTTAGTATAATGTAGCGACCCTCAGAATCTTGTATATGGCTTAAGTAAGTGAAAGGGGTGCCACGGCGGAAGCCAATGCTGACCCCCCTAGATGCCGCTCCATTTGCGCCACAGTGATACCATATGAGGAATCTAGAGATTGAGAGATCCGGGTAGTTATTCTGCTTGAAGTGGGTTTCTTGTAAGAAAACCACAGAACTTTTTTCCTTCCAGAGAAGGGAGAAAATGTGGCTGCGTTTAGAGGGAGATCTTAAACTCTTTACATTGTATGAGACTATGGTTAAGTCAGACATGACTTGGATTCAGTAAGGCGGGAGATATAGCTAAAAGCAGAGAGCATGATAGAGGCAAAAAACCCAGCATTATAACATATTGAAAAAAGAACTAAAACTTGAGACCACAATGGGTGGTATAACAACATATTGAGGAGTCGTATGGTTAACAACCAAAAGTAAGTAGGGGGAAAGTGAATTATATTCACAGGTAACCTGCATCAAGGAGGGAATAGGCAAGAGAAAAAAGAAATAGGTAGAATAGAGACAGAAGAACATTAAATGGGGACTAAAGGAGTAGTTAATAACAGAACAGAAATGGCAGTAAGGGAAGGCACATGGGTGAGGGTAGGTGAGATGAGAGATATATGGAAAAATAAGATGAAAGGAGCAATGCATATTACTATAAGTGAACCCCAAATATATCTTTACCAGATACACATGGGAAATGATCGAAGTAGAGGATAGGACTGGTTATAATGTCCTTTCAATGAAGAATGGAATAGATACAAAGCTCTCAGGAACCGTCTTGGGTGGAGTCTTCTTGGGTGTTATTAAATCTTTAGACTTCTTGGATCTCTGTTTCTTCGGAGTTGTAGTAAGCTCCCAGGGCTGGAGAATAGGAAGAGGAGGTAAAGCTGAAATATCCTGCACTTTATCCCAGTCCGGAATGTTCAATGGAGGAGAGTCCAGAGCTGCATATGCTTCTGAGAGATCAGAAAAGGAAGATATCGTGATCCTTCTTCCAGCGACCAGAAAAGAAAGCCCAAATGGGAAGGTCCATCTGTATGGGATATTTCTATCTTTAAGCAGTGATGTGTGAGAGGCCGTAGAAACCGCAGTTTCTGCAGAGTAGACAGGGATAGGTCCTGATATATTTGTATAGGGGCCTCCTCCAGGAGGATTGAGGGTGCGATTCTGGCTGCTTTTAAAATCGCTTCCTTATCCTGGAAATTCAGGAATCTGCAAATAACGTCCCTAGGAGGGTCACTGTCCTTGGCACGGGGCGTAGAGCTCTGTGAGCCCTTTCAATTATTAACATAGCAGGGTCAAAGTCCCCTAGTAGAGAGGCGACTATCTTCGTGATAGCACTTGGGATGTCAGAGGCAGAGACCAATTCTGGGATCCCTCTGAACCGGAGGTTATTTCGCCTGCCACGATTTTCCTGGTCCTCCAGGGATGCATATAGCTGGTCAACATGGAACTGGCAAGCTGACAGGGATTGAGTGACTGCAGCGCTATGGTCCAGCGCCGCAGCCTGTGTAGTCTCCAGCGAGTCTACTCTGTGGCCTCTCTGCTGAATATCTTGTGCTACCTCCTGTAGCTTGGAATAAATGGGGTGTATAGCCTCCTCTAATTCTTGTTTAATAAAGCGGCATGAAATCGGGAGGTTGTGAGACTCACCATCTTCTTCCATGTCATCTTTGCCCTCAGATTGGCTTGAGGCGCGGCCACGTGGAACGCTGCAGGGAGCCGCGGCCGTTTTAGATTCCTTGGCCGGTCCAGCTGCTTGCTGCTTTTTCAGGTATTTTGTCATGTCTGACACGGCAGGAGAAGGTTTAGCTTGCGGGGCAGGATCCTCGTGTTTCTGTCCACCGTATTTGACCATTTTTTGTTCCTTAGGCTAAAGATTGCCGTTCCCTCGGCAGGTTAAAAGCAGGAGCTTCAGCCGGACGCTGCCATTCAGTACAGGCGCTAGCTCCGCCCCCTCACTCTTGGCATTCTCTTGATGAGCTTCAAGAGGTAGTCACCTGAAATGGTCTTCCAACAGTCTTGAAGGAGTTCCCAGAGATGCTTAGCACTTGTTGGCCCTTTTGCCTTCCCTCTGCGGTCCAGCTCACCCCAAACCAACTTGATTGGGTTCAGGTCCGGTGACTGTGGAGGCCAGGTCATCTGGCGCAGCACCCCATCACTCTCCTTCATGGTCAAATAGCCCTTACACAGCCTGGAGGTGTGTTTGGGGTCATTGTCCTGTTGAAAAATAAATGATGGTCCAACTAAACGCAAACCGGATGGAATAGCATGCCGCTGCAAAATGCTGTGGTAGCCATGCTGGTTCAGTATGCCTTCAATTTTGAAAAAATCCCCAACAGTGTCACCAGAAAAGCACCCCCACACTATCACACCTCCTCCCCCATGCTTCACGGTGGGAACCAGGCATGTAGAGTCCATCCGTTCACCTTTTCTACGTCGCACAAAGACACAGTGGTTGGAACCAAAGATCTCAAATTTGGACTCATCAGACCAAAGCACAGATTTCCACTGGTCTAATGTCCATTCCTTGTGTTCTTTAGCCCAAACAAGTCTCTTCTGCTTGTTGCCTGTCCTTAGCAGTGGTTTCCTAGCAGATATTCTACCATGAAGGCCTGATTCACACAGTCTCCTCTTAACAGTTGTTCTAGAGATGTGTCTGCTGGTCTCTAATCTGACAAATGACCTGACCCAAGAGTGAGTCAAAAGAACCACCCCATGAATGCACATCCGACCATAAAAAGATGTTAAAAATATATATAAAGTTTATTAGACACAACAACCACAGACACGCATTAAAAAACTGTATACAATATAGAACAAAGTGCGGTTTGCAATAAAATATATGTAACAGACACACACAGGTCCACTGAATTACCACATATGAATGTATGCGTTATCAACCAGCATATACAACAATATAATGAATCCCATCTAGCAAATATGAGGTAAGGTAAGACCACTAGAAGTGAGGATAAAGACAGACCGACATAAGGTCAAATATCAAGAGCCAAACCTACATAGCCAGCTGGTGCAGTGGACCTGGAAACATGACAAGCGCAAAGCGCGTATTGCCGGAGCAATCCGGCTTCCTCAGGGGTAAAAGGTCTCTAATCTGAGCTGCTGTTAACCTGCGATTTCTGAGGCTGGTGACTCAGATGAACTTATCCTCCGCAGCAGAGGCGACTCTTGGTCTTCCTTTCCTGGGGCGGTCTGCATATGAGCCAGTTTCTTTGTAGCACTTGATGGTTTTTGTGACTGCACTTGGGGACATTTTCAAAGTTTTCCCAATTTTTCGGACTGACTGACCATCATTTCTTAAAGTAATGATGGCCACTCGTTTTTCTTTACTTAGCTGCTTTTTTCTTGCCATAATACAAATTCTAACAGTCTATTCAGTAGGACTATCAGCTGTGTATCCACCTGACTTCTCCACAAGGCAACTGATGGTCCCAACCCCATTTATAAGGCAAGAAATCCCACTTATTAAACCTGACAGGGCACACCTGTGAAGTGAAAACCATTTCAGGTGACTACCTCTTGAAGCTCATCAAGAGAATGCCAAGAGTGTGCAAAGCAGTAATCAAAGCAAAAGTTGGCTACTTTGAAGAACCTAGAATATGACATATTTTCAGTTGTTTCACACTTTTTTTGTTATGTATATAATTCCACATGTGTTAATTCATAGTTTTGATGCCTTCAGTGTGAATCTACAATTTTCATAGTCATGAAAATAAAGAAAACTCTTTGAATGATAAGGTGTGTCCAAACTTTTGGTCTGTACTGTATATTGTATGTATGGTATATAGTGTATGGTATATAATGCATGGCAGGAAAACGAACGTGCTATGTGCATGTGCTACATGCTACTGACATAGTACTGTGAAGTAACAAGAAAACTCAGTGCACCAATATCAGTAGTATCTACTATTGGAGGGGACGAGGACGGACGGCAGAGGAAAGAAAAAAATTGTATCAATGTAGTTCTTATTCGCATACACGAATATTTAGCAATACTCGATCTAAATATAACTAATTTATACGTAGATCGAGTGTTGCAAAATATTGTTCTGCCATGCATGCAATCTGTAATAAAATACAGTGCTGTAATACAATATTACTTACAGTGAGAAGACATTCTTCTTTTTGAAAGCAGTTTCGCACCATTTTCTATCTACGATTTTATTTCAGGCAGACTGCCAAACTCCACTAGTAGCCAAAGCGAAACCGAAACCAGGGCACATGACACGTGACACGATTAATTCATAAGATCGCTTCCTCACAAGATCATTCATAACGTTCCCGATTGTATTTAGCGAATATTCGCTATATTACGAAATATACTTGTTTTAGAATATGACGAATATTCAGAAAACAAATATATAGCAATATAGCGAATATATTAATTATTTAGTATTTTCGCCTTTTTTTTTTCAACCTGTACAGTTGTTCGGCATACTCCTCCCCGACAAGCTTCCACGTCACCATGTGAATGCCTGTGGGTTAGAATATACCATCGGATCTGAGTTTTCACGATCGCAGGGAACTAACTGTACAGGTTGAAAAAAAAAAAAAGGCGAATATACTAAATAACAAATATATTCTCTATATTGCTATATATGTTTTTTTTTAAATATTCATACATTTTTTTTCCATATGAAAACATGATTCCTTCCTGCTTAAGTTGCTTGTGGGCCAATGACTCATTGTCCCACAAGCAAGAAGCAGTGAGAAATCATGTTTTCAGATGTAAAAATATAACGAATATTTGATATAGCAAATATATAGCACTATATTCAAAATATTCGCTAATTCTCAAAGTTGCGATATAAAAAAATTCGGTATTCCAAGATTCGTGCTCAACACTATTTGATACTCACGTGTGCTCCTGACTTACACCTTGTTCCTGGATTCTGCTACTCCTCTGATCCCTGTCTGCTTGCCTTGACTCTTCTGTTCCCGATCCGGATTGCCTGACCTGTTCCTGTGTCGCCTGACCTGACCTTTTGCCTTTCTGACTACGCTTCTGCTTCAACCTTCGGTCCTGCGCTGTTACTCCTGGTAACGACCCAGCCTGCCTGACTACGCTTGTAATTCAGGTACCTAATCAGGTACCTCCTGGTCCGGGTGAATAATATTCTGTACTTGCTGTGATGCCAATTGCAGGGTGCACTGGGTACTATCCCAGGGCCCATCCAAGGTGTTATAACGCACGTCCCAGATTAGGAATGCCAGAGTGGTGTAATGGCCTATAATGTCTCTGCAGTTTGGTGGTAGTTGTGTCACAGTGTCTCCTACCTGCTTGGTAGCTCTGTAACTGTGGCAGGATTAGCTTCTGCACTTATCTGTAACTTCTGCTGTGTGGGGACAGACTAGCTGAGATGGAATAGGCTTCTCCTAGGATTCTGGATCTGCAGCCATGAAATAGGCGCTTTTTAACGTAATTTGCAGAGAATATATTTGGAACGAACCGCATTTTTCCCCAAAAATTCAGCGACCCAGCGAATATTTAAAATAGTTGCTAATTTCTTACTGAAATAAGGGTACAATGTGGGTATAACTACTGTGTGGGGGCACAACATAGTTATAACTACTGTGTGTGGGCACAATGTGGGCATAACTGCTGAAATAAGGGCCCCCTTTGGGCAAAACTACTGAAAAGGGGGCACAATGTGGGCATAACTACTGTGTAGGGGCACAATGTGGGCATAACTACTGAAATGGGGGCACAATGTGGACATAACTAATAAAATGGGTGCAAAATTTTGGCCTTACTACTGAAAAGGGGGCACAATGTGGGCACACCTACTGAAATGGGGCACAATATGGACATAACTACTGAAATGGAGGCACAATGTGGACATAATTACTGAAAGGGACACAATTTGGGCATAACTATGGAAATGGGGTACTGTGTGGGCATAACTACTTTGTAGGGGAGCGATGTGAGCATAACTTCTGTGGGAGGCATAATGTGGGGGTACTAAGAGGACTGGACAGGTTTAGGCGTGTATAGATTTGCATAGGGTAGCGTTAGAGGCATGGCTTAGTACTATAAAATTTGCTGCTGTTATTGTCCCTCCTTCACATTTTCAAAAGTTGTGAGGTATGTCTAAAGTGTTTTACTGTCCCACAACAATACAATACATTTCAATGCAAATTTCAATTCCTAACTATTGACCCTTATTTATTACATATACAGTGTATATTATACTACATATAATCTTAAAAAAAACAGCAAAGTTTTATAAAGGGACTTTGAGAAAGGAGACAAAGAGAAAGATCAGTCGTCATCCTTTACTGGGTCAGTTGGTGGCAGCAATGCAATACAGGTTGGAGAATAAGGGGGGGGGGGGACTGGTGAGTAGAGAAGATAAGGAGGAAAGAAAAGATGTTAAGTTTCACAAGGAGAAAATATGACGAATAAAAGCCCAAAAACCTTGTGGTCAAGGGAGCCCAAACCATCATGGTCAAAAGGTGAATATTAAATCATCGTGCCACAATAACAACATTACATTGGTAACACGTAAGATCTCTAAAAGTCTGTTTGTTGTGTGGCCTACTCCCATAATTACCGACATATTCTTCACATTCTTTCCTCTTCTATATGCCATGATGGGGGGTTCAGTTAAATTGGTAATTCTCTTAACCAGATCTCAGTTACCACAAATAATTCTAGCATTTTTTTTGCTGAGCGTACTATAGGTGGTTACAAAGGGGATCCGGGTATCCTGTTTTTTTTTTTTTGGTGTCCTATCTTCCTCCCAGTGGCATACACATAATCCATGGGGCCCCAGTGCGAAACTGATCCATGGGGCCCCCCCAACCTGCCTCCACTCCCCCCTCGCCCCGACTACCTCCCCTACCATTCACCCAACATGCCTCCCAACATTACCGCTTTGTGCGGGGCAGGCCGATTTTGGATGCTGTCCTGCCAAGCTCTACTCAAATTAGTTATGGCAGATTAGATGCCCCTCAGTAGAGATGCCCACTTTTGTGCCCCCTCACTCTAGTTGTGCCTATCAAACACCCCCCTACCCCCCATTCTGCAGCGTTAGAAGAAAAAAAAAAACATACTTACTTTCTTCCCTGATGACAGGCTCCCACACACATCGCGCTGCTGACTGTGCTGAAGGCAGATTCCCGGGCTTTCAGCTCTCCTCCCACAGCCAGCAAATGATGTGGGGCCAGCAGGGGGAGCTCCTGAGCTCTGAAGATCAGTGAAGCAGGGAGCAGAGAGGTTCCCTGCTTCACTATGGAAACAAACTGCCTGGCCGGGTGTGTGTGAGTGTGCCCCCCCCCTCTTCCTCCCCCCCATATTATACATGTAATGGAGGCATGGAGCGCTTTGATGGGGCCCAAAATTTCCACTGTACTTCATGCCGGGCCCCATCAGAGCGCTTCATTACATGTGAGTACAGCGGGGCCCCTGCCAGCAGCCATTTTTAACATGCTTTAGGGGGGGCCTGGGGGGTCCATAGGCGGCAGTGCCCCTGGAGTGCAGGGCCCGGTTGCAACGGCGACCCCTGTATGTACGCCACTGCTTCCTCCTCATCATTACTAGAAATCTGCCCTAAAGTTTTCTGTAGAAGAGGGCGTGCCACTTGGGTAATCCTGTTTCTTTTAATTTGTAAGGTTTGACTCCATGGTAAAGATTCCACCATAGGGCAAGGGTGATTTCTATCAGATCAGTTTCAAATTTGCCATTTTTTTACAGTAGTTAAAGTATCAAGAAACTGTAGTCTGCTCAGTAGAAAACACCATGGTAAATTGCAGTTCACAAAATACACTGTTCAATTCTGATAAAAAGCCTTTAACATATACTCATCTGCTGTCCACATAGTAAACATGTCATCAATATATCAGAATCATGTTAAAACTTATTAATACCAAACTGGTGTATACAAAGCGTTTTTCAAATCCTGCCATGTAAATATTGCTCCACAGTAAAATTCCAGCTCAACTTTAGTAGATTTTATCAGCCCCTTGTGCACAGAACAGGTAAGTAAGTCCTTTAGTAACAAAACAGTAAATAATATTCCAGCACTCCAATATAATCCTTGTGTTGCTTGTTTCTTTATTTGTGGTAACAAAATTACAGCATGTGTTTCAATCCTCACACTCCAACACCAGTTTACGCGTTTCATACACTTAGTCCTTAGTCATAACTGATGAAAAATGCCGAGCTCTGTGGTATAAATAGGTGGTTTCAACTTCTTCTCACCAAATCAAGGGAGGAGGAGAGAAAAAGGAGAGGGTGGGAAACCAGTTAATTCATTAAGCAAGGCATTTGTCTTTCTATCGTGTAACATATATAAAAATCACACAAAAAATGTATTAAAAAATATATTTTCCCAGAAAAACAATGCAGTTATTATTTCTTATTACATAATTATGAAATTTGCATGAATAATATCATACATTATTTATGGATTAAAAAACGCACAGTCTGAACACAGGAAAAAAATGAAAAAAGCTAAAAACCCTGATTTTCTATAGTACATATTGTGAAAACACAATATAAATGGTCTGTGAAGGTTCTCATTTATCCAGGTCATGGTATATATCTGTAAGGAATAAATCAAGGCAACTGGACGTACTGTAGATTTCTTGAAAACGTTTCACTCGTTCTTCCAACGAGCTTTCTCAAATCTGGGTGATTGTACAAAAAATTCTGGGAATAAATATGTAACTGAATCCACATCTGGTAATTAGACCCAGGATTGGGTCAAAGGTGTTGATTCCATTATCCTAATTGGAGTCAGTAGGTGATAAATACTTCCCAGAAAAAGGTGTCAAGACAGCATTATACGTGGCAGACAATAGATGTCTAACCCCCCCACCTCTATTCAAGCTTGGCTTCTCCATTTTTACGTAGATGGCCTCCTTCACGCCTCGTTTGTACCAATCGGCCTCCTTATCCAAAACACGTACTTGACTGTCTTCAAAGGTGTGACCTGTTCCTTTTAGATGCAAGTACACGGCTGAATCTTGACCAGAGGTTTTGGCTCTTCTATGCTGGGCCATACGCTGATGTAGTTGTTGTTTTGTTTCGCCGATATACAGTTCTGAGCATTCCTCATTGCACTGGACTGCGTACACATTGTTGTCCATCTTGTGTTTAGGCGTTGGGTCTTTGGGGTGAACCAGTTGTTGCCTCAGTGTGTTGCTGGGTTTAAAGCAAACAGGAATGTGATGTAACAAAACAACAACTATTGAGAAAGCTCGTTGGAAGAACGAGTGAAACATTTTCAAGAAATCTACAGTACGTCCAGTTGCCTTGATTTATTCTTTACAGATATACAATATAAATGGGGTAAATCATTAGTTGAATGCGGACAAAAAATCCTTGATTAATGGAATGTCAATCAATAAAATACATTCTTTTCTGAGATTCAAGCCTAATGGACATCTGGTATTTAATCTAAAAATCCAATATGCTTCTCTGAGCAGGATCGTTCTTTTATTATCACCACCTCTAGGTGGAGCTGTTACTTTTTCTATGGCAAAGGTTTGGAAACCTTTTACACATCGATTGTATTCTTGGATAAAGTGTGTTGCTACATTTGAAATACCCATACTTGAAGGGTTGGTGATGTCATTGATATGCTCAAGAATTCTAGTTTTGATCTTTCTTGAAGTGCTGCCCACATACAATAGATTACATTCTGTACATTTTATAATATATATAGCTCCTGTTGTGTTACAATTAATATACGATTTAATGGGGAAAATTGCCAAACTGTCTGAATTGTGGAAAGTCTTAACTGATGTAGCAAAGCTGCATATTTTCAACCAAGTATTAGATGTGGCTTTGCTAGTACGAGAAAAAAAGGAAGGGGACAGTGACTTGGCCAAGGTAGGTGGGCGCCTAGAGACTATTCCGCATCTCCCTTTTGGCAATTCGTGCAGAGTATCATCCTCATAGGGGATTGTAAGACACTTTGTAATGACTTGCTGAATTTGTGTGAATTATCTACTGTAAGTTAGCACTAAAGTAGGTTGTTCTTGAGAGTAATTTTTCCTATTTCTTTTACTTTTTTTGATTTAAACAGAAGATCTTTTCTGGATTTCTTTTTACTAATGTTTGAGGCTCTCAATAACATCCATTGTGGATATCCTCTTTCAAGTAACCGTGTATTAATTGATTAACACTCTCTGTGGAAGGCAACATCAGTGCTACAATTTCTTCTGGCACTTATCTATTCCCCCACAGGAATCGCTTTTAAAATGTGAATAGGATTATGGCTGTCTGCTGTAAGGATAGTATTGCCTGCAGTTTGTGCGCGATAAGTCTGCGTTTGTATGTGTTCATTGTTGATGCCTATCAATGTCAAATCTATCTTGAAGGCCTCATATGAACACTCAAAATGCAGATTGTAAGGGTTGTTGTTCAGATACAATATAAATGAGGGTATGGCAGACACATTGTCTTTCCAAATGAGGAGCAAATCACCGATTTATCTGTCATACCACTCTATCTCCTGCATGAACGGGTTGTCATCACAGTAAATGTAGCATTCTTTGCAATAGGCCATGGACAAAATAGCTAGTTAGGTGAAAATTTGGCCCCCATGCAAACTCCTTGCCTTTAAACAAAAAATGTATGATCAAAAGAAAAATAGTTATATATTAATTTGGTTACCTCCAATACATAATCATTGTATTCCATTGTATGTTTACTGTATTTGTGTAGATTATATTCTAGGGCTAATAGAGCAACCTTATGTGGAATCTAAAGATATAAGGAAATAACATTGATAGTTAACCAAGTGTATTCCTCTTTCCATTGCTTATTGTAAAAGCCTCTCAACAAATCTCCTGTGTCTTTGATATATCCTGGTGTCACGGATGGTGTTGCAGAAAACTAGAAGACAACAAATGAAGATCCGACTGACTTGATCCCAAACTAAGGAACATAACGGTGAGCCCTGTAAAAGCCATCGTGCTCTCCCTGACTTCTCAGCCCATGCAAAGATCTCTATGATAGATAATTGCATGCCCTCGTGCCTTGACTGTATGACACCTGAACACCCTATAATAGTGAGGGGACACGACCACCGGCTCCCTACACTTAATACGGAGGGAGTCAGGGTCACCTAGGATCAAGCCAACAGGAAAACACAAATAAAGGAACTGACTTATCTGTAGAAGCATCAGTTGCAGCATCCAGCATGCGCACAATACAGGAAGTTGTATAAACCGCAAAGTGATGCAGTATGGGAGGGGATTTAAAGGGATGCAATCAGTGCCACTAGATGACAGCTGAGAGAGGGAAACGAGATGACAAAACAAAAGAAAAACAAAAGAACCTCAAGCAGGAGGTTCTGAAGAACGCCTGTCAGAGCTTCTCAGATATCTGGCGGTGACACCTGGGATACATTTGACCAGTGGTTGTAGTATGGAATCTAACCATTCTCCTAATTTTTCCATAAGAGAGCCGATACCTTATATTATGGGGCGTAATGGAGGGGGGTTTAAACCTTATTGTATCTTGGGTAGGGCATGCATGATTGGTGTGACAGGTGTCTCCACGTTAAGAAAGGTGAACTGTTTATGGGAAAAAATACAGAAGTCTTTGCCTTTGCAGAGAATCCTCATATATTCTTCTTTATATTGAGAAATAGGATTTTCGTCAAGCCTTTGATACGTGTGGACATCTGTCACTATTTTAATCATCTCTTGGTAGTATGCCTCCCTATCCAAAACAACTACTGCACCTCCTTTGTCTGCCATTTTTATTATTATTTCTTCAGTTTTTTCTATAGTTTTAAGTGCTTTTCTTAGTTTCTTATTTAGGTTGCTGTATCTATTTCCCTGAATTTTTTTGTTAATATGTATGGAGGTGAGCAGTGTTGATCAAGCATCAAAGTGCTCAGGTGTTTGGTTGCTCGGGTCGAACACCTCGGGATGCTTGGGAGCACCCGAACACAATGGAAGTCAATGGGAGAACCCGAGCATTAAACCAGGCACCCCATGCTCTGAAGAAGGGAGGGTGTCTGGTTCATAAGAAAAGTTCAGAAATGGATGGAAACACCACCAAAATGGTTCGGGAACAGAATGGGGATGATGTCTGGATGCATCTTGGACTCCCAGGTCGCTGCTGGGAATGATTTTGTCCAAGTAGTATGCCACTTTTACATACTGATAGTAATATGCACAAAACCGAAGATAAAATCGATTTTAGAGGAAAAATTGTTAGGAAACATTCTTTCCTTTATATTTTCTTGTACATAAACTGCAAGTGCTGCCAAAAATTACAAGGAAGAGGCACTCGGATACAACCTGTATATCACATAATGGAGGGCCTCATTCACATTGTGGTACAATTGTTCAGGTAGTGGGACTCCTACACTCATAATGCCTATGCACTAAGTGAAAGGGCTTCCAAAAACTACAAGGAACTAGCACTCCAATACACCCTTTATTGCACATAAAGGAGGGCATCATACACCGTTGTAAAATTATGATTGATGGTCTGCTGGTGACCCTCAAAAACATTAGGAGCAAGGGCCTGCTGAGCTGTCCATCTAACACATTAGGGGTGAGGGTCTGCTGCACAGCTGACCCTCTAAAACATTAGGGGCGAGTGACTGCTGCTGATCTGAGCATGTAAAAGATTGTAGGTGAGGGCCTGTTGGTGAGCTGACCCTCTAAAACATTACATGCGAGGGCCTGCTGGTGAGCTGACCCTCTAAAAGATTGTAGGTGAGGGCCTACTGGTGAGCTGACCCTCTAAAACATTATATGCGAGGGCCTGTAGGTGAGCTGACCCTCTACAACACGGGTGTCAAACACAAGGCCCGCGGGCCGAATCCGGCCCGCCAGACCTCGTCATGTGGCCTGCGTAGCTGCCTTCGGCCGCCAGCCTTCACCTTTTATTATTACTTCCTGCAGGCGGCCCCTGCAGGAAGTGATAATAAATCGCATAAGGAGCGCTGTGAATTACCGGTACTTACAACTACAAGCGCTCGCTGAGAGGAGGGAGGAGGCAGGAGGCAGGCTGGGAGGACGGGCGCTGGCAGTGTGAGTCATACGTCACGCGCCGCCCACTTTATGAATGAAGCAGGCGGTGTGGGCGCATGACGTATGACTCACGCTGCCAGCACCTGTCCTCCCGGCCTGCCTCCTCCCTCCTCTCGGCGAGCGCTTGTAGTTGTAAGTACCGGTAATACACAGCGCTCATTATGCAATTATGTACATAACAATTTACTATTAGAGATACAATTATACAGTGAGCGGGGCCTGTGTAGTAGAATAGTCACTGCACGGGCCCCGCTGTCATTATAAAAGCAGTTGCCGGCCCCCAGGCCTGTATTGAGGGTCATTCACTACTACAGGGACACTTATGGAGGGGATCTGTGGATGACACATAGCATAAGATGCTATATATGTGTCATCCACAGATCCCCCCCATAACTGTCATACACAGATCCCCCATAAGTGTCACCCACAGATCCCCCATAAGTGCAGGGCCGTCTTTAATATTGATTGGACCCTGGGCAAGAATTTACTTGGGCCCCCTGGATCCCCCCCCCCCCCCCGCACTTTGCTGTACTTGCTATACAGCAGCACTTACCTGTCACATCCAGGGCCTCCAGGTGACGTCTCCTCTGTGTCATCATCTTCTCTGTAGATCTTCTATCCACTCGGTCTGGACAACTTCTCTCAGCCGCCTTGTCTCTGCAGAGTGTGACACACAGACATCTTAGCTTCCTCACATTCTATCATTATCCCCCAACTGGAGTCCCCACAGTGTTATCCTGCTGCTTGCTGTGCCCCCCCCCCCCCCGGGGTGTAGCTATAGGGGGTGCAGAGGTAGCAGTCGCTACCGGGCCTAGGAGCCTGAAGGGGCCCAAAGACACTTGTGCCGCATAAGAAGACACACAAAGCACTGAGGGAAGGGGGGCCCAAGCTGAACTCTTGCACTGGAGCCCATGAGCCTTTAGTTACGCCCCTGCTCCCCCATACTATCCTGAAGAAACATTACTGCCCCCCATAGTAATAGTGCTCCTCATAGTCTCACCAATAGTAATTCCCTTCTGGAATGCCCTCATTAGTAACACTGCCCCAACCGTGATAATGCTCCTCAACAATGCCCCCATTATTAGAAGAGCCCTCCCATATTAATAATACCCTCACAGAGCCCCCAGTAGAAATAAGGCCCCCTATTGGTCCCCCAGTGGTAATAAAGCTCCCTACAGACCCCTAAGTAGTAATAAGGCCCCCATAGTGCGCTTAGTAGAAATAAGGCGGATCTATAAGACCCTCCTATAGAGCCCCCAGTAGTAATAAGACCGCCTATAATGTCCCCTGGATCTGCAGTGCCCCCTGCAGTTATACTCCTCCCTCCACCATACAGTCCCATGTAAATAACATCACCTCCTCCCTAGCCGCCTCCAACTCACAATCCAATGTAAACATTACCCCCTAAGGCTACCTGAAATGGATCTCACAAGCGGATCCCCAAACGCAAGTGTGAACGTAGCCTAAACATTAAGTCCCATGTACATAAACATCATTCCCCCCCACCATCCACTTTCAACATACAGTCCCATGTCAATAACATCCCTCCCTTCAGCCCTAACATACATCCCAGTTAAATAACTACAACTCCCAGCATTGCTCTGCCTCTCCCTTTACTTACCTCTCCAGTCCTGATATACAGACATAAGCATTAGGCTCCTTCTCCTCTTCACTACTCCGGTCCAATCCTGCACTGGTCACATGATAGTGACATCATCCAGGTCATCCTATCACAGCCTGTTTTGCTGATCACATGACCTGTGATGTCACCACAGGTCCTTCGCCTCTTCCCAGTGTATTAGATTCAATTGTATTGCCGTTCTGTGTACGGCAATACAGTTGTATCTAGCAGATACGCAGGATATTCGGGGCCTGGGACAAAACATCCGGGGCCCAGGCCCCGAATGTTTTAACCTAGTGACGCCCCTGGGGAGTCGGGAAACGGAGCTCCCTTGGGCCCCAGGAGCAATTGGGCCCAGGGCAGCTGCCCCTTTTTCCCTGCGGCAAAGACGGCCCTGCATAAGTGTCACCCACAGATCCCCCATAAGTGTCACCCACAGATCCCCCATAACAGTGCGTCACCCACAGATCCCCCATAACAGTGCGTCACCCACAGATCCCCCATAACAGTGCGTCACCCACAGATCCCCCATAACAGTGCCATCCACAGATCCCCCATAACAGTGCCACCCACAGACCACAATTAGTTCAAAACACACCAAAAGCACACCTTTTGGTTCAAAATATTTTTTTTCTTATTTTCCTCCTCAAAAACCTAGGTGC
Organism: Bufo gargarizans; assembly: GCF_014858855.1. NCBI lineage: Eukaryota > Metazoa > Chordata > Amphibia > Anura > Bufonidae > Bufo > Bufo gargarizans. The sequence continues at coordinate 219,744,024 of NC_058084.1, forward strand.
GTCTTATAGGGCGAAAAATACGGTAACCCTTACAGTTCTGGAATGTGTTGGATAACACTGACAGCATTATGTCAGTGTTATCCAACACATTCCAGAACTGTAAGGGTTACATAGCATCATAAATCAGTATAATGCTATGTGACCCCAGTCAGCGCTTGCAGGCCAAGCTTTCAGAGCTAGTTATTACTTACATTATTACAAAAAACAGTAATAATTGAATGCAGTGACAATAATTTATGATAATAAAGAGTGGACACATAGTCCTACAGATACAACCGGCCCTTTGAGGGTGACCAAACTGCTGATGCGGCCCCCGATGAATTTGAGTTTGACACCCCTGCTCTACAACATTAGGAGCGAGGGCAGATTAATAAGCATGTTGATATTATGGAAGAAGAAGAGGAGGACGACGAGAAAAAGAAAGATTGAACCATATACCCTTTTTTCTGGTTGAAGGGGTGCATGGGAATACAGTGTATTCAGTACATTATAAAAAACACATTTAGTTTCAAAAAGCATTTATTGGGTTTTTTGCATATTAAAAAGAAAATGGGTAATTGATGAAACAAGTAACAAAACAAATATGTCTCTTGGAGTTATACATGGTATGTATCACATTAAGCAGTGTATTTTTAGCTGAATAAAAAACACTCAAATGAGGAGAGAAAGTGCATCCAGTGTCATATATCAATCTGACATTACATAAGATCAGAGGGAAATACTATATCGGATATCTGGAGAGTGGGGGGAAGCTAACCAGGGTTCCCAAACCTTCTCAAAGGTAGCAAATGTGTTAGTGCGGATAGCTGAAAGCTTTTCAAATAATTATATTTTGTTGACCCTGTCCAAAACAGCTTGGAAGGATAGTGAGTCTGAGCGCCATTTAAAGGCGATGTGAATCCTGGCTGCCAGAAGGATTGTTGAGGAAGGGTGGGGGAATATTAATCACCAATATTATGCGAATATCGATAATTAATATTCCTAAATAGGAGGAGCCGTCTATTGATGACTCCGCCTATTTATACCTTTATATAACATTAACAATACTTTCGCTATACTTTACACTAATCACTACACTAGCTGCATGCGCCTAACTAACTCACTACCGCTAACAAGTACACGCTACACAAAGGGTACAAATATAACAGTATTTATTAATACCTGACGCACACGATTACAGTAAATACACCAGTAAATACACAGCACTACGAATATACAATCCTAAACTACACTACACGTTCCCAAATTCCACCCATAAACTAGCTATACAATTCACACATACAAGTATATTAACAACCCACCCACCTGACTACTTTCTGTCCCTATGGGGTACAATAAGGGTTAACAGTGGCGCTGCAGGGGCGAGTGCAGGCCACAGACACTATAGATTCAGCACTGCAAGGGTTACTTGCAAGTGAGTGCTGAGGTTAAACCAGGGGGGGGCTAACTGCAAGGGTTAACCAGGGAACAGGGTGGATCAGGGGTAATCAGAGGCAAGGGTATCAGGGACCAGGGTAAACCTGGGGTTATGGGGTAGGCAAGGGTACCAGGGTAAAGGGTTAATATTGCAGTAGGGGGGTCAGGATAGTGGTAGGGATCGTTGGTGGGATAGGGGATAATAAGGTGGGTAGATTAGGGGTTATAGTGGGATTATAGGGTTAAATTCAATGGGGAGGAGTGGGGGTTCGTTGGTGGGATAGTGGGGGTTAATGGAGATAGTTCGTTAGTGGGATAGTGGGGGGGGGGGATACTCAGTCCTTCTGCTCGTTGTCCAGGGGATGCTCGTCGTCCTGGGGATGATTCTTATGGGTCAGTGGGCGGCCGGCTGGCTCTCCTCTTGAGCGCAGGATCGCGCTTCCCTTCAAGGGGGGGTCCGGTCCTTCCTCCTCTTCCGGAGCGCAGGACGCGCTCTCCTCCAAGTGGGGGCCCTGACCCTGACTAACTTGAGTGCCGTGGCCGCCGGATATTTATCCCCGGCGGCCCACACTCCCGCTCCGCCCATCCTAGCCATGTGGGCCGGCGCAGTGATATGACGTCACTGCGCCGGCACGCACGTCGGGGACGCGCTATGGGCTAACAGGCGGGAGATGCCTTTGATCTCCCGTCTGTAGCCTCTATGATTCCGGACAGCGAGATGTTAATTTCGCTGCCGGAATGCACATAATAGAAGGAGGGGAGGCTTCTCCTCTTCTTCTATCATGCATAATTATCTCCAGCGGCGCTGGAGATAATTAGAACAAAGGACTCAAATTCTGTTGAACCTGAGTCACTCCTTTGTAGTCATCAGGATGACCGGACCCTTGTCCGGTCATTCTGATGCAATCAACCAGATTGTATCAGTGTGAATGCTTAGGGCACATTCACGCTGATGCACCTGGCTGCAGATATTGGGGCATGTATTATTGTAAGGGGGATCTATTATATATAAAGGGGCATATATATTATAAGGGGACTCAGCCCTTACATTACAAAGGGCAAGGGGGCACAAGCCCCTACATTATAAGGGGGCACAAGCCCCTACATTATAAGGGGGCACAAGCCCTACATTATAAGGGGGCACAATCTAAAGAGGCACATATTTCCCAGAGGGGCCACCATGAGCCCCTGGGGATCACCATGGGCAGACGTGCACAGTTGCTGTGCACATCTGCGCACATCACCCCATGATGCGGTGGTTAATGTATGCATATATATACCATACATGCCCGCACGTGTTTGCAGGCATGCATGGATATATATGCATACGTCTCAACCCTTCCTCAACAAGGATTAATTGGGCAAGTTTGAATCTGGCGTAAGGAAGCTTGTGAGGTTTGTCTCCTAGTAGACAGAAGGGCACTGTCATGGGGCAATTGCAATCTAAGACTGATGAAATTAGATTAATCACCTTGCCCCAGAATCTTTTCACTACATGGCATGACCACCACGTATGCAACATGGATCCCACCTCACCGCAGCCTCTAAAGCATAGTGGGGAAACTTCTGGGTATATACAGTGTAGGCGTGCAGGAACCATGTAAGTCCTATGAAGCACTTTTATAGAGGTCTCGGCCAATGTAACTTGCCATGAACCCTTTGTGAGACTTATGGAACGTTCTGACCATTTGGAGGGTGTGAATTCCCGACTCAAGTCCTCCTCCCAAGCTCTCATGTATGGCATTTTATGATCTACAGGGACCGAATTGAGTGCCTCGTACATTCTGGATAGCAACCCTTGTCTATATGGTGAAAAGTTAATTGAACGATCAAACGGCGTTAGCTCTACAGGTCGATCAGATGGAAGAATCGCTCTAAAAAAGGAAAAAATTTGGTTCATGGTGAGGTATTCTCTAATGGGAGGAGAGAATCTCTCTTTAAAATCCGTCATGGAAATCAGTTTGCCTTTAGTCAGGAACTTAAGCAGTGAACACAAGTTATTGTTCGCCCACCAATCCAGAATGTGAGGTTGAGTACCCGGTAGGAAAGCAGGGTTTCTCAACAAGTTTTCCAATGGTGAAGGTTTGGCCTGCAGTGCGAACTTAAATCTGACCGACCTCCAGAGCAGTATTGAATAATATACAGTATACAGTATAGAGTTAGTACGTAAAACCTGAGGGATGGGAGAAGTGCTTTCCATGTATAGGGTTTAAAATTGTTGAGTTCAAGCCCAATCCAGAGAGGGTGCTCGCGCGGATCAAGAAGGGTCAGAAACATCTGGGCTAATCTCGCTGCTCTATAATAGTTCACAAAATCAGGTACAGATAAGCCCCCTTGGGATCTATTTCTACATATCGTTACCCTGGATATGCGATGTCGCTTGTTCGCCCAAACAAACCTCTCTGTATGAACCTAAGATCCCCTATAGGGATTGGCATTGGCAAAGTTCTAAATAGATATAGAAGCCTAGGGAGAATCACCATTTTGATAATGTTTATTCTACCTACCCAAGATGTCTGCAAGGTTTGCCATGACATTAAATCCTGTCGAATCTTGCGATAAATAGGCAGGTAATTTAATTTGTAGACTGAGTCAAGACTATTTGGCATCTGGATCCCTAGATAAGAGAGGTGCCAAGGCCTGTATTGAAAGGGAAAACTATGCAGCAGTGCCAACCTAGTGTAGGTAGGTGTATTGCATAAAAGTAATTTGGATTTGGAATGGTTGATTGCTAGGCCTGAAGCTTTAGTGAAAGCTTCTAGGAGCTTTAGGAGGGAGGGGAAAGAAACAATGGGGTTAGTGATAGTTAACAACAGATCATCTGCAAACAGACTCAGCTTGTATTCTGATCCCCCAATTGAGTATCCCGTTATATCAGTATGGGCTCTAATATGAATAGCCAGGGGCTCTATAGCTAGGGCAAATAAAGCTGGGGAGAGAGGGCATCCCTGTCTCGTACCTCTTTTAATGGGTATAGGGGAGGGTTTCGTGATGGGGAGTTTAAGGTAAGCCTCTGGATTACAGTAGAAAGCTTGGATAGCTGCCAAGAAAGGACCGTTAATACCCATCATTGAAAGTACTTTATAGAGATAGGTCCAGGTGACAGTATCAAAGGCCTTTTCAATGTCAAGGGCTAGAAGTGCTAATGGGGTTTTATTTTTGTTAGAGGAATGTATGACATTTAGAATCTTCCTGATATTATCAGGGGCTTCCCTTCTCGGTATAAACCCGACCTGATCCTTATGAACAAGGGATGGGAGGTAGTTTTTAAGCCTATTCGCTAAAATAGAGGTAAAAAATTTATTGTCAATGTTTAGGAGAGAAATTGGCCTATAATTGGATGGAAGTAGTGGATCTCTATTTGGTTTAGGGATGACCGTGATTGACGCTTTTAGAAACTCCTCTGGAGGAGTAGTCCCTTGCATCAGTTGGTTACAGTAATTTGTTACATGAGGTATAATATTATGGCTAAATTTTTTGTAATAAAACGTAGAATACCCGTCAGGGCCTGGGGCTTTGCCTAATTTCAGGGAGTTAATGGCATATGATGTCACATCCTCAGTAGTAATAGGATTACTTAGATCAGATTGAGCTTCAGGGGTTAATGAGGGAAGTCGTATAGACGTTAGGAAGCTATCAATCTGAGTGCTGGAGTCACCTTCAGGAGCAGAACAAGGGGATCTATAATATTTTTGGAAGGTTGTATAAATGTTGTCTGGATTAGAGGTGTTTTGGCCTGTCCTTGTATTTGAAATACATGGGTGGTCCTTTGTTTAGTTTTAAGTTGGTTGGCTAGTAGCTTGTCTGGTTTATTCGCATATTTATAATAAAAGGAGTTAGTCCACCTAAGAGCTTTTTCTGTATTGTTCGAGAGAACCATATTCAGTTGTTGCTTAACTTCTTTTATTGCTTTGAGTAGGTATAATGAAGGGGATCTTTGGTGGGCCCAGACCAACCTATTAATTTTGGCCTCCAAACTTATCTGAGCTTGGGTCCTTTCCTTCTTCCTCCTGGAGGCAACTCTTATTAACCTACCCCTCATAAAGGCTTTGTGGGTCAGCCAAAGCGTCATAGGGTTAACTTCAGGAGTATTGTTTTCGGTGAAGAAGTTTGAGAGGTCTTCCTGTAATTGGGAAAAGATGGTTGGGTTAGTAAGGATAGATTCATTCAACCTCCAGTGATAAGGGGTATTCATTTGATGGGATGTCATAAATTCAGAAATAACTAAATCATGGTCTGATCATGACGATACAACATGCCTAGAATAAGACATATAGGGTAAAATAGAGGTGGATGCCAATATCATGTCAATACGTGTATAGGTCTGATGAGCTGGTGAGTAATACGTATATCCCCTTTGTGGACCATTGTGTTCCCTCTATGTGTCAGCCAGAGCTAATGATTGCATAACCTGATTGATCATCGTCACCTGAGTTGCCGGGCGTGGGGTTGCAGGGGGGACTGAACGGTCTAATACTGGATGGAACGTGAAATTAAAGTCCCCACACCATATTAATTTCTGAAATGCGAGCGTCTCAATTACTTTGCTGGCAGATTTGAAAAAGTGGATGGGATTATCTGTGGGTGCATAGGAATTAACAATGCAGAGAGATTCTTCTTGGTGGGTCCCAACTAAAATCACATACCTCCCGTTAGGATCAATACATGTCTGAGTTACAGTAAAAGAAAAGGAGTTTCTTAGCAACGTAACAACCCCTCTACATTTTGACGTAAAGGTGGAAGAATGAAAGCTAGAATATTGTGGGTGGAAATATTTCGGGTGTGACGTTGGTGTGAAATGCGTCTCTTGGAGACAGATGACGTCAGGCGCGTGTTTGAGATAAATTGCAAAGGCGGTTTTCCTTTTCCTAGGGGTATTGAAACCCCTTACATTATGAGTTACTAGTTTAAACATATTAGTAGTATAAGGACAACATCTCTATGGTGGTATTCGCCAGACGCCCTCCCTCTCACTCCAGCACATACATTGACAATCGTGACAATACTATCCAAGAGCAAAACATCAATACAATGGAACATCATAACAACCTGAGTGAACAGGAAATATAAAGTGGGACTAAAAGGCCCCAACCTAAAAGCAAAAAATGGCGGGAAATAGGAAAGAGGAGTCAGCCTAGTAACGGCTAGCAGCCCTCTCTCGCAACATCCCATAATCAGGGACAACATGAAAGTCCGCAATATCGAGGCCCTGTAGCAATAAAACTGGCCCAATGTAGTAGTTATGGGTATAGAACAAGAGACCCTGTATGAGACCTTTGCAGATAAACATAACTGTTACCGCTCTCTAGGTGAGAATAAATGGTAAGTCAAGTGTTCCGCAGTCTGGTCGGGCCACCTGAGGCTGGTGGGACTTTTGTCCAGACCCTTGCTGGTCTCTGCAGTTTCGGCGATGAAGACGGTAAATCTTGATGTTCATACGGGACCCCAGCCCGCCGCAGTGCCTCCAGGCCCTCTGCCACAGAACGGATTGTGTGAGAGCGCGAGTTCAGTTTGAAAGATAAGTTGAAGGGAAATGTATCCGATGTTAGCCTTCTGTAAGGCTTGAGTGACCGGCCTCATTTCCCTGCGCCTATGGAGTGTGGATGGTGCTAGGTCAGCGTAAAGGTGGACTGATTGCGGAAGTCCAGGTAGGTCTGGAATGTCCCTCGCTGCTGCGAGAACCTTGTCCCTTGTGTCAGGATGGTGGAACTTCAGGATTACATCCCTGGGAAGATCCGAGTTCCGAGGTTTCCCCAGAGACCTGTGGACACGGTCCATTTTCAGAAAATGCGGTTCTGATTGAGGGAGTAGGGTAGTGAATAAAGCAGACAGAGTGGATTGTAGGTCGTTAAACGATTCAGGTAAACCTCTAACTCTTAGGTTACCCCTCCGGGACCTGTTCTCGAGGTCTTCTATTTTAAGTTCCAGCTCTGCTAGTTGATTTTCATGGGAATCAATGTCCTCCCGGTCACGGCCTAAAGCGTCAGACAAATCGTCTGTTCTCACCACCAAGTGTGAGACTCTGTTGCCTAGATCTTGTATCTGGCGTGTAAAATCCGAGACAGCTTGGGACAACTCTGCTTTAAATAGTGCCGCAATATTCTTGTACAAGTCGTCCTGACCCACCCGACTGTCTGCTGTTTCTTGGGGCGGATCACCGCCATCCGATGAAGCTGGGCTGGCGGGAGTAGCTGGCGCGTCCGCCACGACAGTCTGCCTGGTCTGTCGGAAGATCTCCGGCAAAGTCTGCGACGGGACGGGAGTGCCCGGTATTCTAGTTCTCCCCTTGGTGCGGGTCATCTTCGGGGACCCCTGCATCAAATTTCAGGCTAAATGGAGCCCGGTAATAGGTGCTATGATTAGGGAATTCTCGATGTGCGGAGCGGAGCTCACTGAAGCATGACCTCCTCGTGAGCCGCGCGCATGCGCCCCCATAAAAAACACATTTAAAGTGACTTTATGTTCAGCCGCTTTCCTCTGGTGGAGTAGAGAAGTCAGAGGTAATCCAGGCCTTGTTCATTTCTATAGTCAACCCGTTAGCATTTTCAGTTGACAGCCGGATGCACTTATCAGTTATTATGCCCCCAGCAGCACTAAATACCCGCTCTGACAAAACGCTTGCGGCAGGGCAGGCCAGCACCTCCAAGAGTGCCAGTTCGTGCCACATGTCCAGCTTGGACACCCAGTAGTTGTAAGGCACAGAGGGATCATTGAGGACCCTGACATGGTCTGCTACGTACTCCTTCACCATTTTCCAAAATGTTTCCCTCTTTGTGACACTAGGCTGCGCATCAGGGTAAGGTTGCTGGCGGGGTGTCATAAAACTGTCCCAGGCTTTGGAGAGTGTTGCCCTGCCTCTGTTGGTACTGTTGTGTGTTCCCCTCGTCTCCCTCGCGTTGTCAGCAGGGAATTTTTGGAGCAATGTTTCCACAAAGATCTTCTGGTATTGCACAATTTTTCTCTTCCTCTCCACCACAGGAATGAGAGATGTGAAGTTCTCTTTGTAGCAAAGGTCGAGAAGGGTGAACTACCAGTAATCGGTGTTGTCTAAAATGTGTAAAACGCGTGGGTCACGAGAAAGGCAGCCTAACATGAAGTCAGCCATGTGTGACAGAGCACCAACAGGCAAGACTTCGCTGTCATCATCAGGAGGATTACTCTCAATCTCCTCATCCTCTTCCTCCTCTTCTGCCCATCCACTCTGAACAGATGGAATTAACCACTTCAACCCCGCTAGCTAAAACCCCCTTCATGACCAGGCCACTTTTTACAATTCTGCACTACACTACTTTCACCGTTTATCGCTCGGTCATGCAACTTACCACCCAAATGAATTTTACCTCCTTTTCTTCTCACTAATAGAGCTTTCATTTGGTGGTATTTTATTGCTGCTGACATTTTTACTTTTTTTGTTATTAATCAAAATGTAACGATTTTTTTGCAAAAAAATGACATTTTTCACTTTCAGCTGTAAAATTTTGCAAAAAAAAACACATCCATATATAAATTTTTCACTAAATTTATAGTTCTACATGTCTTTGATAAAAAAAAAATGTTTGGGCAAAAAAAAAAAAATGGTTTGGGTAAAAGTTATAGCGTTTACAAACTATGGTACAAAAATGTGAATTTCCGTTTTTTGAAGCAGCTCTGACTTTCTGAGCACCTGTCATGTTTCCTGAGGTTCTACAATGCCCAAACAGTAGAAAAATCCCACAAATGACCCCATTTCGGAAAAAAGACACCCTAAGGTATTCGCTGATGGGCATAGTGAGTTCATAGAACTTTTTATTTTTTGTCACAAGTTAGCGGATAATGATGATTTTATATTTTTTTTCTTACAAAGTCTCATATTCCACTAACTTGCGACAAAAAAGAAAAAATTCTAGGAACTCGCCATGCCCCTCACAGAATACCTTGGGGTGTCTTCTTTCCAAAATGGGGTCACTTGTGGCGTAGTTATACTGCCCTGGCAATTTAGGGGCCCATATGTGTGATAAGTACTTTGCAATCAAAATCTGTAAAAAATGACCGGTGAAATCCGAAAGGTGCACTTTGGAATGTGGGTCCCTTTGCCCACCTAGGCTGCAAAAAAGTGTCACACATCTGGTATCGCCGTACTCAGAAGAAGTTGGGGAATGTGTTTTGGGGTGTCATTTTACATATACCCATGCTGGGTGAGAGAAATATCTTGGCAAAAGACAACTTTTCCCATTTTTTTATACAAAGTTGGCATTTGACCAAGATATTTTTCTCACCCAGCATGGGTATATGTAAAATGACACCCCAAACACATTCCCCAACTTCTCCTGAGTACGGCGATTCCAGATGTGTGACACTTTTTTGCTGCCAAGGTGGGCAAAGGGGCACATATTCCAAAGTGCACCTTTCGGATTTCGCAGGCCATTTTTAACACATTTTGATTGCAAAGTACTTCTCACACATATGGGCCCCTAAATTGCCAGGGCAGTATAACTACCCCACAAGTGACCCCATTTTGGAAAGAAGACACCCCAAGGTATTCCGTGAGGGGCACGGTGAGTTCCTAGAATTTTTATTTTTTTGTCACAAGTTGGCGGAAAATGATGATTTTTTTTTTCTCTTTTTTTCTTACAAAGTCTCATATTCCACTAACTTGCGACAAAAAATAAAAAATTCTAGGAACTCGCCATGCCCCTCACAGAATACCTTGGGGTGTCTTCTTTCCAAAATGGGGTCACTTGTGGCGTAGTTATACTGCCCTGGCAATTTAGGGGCCCATATGTGTGAGAAGTAGTTTGCAATCAAAATCTGTAAAAAATGACCGGTGAAATCCGAAAGGTGCACTTTGGAATGTGGGTCCCTTTGCCCACCTAGGCTGCAAAAAAGTGTGACACATCTGGTATCGCCGTACTCAGGAGAAGTTGGGGAATGTGTTTTGGGGTGTCATGTTACATAAACCCATGCTGGGTGAGAGAAATATCTTGGCAAAAGACAACTTTTCCCATTGTTTTATACAAAGTTGGCATTTGACCAAGATATTTTTCTCACCCAGCATGGGTATATGTAAAATGACACCCCAAAACACATTCCCCAACTTCTCTTGAGTATGGCGATACCAGATGTGTGACACTTTTTTGCTGCCAAGGTGGGCAAAGGGGCACATATTCCAAAGTGCACCTTTCAGATTTCGCAGGCCATTTTTTACACATTTTGATTGCAAAGTACTTCTCACACATTTGGGCCCCTAAATTGCTAGGGCAGTATAACTACCCCACAAGTGACCCCATTTTGGAAAGAAGACACCCCAAGGTATTCCGTGAGGGGCACGGCGAGTTCCTAGAATTTTTTATTTTTTGTCACAAGTTAGCGGAAAATGATGATTTTTCTTTTTATCTTGGCAAAAGACAACTTTTCCAATTTTTTGTATACAAAGTTTTGTATATGGTTATGATTAGTGTCTAAGTCAGATAGACCTGCTCATAGAATGTCTCAGTGGTCTCAAGATATATATAGTATGTACTGAGTGTGCCTTATTGTATTTAAATTAAGATTTAACTTTTAATTTATATCTATTAAAAAGATATTTGAGACTTTGTGGAATAAAGTAAATTCCTGCGCTTTATAGGGAGGGTAGCATAGGTGCTGGATAAATTAGAGTGTATTCCTACTGGAATGCCTGCAGGGGATGTAATACATAGAGGGAATGGGTCTGAATGGACCAGTAACTTTCCCTATATATTAACCCTACTTGGCCTGGTCTAATGAGTGGAGGGGCCTCACTGGCTGTAGTCGGGGCACTCGTCCTTAAAAGGACGACCCCCAGCCTCCGGAACCTCGGACCTACACTTAAAGTCCCTATGCTCTTACCTCCCTGATGATAGGCATGCTCTGTGTCCTCCTCCGACGCGTTTCACCAGGTAAGGGCCTGGCTCTTCAGGGAGAATTGAGGATCGTTTAGGCGCCTGGAGCAGTGGCTGTGCGCCTATTAGGATCAAGCGGCAGTGGCAAACTAATGATTCGTTTCTGTCTCTTTATGTGTGCCTAGCTCCAATGAAATCAGTAACACCAAACGGTCTTAACGAATACCTGTCTTATAAACCCTTCCTGTAAAACCCGCACTGTACGCGACTATGTAAATGGAGGCGTGGAGTGCGTGTGCGCATGCATGCACGTATGTACGTATGCATATAGGGGTTTACATGTATGTATGTTTGCATGTGGAGGCCTCTTTATATGCATGCGCTCACAACTACATATATGTGTGCATGCACATATAAAAATGGACCCGATATATCACCATATCAGTTCCTTCCTGGACTACCAAAAATATTATAATAGTGAACCATACCAATAATAAAGTATAGAAGGATCTCTATTAGAATATCCTATGTATATTTTTTAGAATAATCATGCAGTACGATCTGCAATGCCAGATGCATTCAGCCTGGCTATTCTGTTGAATGTAGACAAAAAATGCTTTTAAACATCGATACTAGTTAGGGGTGACATAAGATGCAAATATACATCTACTAACTCCTCTTTTTGAATCTTATCTAGTATTAGATGATATTAGAGCCACTGCGGACCAGAACCTTACGATGCAGAGAGCCTGCCGGGGACGCGGTGTGAGATCCCCTTGACAACTAGCCACTCCCCAGTACCATGTCACTTCCGGTTTAGCGGCGGAGAGTAGCGAGACCGCTCAAGTAAGAAAGCGGCATCTGGCTGAACACTTCTCCGCCTGGATCTGACAGGTAACTAGGGGAGGGGGGAAAAGTTTGAGTGCACATCCCACATGCTGACGGATTGGTCAGTCGAATCACAGGTGGAGCTAGGCACACATAAAGAGACAGAAACGAATCATTAGTTTGCCACTGCCGCTTGATCCTAATAGGCGCACAGCCACTGCTCCAGGCGCCTAAACGATCCTCAATTCTCCCTGAAGAGCCAGGCCCTTACCTGGTGAAACGCGTCGGAGGAGGACACAGAGCATGCCTATCATCAGGGAGGTAAGAGCATAGGGACTTTAAGTGTAGGTCCGAGGTTCCGGAGGCTGGGGGTCGTCCTTTTAAGGACGAGTGCCCCGACTACAGCCAGTGAGGCCCCTCCACTCATTAGACCAGGCCAAGTAGGGTTAATATATAGGGAAAGTTACTGGTCCATTCAGACCCATTCCCTCTATGTATTACATCCCCTGCAGGCATTCCAGTAGGAATACACTCTAATTTATCCAGCACCTATGCTACCCTCCCTATAAAGCGCAGGAATTTACTTTATTCCACAAAGTCTCAAATATCTTTTTAATAGATATAAATTAAAAGTTAAATCTTAATTTAAATACAATAAGGCACACTCAGTACATACTATATATATCTTGAGACCACTGAGACATTCTATGAGCAGGTCTATGTGACTTAGACACTAATCATAACCATATACAATATTTATAATATAAATATATAACGCAAATGGCAGGCTTCCTGTCTGTAAGTCCAAACCTGGAAGCATGGGCCACAGAGGCCAAAAGCGTTTTTTCAGACACTGACTACATTCAGACAAACTCGACTACCAACATCAAAAACGTGTTCAAAGATCTGACAGGAGCATATAAAGACCTAATTGTATCCTGGTGGGAAATACAATCCCTGGACCATTACCTTAAAGAAAATATTGTTCCAAAAGGTCTTAGAATCAATCTGACCCCTGCAGATAGGCTGAGAAATACAAATCTTATCAAAAAGTGGGAGGAAGAAGCCACGGCCAGTTCCCATAGGTTTATGCGCCTGCTGCTAGAGGAAGAAAAGCAGAACCTGGACCACAAACAGAAAAGGGTGGACAACCTGAGAGAGCAGGCCCTTAGGTTTAAAGACGAGGCTCAATTCACCACTAAAGAAGAGGCTCTGCAAAATACTATTGAGAGGTTTCATTTTACCTTTAGAGACCGTAAGCATCAGCAATACGTTCGTGACTCAACGGAATTCAAAGAAAACAGAGCATATCTCTTCTTGAATAAAACACAACAGAAAGAAATACCTAGCGAGATTTCATCATCAGAAGCTGAAGGATCTGAAAGTGAACAAGGTAGAACAAGAGGAGGTAGGGGGCAGAGATATAGAGGGAGAGGAGGCAGAGGTAGACCTAGAACAGCTAGGAATACCTACGGGGAGAGCTATCAAACATGCAATACAGTAGGATCCACACCTGCCCACTCATCCTCAGCTGCATCATCCTCCTCTTTTTTGGCCCAGGCCCCCACACAGATGCCTTACCACCTAAGAAACAAGGTGTACGGGGATACGTACAACAAAAGAATACACCTAATAAGATGCAAATCATTAATCTCTCATCCTATAATTTGTCTTCTAGTGACATATCCCTCCTAAGCAAAGGTCTGTAATTCGTTCCCACGGTAAAATACAATATGTTCGAATGGAGCAAAGATCTAGCTCTCTTTACACGTAAACTACTCTGGCACAAACATTTCCGCCTTCAGGATCGTAAGAAACTTGAAGAGCTTAATATGAACCCCAGAGAGTTGGAAGCCACTCGTATCCTTGTAGAACTTATGGAAGAAGGTGAGAAAGATAGGGCAGAGGGTCCATTTACTGAGCTAAAACTAAAAAGTACCCAGATGCCACCACCATTACCAGACTCGAGTGTGTCCATTTTCCACAAATTAGTGTCAAGGGACCTGGAATCAATAAATATTAGCAGGGGGGTATCGAACATGAGTAAGGAAGAAGATCAAGCCCTAATTAGTCTGGAAAAAGACAGAAACATAATAATTAAGCCAGCAGATAAGGGGGGAAATCTAGTTATAATGGACCAAGATAAATACAAAAATATGTGCCTTGACATTCTGAAGGATAGGGACACATATGTAATATTACCACAAGATCCAGGACCCCTTTTTCTCTCAGAACTCAGGGAAATTCTGTACCGGGGACTGAGAGAAAAAATTATTGACCAGACAGAACTAGACTTTCTTCTTCCTAAATATCCGATTACAGCGACCTTCTACTCCACACCTAAAATCCACAAGGGCACTACACCCCTAAAAGGACGTCCGATAGTGTCAGGGGTAGGAAGTCTAGGGCAAAACATAGGTGTCTATGTTGACAAAATCTTAAAACCATTTGTGGAGACACTGCCATCGTATATACGGGACACTTCTGATCTCCTGCTGAGACTGAGTGGTGTCTGTATAGACGACGAGACTATGCTTGTATCTATAGATGTTGAAGCGTTATACAGCTCAATCAAGCACAACCTAGGCCTCAAGGCAGTGGAGAGTTATCTATCTATGAGAGACAAAAGACTATCCGGTCATAACCAATTCGTACTTGAACTATTGAACTTCAGCCTCACTAAGAACTGTTTTGTCTTTGACAGTCGCCACTACCACCAGCTCAGGGGGACGGCGATGGGAAGTTCCTGTGCGCCGTCCTATGCAAATTTGCTCCTGGGCTGGTGGGAAGCCAATGTGATAGGTTCAGATCAGATGGAAAAGTGGCAAGACAGGATAGTTCTGTGGCTGAGGTTCATAGATGATGTCTTTGTTCTATGGAGAGGGACTGTAGACTCCTTTACGGATTTCATGGAGGTAATCAATGATAATACGTTGGGTCTAAGATTCACTTCTGAATTTAGTCGTGATTCTTTACCGTTCTTAGATGTACTTATAGAACGAGGCCCAAGTAACAACATTGTTACCTCGGTGTATCGTAAAAAGACAGCTACCAACAGTTTACTCCGCTGGGAGAGTTCTCATCCCTATGCTCTACGTAAGGGCATACCCAAAGGGCAGTACCTGAGACTCCGGCGCAATTGTTCCACTATGAGAAATTTTAAGAGTGCAGCAAAGGACCTTAGGTACAGATTTAGAGAGAGGGGATACCCAGACGGAGTACTCAGGGTAGCTTATGAGGGAGCATGCTCAGAAAATCGAGACATGCTGCTCATACCAAAGAGAAAGAGGCTGGAACCTATCATATCAGTAAACAACACTCGCATCATTGGGACCTTTGATGATGCTCATCAGGAGGTCAGAAAGGTACTCTCAAAATATTGGGATATCCTCAAAACGGACCCAGATTTGGAGGACATGATAGGACCATACCCCATGATCACCTATAGGAAGGGAAGAAGCCTCAAAGACAGATTGGTTAACAGCCATTACCAGCCTCCCACCAACCCTGGTAATTGGCTGTCAAAGAAACCCACTGGTACCTCTAAATGCGGCAGGTGCGTAGCGTGTAGCCAGGTATCCAAGACCAAGACCTTTACATGTTCATATACCGGCATTAACTACGTCATTCGTGATTATGTGAACTGCTTAACAATGGGAGTAGTATACCTGGCACAATGCTCCTGCCCCCTTGACTATATAGGGAAAACAAAAAGAGAATTCAGACGACGTATCAGAGACCACTTTAATGACATTCAAAACAATAAAGACACATCAGTGGCACGGCATGTTAACCTTTGCCATGGCGGCAACACCGCCTGTCTCAAATTCATAGGCATCCAACAGGTGCCTAGACCCAGGAGGGGAGGTGACTGGGATAAAATGATTCTGAGGGCTGAAACTCGATGGATCTATAAAATGAAATCAGTAACACCAAACGGTCTTAACGAATACCTGTCTTATAAACCCTTCCTGTAAAACCCGCACTGTATGCGACTATGTAAATGGAGGCGTGGAGTGCGTGTGCGCATGCATGCACGTATGTACGTATGCATATAGGGGTTTACATGTATGTATGTTTGCATGTGGAGGCCTCTTTATATGCATGCGCTCACAACTACATATATGTGTGCATGCACATATAAAAATGGACCCGATATATCACCATATCAGTTCCTTCCTGGACTACCAAAAATATTATAATAGTGAACCATACCAATAATAAAGTATAGAAGGATCTCTATTAGAATATCCTATGTATATTTTTTAGAATAATCATGCAGTACGATCTGCAATGCCAGATGCATTCAGCCTGGCTATTCTGTTGAATGTAGACAAAAAATGCTTTTAAACATCGATACTAGTTAGGGCTGACATAAGATGCAAATATACATCTACTAACTCCTCTTTTTGAATCTTATCTAGTATTAGATGATATTAGAGCCACTGCGGACCAGAACCTTACGATGCAGAGAGCCTGCCGGGGACGCGGTGTGAGATCCCCTTGACAACTAGCCACTCCCCAGTACCATGTCACTTCCGGTTGCCTAATCCACTCAACACTCCCCGGTTGCCTAATCCACTCCCCAGTACCATGTCACTCAGCCACTGCCTAATCCACTCAACAATATGGGACATTTGCCAATTTCCAATCTTCCGGGACGACTCCTGTTACTAATGATTGGTTAAATAAATCTGTTAGGCTCCTTTCACACTAGCGTTCGCTGGTCCGCTCGTGAGCTCCGTTTGAAGGAGCTCACGAGCGGACCCGAACGCCTCCGTCCAGCCCTGATGCAGTCTGAATGGAGCGGATCCGCTCAGACTGCATCAGTCTGGCGGCGTTCAGCCTCCGCTCCGCTCACCTCCGCACGGACAGGCGGACAGCTGAACGCTGCTTGCAGCGTTCGGGTGTCCGCCTGGCCGTGCGGAGGCGAGCGGATCCGTTCAGACTTACAATGTAAGTCAATGGGAACGGATCCGCTTGAAGATGTCACCCTGTGGCTCAATCTTCAAGCGGATCCGTCCCCCATTGACTTTACATTGAAAGTCTGAACGGATCCGCTCAGGCTGCTTTCACACTTAGATTTTTTTTCTCAGTTAATAATGCAGACGGATCCGTACTGAACGGAGCCTCCGTCTGCATTAATATGATCGGATCCGTTCAGAACGGATCCGATCAAACGCTAGTGTGAAAGTAGCCTTAACGGTTTTGCCAGCTCACCACTAAGCTCTTTTAATAATTTTGGGTGTATCTCATCAGGCCCCTGTGACTTATTTGTCTTCACTTTAGACAGCAAACTTAGAACATCTTCCTCTGTAAAGACACATGCATCAAACGATTTAATAGTCATCCTTTCTAGTGGAGGTCCTTCTCCTTCTTTTTCTTTTGTAAAAACTGAACAGAAGTATTCATTAAGGCAGTCGGCTAGCCCTTTATTCTCTTCTACATACCTTCCGTCCTTTATTTTTAATTTAGTTATTCCTTGTTTTAATTTCCTTTTTTCATTTATATATCTGAAGAATGTCTTATCCCCTTTTTTCATAGACTGAGCTAGTTTTTCTTCTGCCTGAGCTTTAGAAGTTCTTATAACTTGCTTGGCCTCTTTCTGCCTAATCTTGTAGATTTCCTTATCTTCATTGCTCTGGTTTTTTTTATAATTACAAAATGCTAGCTTTTTATTTTTAATGATTTGGGCCACTTCTGCTGAGTACCACAGTGGTCTCTTCCTTTTTTTACTTTTACTGACAAGTCTAATGCAATTTTCTGTTGCCTTCAATAATGCACCTTTTAAGTAGTCCCATTTCTCCTGGACTCCATGTAATCCGTTCCAGTCTGAAAGTCTGTTTTTCTAAAATCTAAAACTTTTGTTTTTGTGTGGTGGGACTCTTTCACAGTTCTTATATTAAACCACACTGACTGGTGATCACTAGATCCCAAGGTTTCGCCGACAATGACATCATATACCGAATCCCCATTTGTGAATATCAAATCCAAAATGGCCTCCCTCCGGGTTGGCTCCTCAACCATTTGTTGTAGGGATAACCCCTGTAGGGAATTTAGAATATCTGTACTCCTGGTAGAACTTGCTATTTTGGTTTTCCAGTTTATATCTGGAAGATTGAAATCTCCCATAATGATAACTTCTCCTTTCATTGTCATTTTAGCTATTTCTTCAACTAGTAGATCATCTAGTTCTTTAACTTGATCAGGTGGTCTATATATCACACCTACACGAGTTACTGCATGATTAGCAAACTGCAATGTAACCCAAACTGACTCTATGTTGGCCTCACCAACTTGTATTAGGTTAGATTTAATGCTATCTTTCACATACAGGGCCACTCCTCCTCCTTTCTTGCCTTCTCCCAGCCTTACTGTAGAGAACAAAACTATTATACAGAGCCAATTTAATTAAATATACAGACACCTTCTTATACCAGCGTCTGGTTCTGCGGGAAACTAAATACGGAGACAACATCTGGTCATTGAAGTCCACCCCTCCCATGTGAAGGTTATAGTCGTGGACTGAGAGGGGCTTTTCAATGACACGGGTTGCTCGCTCAATTTGTATTGTCGTGTCTGCGTGAATGGAGGAGAGCATGTAAACGTCACGCTTGTCTCTCCATTTCACCACGAGCAGTTCTTCGTTACACAGTGCGGCCCTCTGCCCCCTTGCAAGACGGGTGGTAACGAGCCGTTGGGGGAAGCCCGCACGACTAGTTCGCGCGGTGCCACAGGCGCCAATCCGTTCTAGAAACAAATGCCTAAAGAGGGCCACATTTGTGTAAAAATTGTCCACATAAAGATGGTACCCCTTGCCGAATAAGGGTGACACCAAGTCCCAAACTGTCTTCCCACTGCTCCCCAGGTAGTCAGGGCAACCGACCGGCTCCAGGGTCTGATCTTTTCCCTCATAGATCCGAAATTTGTGGGTATAGCCTGTGGCCCTTTCACAGAGCTTATACAATTTGACCCCATACCGGGCGCGCTTGCTTGGGATGTATTGTTTGAAGCCAAGGCGCCCGGTAAAATGTATCAGGGACTCGTCTACGCAGATGTTTTGCTCTGGGGTATACAAATCTGCAAATTTCAGGTTGAAATGGTCTATGAGGGGCCGAATTTTGTGGAGCTGGTCAAAAGCAGGGTGGCATCTGGGACGGGAGGCGGTGTTGTTGCTAAAGTGCAGGAAACGCAGGATGGCCTCAAAACGTGCCCTGGACATAGCAGCAGAGAACATGGGCATGTGATGAATTGGGTTCGTGGACCAATATGACCGCAATTCATGCTTTTTAGTTAGACCCATGTTGAGGAGGAGGCCCAGAAAAGTTTTAATTTCGGAAGCTTGGACTGGTTTCCACCGGAAAGGCTGGGCATAATAGCTTCCCGGGTTGGCGGTTATAAATTGTGTGGCATACCTGTTTGTTTCGGCCACAACTATGTCTAAGAGCTCCGCAGTCAAGAACAGCTCAAAAAATCCCAGGGCCGAACCGATCTGAGCTGTCTCAACCCGAACTCCAGACTGGGCAGTGAAAGGGAAAACTACAGGTGCGGCTGAAGTTGGGGACTGCCAATCAGGGTTTGCCAGCACCTCAGGGATTCTAGGGGCTCTACGGGCACGTCTTTGCGGTGGCTGCGACGGGGTCACTACTGCTCGTGCCACCGTACCAGCTTCAACTGCCCTTCTGGTGCTCGCCACTTCACCAGATTGTACGGCAGTGCTGGTACTAGGTCCAGGGAGGGCTGCGCTGCTGGTGTATGCCTCACCACGTAATCCGACAGCAGCAGCCCCACTCTGCTGCTCTTGAAGCGGATCCTGCGCAACCTGCAGTCTAGCAACACAGGGCCGGGTACGCCTGGTGCTATCAGGGACCTCAGCCTCCTCGTCCGAACTTTGGGTCAGAGAGCCACTGCTTTCTACAGGTTCGTATTCTAACCCGCTAGATTCATCAGATGAGCGTTCCCATTCCTCATCCGACTGGGTCAGAAGCCTGTAGGCCTCTTCAGAAGAATACCCCCTGTTTGACATGTGGGCAACTAAATTTAGGGGTATTCCCTGAGACTACCCAAGAAAAAAAAGCAAGCCTGTCTTACAAAGGGGAGGCTAGCGAAGTACCGGAGGCCGCTGCGGTTGATAAAAAATATTAAAACAGATTTTTTTTATCGCCGCAGTGCGTGTAAAGTGAATGTGCAGTGATAAAAAAATAAATAAAAATTGTCACTGCGGTGGGGCTGGTGTGGGCGAACGCACGTGTGGGCGACCGATCAGGCCTGATCGGGCAAGCACTGTGTTTTGGGTGGAGGGAGAACTAAAGTGACACTAATACAATTATAGATCTGACCGTGATCAGTTTTGATCACTTCCAGATACTATAAAAGTACAAATGCTGATTAGCGATACGCTAATCAGCGAATAACGGACTGCGGTGCGGTGGGCTGGGCGCTAACTGATCCCTAAACTACCTAACCAAGGGGCCTAAACTATACCTAAAACCTAACGGTCAATACCAGTGAAAATAAAAAGTGACAGTTTGCACTGATCACTTTTTTCCTTTCACTAGTGATTGACAGGGGTGATCAAAGGGTTAATTGGGTTCAGTGGGGTGATCTGGGGCTCAGTGTGTAGTGTTGGTGTACTCACTGTGTAGCCTGCTCCTCTGCTGGATCCAACCGACGAAAAGAACCAGCAGAGGAGCAGGCAGCCATATAACAGATCATATTTACTAATATGATCTGCTATCTGGCACTCTCATTGGATTTTTTAAAAATCATCAGCTTACCAGCGAAAATTGCAATACGTGAATAATTAAATCGTATATTATTTGCGATAAATAGAATAATGACGAATATTCGATATCGACAAATATAAGGCGAATATTCAAATGAATATTCGCAAAATATCGCGAAATTGAATATGGCACCTCCCGCTCATCACTATTTCAAATGGGATATGGTGTCAAAAAACCAGTCCAGCAAAACCTGCCTTCCAAAAAAACGTATGGCATTCCTTTCCTTCTGCGCCCTGCCGTGTGCCCGTACAGCATTTTACGAACACATATGGGGTGTTTCTGTAATGAAGTACAATACGTGACGAGAAAAAAATCTCAGAATGACCTGGATAAGTAAAAGCGTTTTTACTTATCCAGGCCATTCTGAGTGACACATGTCAGATTTGCAAAAAATTTCCGGGTCCTTAAGGTGAAATATCGCTGGGTCCATAAGGGGTTAAATTCCCCTGAAAAGTCTATTTTTTCTGTAACCGAGTAGCCATACTAAGAGGTTTTTTGATGTTTGCGTTCTCTACGTCTAAATCGTTTTTTTAAAGTTTTTCTTTATTAGAGTTATTTTTATATTTAGTTTTTTTGTGGTAGGACACTTTATGCTGTGTGCCCATTTGCTCTCGATCACTCATGGATTTTTCATGAATTGACTCTTGGGTGTCGCAGAGTATATCAGATGTATACAATTCAGAGGAATTAAAACTCACATTTTGTTATTTTGATAGCATTTTTGATTTCCCCATTCATAAATTTGATTATTAGCATAATCATGCAAGTCCCTTTGAAATTTAACGTGTTTGGTTTCCACAATGTTTTCTTTCAATTGTCTTATCGAAGAAATTATTTTTCGTTGCATAGAGGTTTAATTCAGAGAAGATTCATATTTTTTTAGTTTGTTTACATTGATCTACACTACGTGCAGAATTATTAGGCAAATGAGTATTTTGACCACATCATCCTCTTTATGCATGTTGTCTTACTCCAAGCTGTATAGGCTCGAAAGCCTACTACCAATTAAGCATATTAGGTGATGTGCATCTCTGTAATGAGAAGGGGTGTGGTCTAATGACATCAACACCCTATATCAGGTGTGCATAATTATTAGGCAACTTCCTTTCCTTTGGCAAAATGGGTCAAAAGAAGGACTTGACAGGCTCAGAAAAGTCAAAAATAGTGAGATATCTTGCAGAGGGATGCAGCACTCTTAAAATTGCAAAGCTTCTGAAGCGTGATCATCGAACAATCAAGCGTTTCATTCAAAATAGTCAACAGGGTCGCAAGAAGCGTGTGGAAAAACCAAGGCGCAAAATAACTGCCCATGAACTGAGAAAAGTCAAGCGTGCAGCTGCCAAGATGCCACTTGCCACCAGTTTGGCCATATTTCAGAGCTGCAACATCACTGGAGTGCCCAAAAGCACAATGTGTGCAATACTCAGAGACATGGCCAAGGTAAGAAAGGCTGAAAGACGACCACCACTGAACAAGACACACAAGCTAAAAAGTCAATACTGGGCCAAGAAATATCTCAAGACTGATTTTTCTAAGGTTTTATGGACTGATGAAATGAGAGTGAGTCTTGATGGGCCAGATGGCTGGATTGGTAAAGGGCAGAGAGCTCCAGTCCTACTCAGACGCCAGCAAGGTGGAGGCGGAGTACTGGTTTGGGCTGGTATCATCAAAGATGAGCTTGTGGGGCCTTTTTGGGTTGAGGATGGAGTCGAGCTCAACTCCCAGTCCTACTGCCAGTTTCTGGAAGACACCTTCTTCAAGCAGTGGTACAGGAAGAAGTCTGCAAGGTAAGAAAAACATGATTTTCATGCAGGACAATGCTCCATCACACGCGTCCAAGTACTCCACAACGTGGCTGGCAAGAAAGGGTATAAAAGAAGAAAATCTAATGACATGGCCTCCTTGTTCACCTGATCTGAACCCCATTGAGAACCTGTGGTCCATCATCAAATGTGAGATTTACAAGGAGGGAAAACAGTACACCTCTCTGAACAGTGTCTGGGAGGCTGTGGTTGCTGCTGCACGCAATGTTGATGGTGAACAGATCAAAACACTGACAGAATCCATGGATGGCAGGCTTTTGAGTGTCCTTGCAAAGAAAGGTGGCTATATTGGTCACTGATTTGTTTTTGTTTTGTTTTTGAATGTCAGAAATGTATATTTGTGAATGTTGAGATGTTATATTGGTTTCACTGGTAAAAATAAATAATTGAAATGGGTATATATTTGTTTTTTGTTAAGTTGCCTAATAATTATGTACAGTAATAGTCACCTGCACACACAGATATCCCCCTAAAATAGCTAAAACTAAAAACAAACTAAAAACTACTTCCAAAAATATTCAGCTTTGATATTAATGAGTTTTTTGGGTTCATTGAGAACATGGTTGTTGTTCAATAATAAAATTAATCCTCAAAAATACAACTTGCCTAATAATTCTGCACTCCCTGTATTTCCATTTGAAAATCAGCAAGCTTTTCTCCTTCATGTTCAACAATAAGGTTCATTAGTTGCTTAGAACAATTGGAGAGTATGTTATTCCATTGTGTGACAAAATTGCCAGAGAAAATAATGGTGGGAATCATTTTTATACTGAGTCCTCAAGGAGACCTCAAGGAATCATAGATTTTTCCCACCAAAATCAGATTTCTTGGGACATCAATTTCTCAATTTCTTGCATTTAGTTTTTCATATCCAGTGTATCTTGGGATTGTTGATCACATGTTGAGAAAACTTGATCTGCTTTCAATTTGCGATCAGGTACTGAATTATATGCCATAAAGGGATAGAGTTGGAAGTGTTAGCAGGATAGTCCACTAATTGTTTTGCTGTTATTACCACTGTGGTTGCAACTTTTGCATACATAGGGGGTAAACAGGGAGACACAGAAAATCTTCAATATACAACATCCATAGTAAAATCCCAGCTCACCTTTAGTAGATTTTATCAGTCCCTTGAGCACGGAACAGGTAAGTAAGTCCTTTGGTAACGAAACAGTAAATAATATTCCAGCACTCCAATATAATCCTTGTGTTGCTTGTTTCTTTATTTGTGGTAACAAAATTACAGCATGTGGTTCAATCCTCACACTCCAACACCAGTTTACGCGTTTTAGACACTTAGTCCTTAGTCATAACTGATGAAAAATGCCGAGCTCTGTGGTATAAATAGGTGGTTTCAACTTCTTCTCACCAAATCAAGGGAGGAGGAGAGAAAAAGGAGAGGGTGGGAAACCAGTTAATTAATTAGGCAAGGCATTTGTCTTTCTATCATGTAACATATATAAAAATCACACCAAAAAATTACTAAAAACTGATATTTTCCCAGAAAAACGATGCAGTTATTATTTCTTATCACATAATTGCCAAATTTGCATGATAAATATCATAAATTATTTATGGATTTAAAAAAACGCACAGTCTGAAAACAGTGAAAAATGAAAAAAGCTAAAACCATGATTTTCTATAGTACATATTGTGAAAACACAATATAAATGGCGTAAATTATTAGTTGAATGTAGACAAAAAATCCTTGTTGAATGTAATGTCAATCAATAAAATAAATTAATTATTTTCTGAGAATCAAGCCTAATGGACATCTGGTATTTAATCTGAAAATCCAATATGCTTCTCTGAGCAGGATCGTTCTTTTAATATCACCACCTCTAGGTGGAGCTGTTACTTTTTCTATGGCAAAGGTTTGGAAACCTTTCACACCGATTATGTTCTTGGATAAAGTGTGTTGCTATATTTGAAATACCCATACTTGAAGGGTTGGTGATGTCATTGATATGCTTGAAAATTCTAGTTTTGAATTTTCTTGAAGTGCTGCCCACATACAATAGATTACATTCTGTACATTTTATAATATATATATATAACTCCTATTCTGTTTCAATTAATATACGATTTAATGGGGAAAATGGCAGAACTGTCTTAATTATGGAAAGTCTTAACTGGTGTAGCAAAGCCGCATGTTTTTCAGAGATGGCTTTCACATTTTGGGCATAACTACTGTGTGGGGGCACAAAATAGATATAACTACTGTGTAGGGGCACAATGTGGGCATAACTACTGAAATAAGGGCCCCCTTTGGGCAAAACTACTGAAAAGGGGGCATGATGTGGGCATAACTACTGAAATGGAGACACAATATGGGCATAACTATTGAAATGGGTGCAAAATGTTGGCCTTACTACTGAAAAGGGGACACAATATGGGCACACCTACTGAAATGGGGCACAATATGGACATAACTACTGAAATTGAGGCACAATTTGGACATAATTATTGAAAGGGGCACAATTTGGGCATAACTATGGAAATAGGGTACTGTGTGGGCATAACTACACTCAGGGGGCACAATGTGGGTATAACTCCTGTGTGGGGGAGTGACGTGAGCATAACTTCTGTGGGGAGGCATAATGTGGGGGTACTAAAAGGACTGGGCAGGTTTGGGTGTGTATAGATTTGCATAGGGTAGAGTTAGAGAGATGGCTTAGTGTGACGCTTTGTGATCCACAGCGATACTAGGAAATCACAAATGCGCCATATTTCTCAATCACAAAGACAAAAGAGCCTTCACTAAGAATCTTCTCTTTCACTAAAGGAGTAACTCACAGATCAGAGGTACAATTAGCACCTTCTTGCCAAAGAATCTTCCTGCCCCATGCCAGGTTTAAGTACCCATCAATCTGGTATTCTCTTGACAGAACCTCATAAACCTGGTCTCTCTGCAGCCATAGTGTCTCCAATACCAGCAGGGGTCTCACACCTTTAGCCTGGGCAGCGAGCTTCAGAAGAAAAGGACAGATCCTTATCACACAGCTGGCTGGTACAGGAGGGAAGATGACCTGAAAGTCACCTCCAATCCATAAACTTCATATTCTTCCCATATTTTCCTAATATTTCATGGGTTATGGAAATGGGAAAGGAACCATCTTTTCAGAGATGGTTTTGGTTCTCCTAACCCACCTTCTAGGAAACCCGCGGACAAATCAGAGATTCCCGCTCTGAGATATAAAGGTTCTCAGGCACCCTGTATTATCTTCTAGTCGTATTTGTTAACAGATGATGCGTAAAATTGTACTGATTATCAATATCTACTATATTTCTTGATTGGACTTACGGGATATGGAGAAATGGGCAAAGCAAAGATGCTGCCAGGTTTTCTCCCTATGGGGCAAAGGACTGCCCCTGTTCCAATTACCCAAGGCTGGACCTGAACGTGTCATAACCACTCCCCGCTTCAGAGTAGGTAAAAACAGTGACACACTCAGGTCCTGGGTCCTTCATCTACCATCTGACGTCGTCTAACATCTCGACCGCCCGCAGGGACACGGGCACCCCACCATCTTGGATTATTATTTCAAAGACTTTGCCTATTACTGGACACTACCACGGTAATTCTGAACTTACAGACATTCTATTCCCTTCCACCTCTTACCTATTTCTATCCAAACCAATCTGTTCACCTGGCAGGTATATTTATCTGTCAGCTTTAATATATATATTTTTGTGTGTAGTTTTAGAATAAAAACTAACGATTTCATCGTTCCAGTTTTGCCCTTGTTACTTGATGACCTGATCTATGCTAAGAGCTCTGTCCTCAGAAGACATACTACCAAATTGTTTTATTTTTATAAATTGTTAATGTACTAGCTAGGTTGCAAATAACCGTTTCGTCCCTTTAGGATTAGCTAGCCGGGGTCTCTTCGCCCCGATTCAATACGAAGAGTGGTGGCAGCAAATTAATTTGATTTCCAGCGTGAAATCAGTCATTTTATTTTTACCGATTGTACATACAATCGCGATTGCATCCTTTCTGGGCCCACCAACCAATCTTACACGTCTTCTGTGCTCACAGTGGATTCGCCTCCAGGAGTCTCTAGTTGACGAGACCTGTATGGCAACTGTGGCATAGTACGACGGGATTGGCGGGTGGTCGTCACATTGGTGGCAGCAGTGGGATAGCAGAACCCAAAACCAGGCAGAAGTCAGCTTTTGGGAGATCAGAGCACAAAGAACTGACAAGTGCAGCTTTTTGCGCAATCATAACAATAGGACAGTGGTTACTTAGTATCCTGTCCTGCGGAACTTGAGTTCCGGGTGCAAAACGGTACACATTGATAGGAATAGATTGGTTTACATTTTCCACCTTTTCCTTGCTATATCCTATTCTTTTTCTCTTCTTTTCTGAATGTCTGATTCAGTTCCAAATTACCTAAGTTGGTCTGTCGCCGACTTACAAGCCGTGTGTGAGTCGCAAGGCATTGCCATTCTGAACAAAAATCGATCACAGCTGATCAAAGCTTTGACGGAGAGAGACGGCCAAGCGATGGAGGATTCCAATCCCGTGCGGGAGGCTTCGCTGCCCCTTCGTTCAACGTCACCCAGCATCGCCAGCTATGGGAGTGCTGATGTTGCTACTTTAGCTCCGGGTGATGTGGATACCCTGGATTACGCTATGTCCACAGCTCCTGCTAACCCTCAGCAAGGAACAAGCAGCTCTGGACTGAACTTCACTGCCTTGGGCCCTATGAGCCAGCAGTTGATACCAGGCCTGACTGGCGCGGATTTACGTTTTTACCTGGAGATACAGCAACAGCAGCAAAGAGAGGAGCGGCAGTTCCAGCTTCAGAGAGAAGTGCTGCAGCACCAGCGTGCACTAGAACTGGCCCAAGTGAGACAGGCCGAGCGGTCTGCCTCTCCTAACACTCCTGCTGCAGGAGGCATTCCTCTACCCGGGGTCCCCAAAGCAAGGTTTCCAGTTATGGAGAAAAACGGGGACATTGATTTATATTTACGCTCGTTTGAGAGAGCGTGCCGCCAGTTCTGCATCCCTGAGGATCAGTGGGCTCTACACCTGACGCCTCAGCTGACTGGTAAAGCGCTGGATGCTTTTGCGGAACTACCCACAGACCAAGATTGCGATTATCAGACTATCAAGGATGCCATAATTGCTAAGTTCCAGTTAACCCCTGAGGTTTACCGGAGAAAGTTCCGTGCCATCCTGAAAGGATCCACAGACTCTTACGCGGATGTGGCTAGCCGCTTATGCACCACATTCCGCCAATGGACTAGAATTCTTAAAGAAAAGACTTATGCTACCCTTGAGGATTTGATGATCCATGACCAACTCCTTGCAATATGCCCTACAGATGTGAGACAGTTTGTGCTGGAGCGCAAGCCCCAGTCTGTGAAAGAAGCTGCTGAGCTGGCAGACATGTTTGTCGCAACCCGGGTACCGGACATTCGCAAACCTGTGATGACGGACATCCGCAGGCCGGTGGTATCAGACATCCGCAAACCCCTGGTACCTGACAGCCGCAAAACTCCAGTACCCAACCAGGACAGAGCCATGTCCCAGAACTGGAGAGAAGGCAGGCCCACTGGCCCTGTGAACCGTGAGACAACCAGGCCCTGGTGTGAGCTGTGTCGCAGGCCCGGTCACACCAAGCAGACCTGTTACGCAGGGAAGCCGGCCCAACCTCCTAGCACCGCGACGACGCCAAGCCCTAAGGGGGCCAACGCTTCCTCACCTACCTCGTCTGCTGTATTGCTGGTCGGAGGACCCGAGGTGCACCGCGGATCCCAGAATCACCAGCCTGTCACTGTGAACGGCCAGACTGTCATCGGGTTCCGTGATACCGGTGCAGATGTAACCTTGGTCCGTTCACATCTTGTTACGGAGAAGGATATCCTTCCAGGAAAGTACCTCGCTCTGACCGGAGTTGGGGGCACTCGCACTCATGTGGCCCAAGCCCAAGTCACCATTGATTGGGGAATGGGACGGCAAAAGCGAGTTGTTGGGGTCCTGGATGATATTCCCGTTGCCACAGTGCTTGGCACTGATTTGGGCACCCTTGTTTCCCATTACGAATACCCTGCAAGCGCGCAGGAGGCCCAAGCAGGACTCCCTGACCAAAACCAGGTACTGTACAGCCCTTTGGGGAAACAGGGAGACGGGGACACTTTGCCTGCTATTTCTACTGTCCCTAACGCACCTAGGGAGGTATCAGATTTAAATGTACAAGCAACCGAATGTCATTTGCCTACTTCTGCACCTGTCATTGTTGATCCGAATGCGTGTGTTAGTGTTAGCAATGGTGATATAAATGATGCTGTACCTGTTCTGGCCATTACACGTTCTATGGCCAGCCGCCTGAACTCAGAACCGACCGAAGGGACCCCCTCGGGCGATTCTGACCCTCAGGTGGATAACAATGCGAGAAAGACCTTTTCATGTGATGATGATGATGATTGTGTCACTGCGCTGGTAGACGCTTCCAGTGTCGCCAGTAACCTGGGCTCAGATGGGGCTGCGGGGACAGAACCAGCCGTCCCTCCACCCACCTCTGACCCCAGCATTGAAGGTAACTCTCCACAGCTGACCTCATACGTCACTGGTCAGCTGGAGGAGACCGGTGGCGCTGCATTCGTGCAGGCCTTAAAGGGTGACCCTAGTCTGGAGGCACTTAGGGCCCGAGCTGGCCAGCCTCCAGGTGAGGGCACTCCATATAAAATCTATTGGGAGAACGACCGACTGTACTGTGAAGCTGTACAGCCTACAAAAGGTGGCGCAGGTGAGAACACGAGACAGCTGGTACTCCCTAGGGAATTTCGGGCACAGGTGCTCAAAGCAGCCCACGACATTCCACTTGCAGGACATTTGGGTATCAGAAAGACCCACAAACGTGTTCAGAACCATTTTTACTGGCCCACGATGGGAACGGACATAACGAAGTACTGCCGATCGTGTACCACTTGCCAGAGGGTTAAGAAGGCTGGAGGACCCCGCAAAGCCCCTTTGCAGCCACTGCCCGTGATCACAGAGCCCTTCCGGCGAGTGGCAGTGGATATAATTGGTCCCCTTCCCCTTCCTAGCAGTTCTGGCAAGCGCTACATCTTAACGGTCGTGGACTATGCCACCCGTTACCCAGAGGCGGTAGCACTGTCTTCCCTTAGGTCGGCCACGGTGGCAGACGCCTTGATCGGGATTTTCTCGCGTGTAGGTTTCCCCGCCGAGATGATCTCTGATCAGGGCTCCTGCTTCATGTCGGAGCTAATGGAAGCCCTCTGTGAGAGGATGCAAATCAAGCACACCACTTCCAGCGCGTATCACCCGCAAACCAACGGCCTTTGCGAACGTTTCCACGGAACGTTAAAGCAAATGCTGGCCACGTTCGTGGAATCGCAGGGGAAGGACTGGGAGCGGCACCTGCCTCATTTGCTGTTCGCTTACAGAGAAGTGCCACAGGAGTCCACTGGGTTCTCGCCCTTTGAACTCCTATATGGACGAGACGTTCGAGGGCCCTTAAAACTGATTCGGGAGACCTGGGAGGGAAAAGGTGACCCCTCAGAAGTCTCTGTGGTTGAATATGTCCTAAAATTTCGGGACAAGATGGAGTCCCTCATGACCATAGTGACGGGAAACCTTGCAAAGGCACAGGCCAAACAGAAGGCTTGGTATGATCAGCATGCCAGAGAGCGGTCATACGCAGCAGGTCAGAAGGTATACGCCCTACTCCCTGTCAGGCAGAACAAATTGCAGGCTGCCTGGGACGGGCCATACACCATTCTGAAACAGGTGAACCCAGTCACTTACCTAGTGAGTCTCGGGGGTAAGCGACAGAAACTGTTCCACGTGAACATGTTAAAAGCACACGAGGAAAGGGAGCAGTATGTATTAGCAGTGTGTAGCCAGCTAGAACCCGAAGAGCCAGATCCACTGATAGACTTGCTAGCAGAGCTACGAGACGTGGCAGATGATTGGAACATCAACCCCCACCTCTCGTACCCACAGAAGCTTCAGCTCACCACTCTCCTGAGTGCGCACAGCGCCACATTCTCAGGCATCCCTGGCCAAACCAACCTAGCAGCTCACCGAGTTGATACAGGGACCCACAAGCCCTTACGGCAGGGCCCCTATCGCACCTCACCCGAAGTGCAGGCTGAAATCAAACGAGAGATTGATGAGATGCTACAGTTAATGGTCATCCAGAAATCCTCTAGTCCATGGGCCGCCCCGGTTGTTTTAGTCCCCAAAAAGGACAAGACAACCCGGTTCTGTGTCGACTATCGGAGACTGAATGACATCACCATAACCGATGCGTATCCCATGCCTCGAATTGATGAATTGCTGGATCAGCTGGCGTCCGCCAGCTATCTAACAATCATGGACTTGAGCCGTGGATACTGGCAGATTCCGCTTGCGCCAGAGGCGAGAGCGAAATCCGCATTCATCACCCCTTTTGGCCTCTATGAGTTTACTCGTATGCCCTTTGGGATGAAGAATGCGCCCGCCACCTTTCAGCGGGCCATGAATGAACTGTTGGAAGGAATGCAAGGTTATGCCCTAGCCTATCTGGACGATATAGCCATATATAGTCCAACCTGGGAAGATCACCTTGATCATCTGTCACAGGTATTGGGAAGACTGTCCGCTGCCAATCTGACCATTAAGCCCAACAAATGTCAGATTGCCATGACAGAGGTTCAGTACTTAGGACACAGAGTAGGCAGCCAGACCCTGAAACCTCAGATAGGGAAGGTCGATGCCATTGTAGCATGGCCACGGCCTAACACCAAAAAACAAATACAGGCATTTCTGGGAACGGCAGGGTACTATAGGAAGTTTGTTCCATCCTATAGTACTCTGGCTAAACCGCTGACCGATGCAACGGGCAAAAAACAACCCAACACGGTCACATGGAACTCGGAACTAGAACAGGCATTTCGGGCCCTGAAGGAAGCGCTAGCTAGCGCTCCTGTCCTTCAAGCTCCCGACTTCTCCCGTCAGTTCCTAGTACAAACTGACGCCTCAGACCACGGTCTGGGAGCCGTCCTTAGTCAGGTGGACGCAACCGGGCATGAGCACCCTGTCCTCTACCTGAGCCGAAAACTACTCCCGCGGGAAACCGCATACTGCACCACTGAGAAAGAGTGCCTAGCGATCGTATGGGCCCTACAGAAACTTCAATCGTACCTATACGGACGATCCTTCATGGTCATCACAGATCACAACCCTCTCAGCTGGCTGAAACGTACTTCTGGTACCAACGGAAAACTTCTCCGCTGGAGCTTAGCGCTCCAACAGTACGATTTCACGATTCAGCACAAACCGGGAAGTCGCCATCAGAATGCTGACGGACTTTCCCGCTGTAACTAGCTCAAATAGGGAGTTGGGATTGCTTCAGTCCCAGTCTTGCTGACCACTCCTTCCCCAATCTTCCAAAGGGGGGAGGTGTGACGCTTTGTGATCCACAGCGATACTAGGAAATCACAAATGCGCCATATTTCTCAATCACAAAGACAAAAGAGCCTTCACTAAGAATCTTCTCTTTCACTAAAGGAGTAACTCACAGATCAGAGGTACAATTAGCACCTTCTTGCCAAAGAATCTTCCTGCCCCATGCCAGGTTTAAGTACCCATCAATCTGGTATTCTCTTGACAGAACCTCATAAACCTGGTCTCTCTGCAGCCATAGTGTCTCCAATACCAGCAGGGGTCTCACACCTTTAGCCTGGGCAGCGAGCTTCAGAAGAAAAGGACAGATCCTTATCACACAGCTGGCTGGTACAGGAGGGAAGATGACCTGAAAGTCACCTCCAATCCATAAACTTCATATTCTTCCCATATTTTCCTAATATTTCATGGGTTATGGAAATGGGAAAGGAACCATCTTTTCAGAGATGGTTTTGGTTCTCCTAACCCACCTTCTAGGAAACCCGCGGACAAATCAGAGATTCCCGCTCTGAGATATAAAGGTTCTCAGGCACCCTGTATTATCTTCTAGTCGTATTTGTTATCAGATGATGCGTAAAATTGTACTGATTATCAATATCTACTATATTTCTTGATTGGACTTACGGGATATGGAGAAATGGGCAAAGCAAAGATGCTGCCAGGTTTTCTCCCTATGGGGCAAAGGACTGCCCCTGTTCCAATTACCCAAGGCTGGACCTGAACGTGTCATAACCACTCCCCGCTTCAGAGTAGGTAAAAACAGTGACACACTCAGGTCCTGGGTCCTTCATCTACCATCTGACGTCGTCTAACATCTCGACCGCCCGCAGGGACACGGGCACCCCACCATCTTGGATTATTATTTCAAAGACTTTGCCTATTACTGGACACTACCACGGTAATTCTGAACTTACAGACATTCTATTCCCTTCCACCTCTTACCTATTTCTATCCAAACCAATCTGTTCACCTGGCAGGTATATTTATCTGTCAGCTTTAATATATATATTTTTGTGTGTAGTTTTAGAATAAAAACTAACGATTTCATCGTTCCAGTTTTGCCCTTGTTACTTGATGACCTGATCTATGCTAAGAGCTCTGTCCTCAGAAGACATACTACCAAATTGTTTTATTTTTATAAATTGTTAATGTACTAGCTAGGTTGCAAATAACCGTTTCGTCCCTTTAGGATTAGCTAGCCGGGGTCTCTTCGCCCCGATTCAATACGAAGAGTGGTGGCAGCAAATTAATTTGATTTCCAGCGTGAAATCAGTCATTTTATTTTTACCGATTGTACATACAATCGCGATTGCATCCTTTCTGGGCCCACCAACCAATCTTACACGTCTTCTGTGCTCACAGTGGATTCGCCTCCAGGAGTCTCTAGTTGACGAGACCTGTATGGCAACTGTGGCATAGTACGACGGGATTGGCGGGTGGTCGTCACACTTAGTACTATAAAATTTGCTGCTGTTATTGTCCCTCCTTCACATTTTCAAAAGTTGTGAGGTATTTCTAAAGTGTTTTACTGTCCCACAACAACTGTATTTTCAATACAAATTTCAATTCCTAACTATTGACCCTTATTTATTACATATACTGTGTATATTATACTTCATATAATCCTAAAAAAACAGCAAAGTTTTAAAAAGGGACTTTGAGAAAGGAGAATAAGAGAAAGATCAGTCGTCATCCTTTACTGGGTCAGTTGGCGGCAGCAATGCAATACAGGTTGAAGAATAAGGGACGACGACTGGTGAGTAGAGAAGATAAGGAAGAAAGAAAAGATGTTAAGTTTCACAAGGAGAAAATATGATGAATAAGAGCCCAAAAACCTTGTGGTCAAGGGAGACCAAACCAACATGGTCAAAAGGTGAATATTAAATCATCATGTCACAATCACAACATTACATTGGTAACACGTAAGATCTCCAAAAGTCTGTTTGTTGTGTGGCCTACTCCCATAATTACTGACATATTCTTCACATTCTTTCCTCTTCTATATGCCATGATGGGGGTTCAGTTAAATTGGTAATTCTCTTAACCAGATCTCAGTTACCACAAATAATCCTAGCATTTTTTTGTTGCTGAGCGTATTATAGGTGGTGACAAAGGGGATCCGGGTATCCTGTTGTGTTTTTTGGTGTCTTGTCTCCTATCTTTCTCCTCATCATTACTAGAAATCTGCCCTAAAGTTTTCTGTAGAAGAGGGCGTGCCATTTGGGTTACCTTGTTTCTTTTGATTTGTAGGGTTTGACTCCATGGTAAAGATTCCACCATAGGGCAAGGGTGAAAACTATCAAAAGTCAACATGCTATTTCTATCAGATCAGTTTCAAATTTGCCATTTTTTTTTACAGTAATTAAAGTATCAAGAAATTGTATCTGCTCAGTAGAAAACACCATGGTAAATTGCAGTTCACAAAATACGCTGTTCAGTTCTGATAAAAAGCCTTTAACATATACTCATCTGCTGTCCACATAGTAAACATGTCATCAATATATCAGAATCATTTTAAAACTTATTGATACTGGAAACTGGTGTATATGAAGAGTTCTGCAAATTCTGCCATATAAATATTACTCCACAGTAAAATTCCAGCTCACCTTTAGGGTTCATTCACACGTCCTTGTGTGTTTTGTGGATCCACAGATCCGCAAAACATGGACACCGTCAATGTGCGGACCGCACATCGCCGACACTAATAGAATATGCCTATTCTTGTCCTCAATTGTAGACAAGAATAGGGTATGTTCTATTTCTTTCTTCGGGAACGGAAATGGGGACCCGGAAGTGCGGGACCGTATTTCCGGATCCGGGCCGCACATTGTGCGGCCCCATAGAAGTGGATGAGTCCGCAATTCCGTTCCGCAAAATGCAGAACAGAATTATGGACGTGTGAATGGACCCTTAGTAGATTTTATCAGCCCCTTGTGCACGGAACAGGTAAGTAAGTCCTTTGGTAGCAAAACAATAAATAAAGTTCCAGCACTCCTTGTGTTGCTTGTTTCTTTATTTATGGTAACAAAATTACAGCATGTGGTTCAATCCTCACACTCCAACACCAGTTCAGGCGTTTCAGACACTTAGTCCTTAGTCAAAGCTGATGAAAAATACCAAGCTCTGTGGTATAAATAGGTGGTTTCAACTTCCTCCCAGCAAATCAAGGGAGGAGAAGAGAAGAGAAAAAGGAGAGGTGGGGAAACCACTTAATTAATTAGGCAAGGCATTTGTCTTTCTATCGTGTAACATA
This sequence comes from Bufo gargarizans, assembly GCF_014858855.1. Taxonomy (NCBI): domain Eukaryota; kingdom Metazoa; phylum Chordata; class Amphibia; order Anura; family Bufonidae; genus Bufo; species Bufo gargarizans. The sequence continues at coordinate 219,779,393 of NC_058084.1, forward strand.
TATAAAATCACACAAAAAATGTATTAAAAACGTATATATTCCCAGAAAAAACTATGCAGTTATTATTTCTTAGCACATAATTACCAAATTTGCATGATAAATATCACAAATTATTTATGGATTAAAAAAAAGCACAGTCTGAACACAGGAAAAAATGAAAAAAGCTATAACCATGATTTTCTATAGTACATATTGTGAAAACACAATATAAATGTCTTAAAACATTAGTTGAATGCGGACAAAAAATCCTTGTTGAATGGAATGTCAATCAATAAAATACATTAAAAGGCTTTCGTCACTCCCAAACAGCAATTTTCAGTATTGGACTTAATATAATTGCAAATGTACGCAGAGTCCATATATACCCCTCTTACCACTGGCTAAAAATAGTACTTTTGTGATATGCAAATTTCTTCACCGCATCCTCGGTCTAAAAAAACGCCCCCCTCCACCACTTGATTGACAGGGTCAGCGAGCGCTCTCCTCCTCCTACTGGCCCTGCCTGCAGCTCAAATCCCAAATCCTCATTCAGCGCAGGTGCTCTGAGTGAAGGACGCTCGCTTGGCTGCTCCTTCCTCAGTGTGAGTGCGCCGATGATGTCAGCCCTACACCCAGAAGAGAAGACGCCGGCATCGCTGGTAAGGAGGCGGAGAGTCCGGTGACGTCGCTGGATGCTTGATTTAGGTAAGTATTTGCCTAATAAGCATGCAGCCACTACAACCACCAACGAAATGGGGTGCCAGCATTTTACAAAAAGTATATTTAGACACACTATACCACCAACGCTTATAAATAATATACCCATAATAAATATATATATAGAGCATATATATATATGTATATCACATATAAATAAATACATTTAGATATATGTATATATATATATATATATATATATCTATATATAACATATAAATATATATATCAAACACAGACAAATAAATGTGTATATATATATATATATATATATATATACACAGTACAGACCAAAAGTTTGGACACACCTTCTCATTCAAAGAGTTTTCTTTATTTTCATGACTATGAAAATTGTAGATTCACACTAAAGGCATCAAAACTATGAATTAACACATGTGGAATTATATACATAACAAAAAAGTGTGAAACAACTGAAAATATGTCATATTCTAGGTTCTTCAAAGTAGCCACCTTTTGCTTTGATTACTGCTTTGCACACTCTTGGCATTCTCTTGATGAGCTTCAAGAGGTAGTCACCTGAAATGGTCTTCCAACAGTCTTGAAGGAGTTCCCAGAGATGCTTAGCACTTGTCGGCCCTTTTGCCTTCACTCCAGCTTACCCCAAACTATCTCGATTGGGTTCAGGTCCGGTGACTGTGGAGGCCAGGTCATCTAGCGCAGCACCCCATCACTCTCCTTCATGGTCAAATAGCCCGTACACAGCCTGGAGGTGTGTTTGGGGTCATTGTCCTGTTGAAAAATAAATGATGGTCCAACTAAACGCAAACCGGATGGAATAGCATGCCGCTGCAAGATGCTGTGGTAGCCATGCTAGTTCAGTATGCCTTCAATTTTGGACATCTGTCACTATTTATCATCTCTTGATAGTATGCCTCCCTATCCCAAAAAACTACCGCACCTCCTTTGTCTGCCATTTTTATTATTATCTATTCAGTTTTTTTCTAAAGTTTCAAGTGCTTTTCTTAGTTTCTTATTTAGGTTGCTGTATCTATTTCCCTGAATTTTTTTGTTAGCATGTATGGAGGTGAGCTCTTTTTCTAAGACTTCCTGAAAAATGTCCATGCTGTGCGTCCTTGATTTCAATAGATAGAACTGTGGGTTCTGGAACCGCGCCCTCCACAGCACTGTCATTGTTTTTAAACTCTAGGTCTGCAAGGCATATAAGAGACATTTGATCCTTAAAAGATAAATTCATGTAATTATTATTGACAACGTTATCATTAAAGACTGCTGACTCTGAGACATATTTATTGATATCTACTATAGTTGAAAATAGGTCAAAGTCAACAGTAGGCACAAAATTTAACCCCAGACTTAATACTTGTCTTTGATCTTTGGTAAGTACATACAGTGGATAGAAAAAGTATACACACCACTGTTAAAATGTCAGGTTTCTGTTCTGTAAACAAAATTGAAAAATATAAATAATTTCAGAACTTTTTCCACCTTTAATGTGACCTATAAACTGTACAACTCAATTGAAAAACAAACTGAAATCTTTTAGGTAGAGGGAAGAAAAAAATCTAAAAATAAAAGTGTACACACCCGTAAACTAATACTTTGTTGAAGCACCTTTTGATTGTATAACAGCACTCAGTCTTTTTGGGTATGAGTCTATCAGCATGGCACATTTTGACTTTGCAAGATTTGCCCACTCTTCTTGACAAAGACACTCCAAATCTTTCAGATTGCGAGGGCATCTCCTGTGCACAGCCCTCTTCAGATCACAACACAGATTTTTTATCGGATTCAGGTCTGGACTCTGGCTGGGCCATTCAAAAACTTTAATCTTCTTCTGGTGAAGCCATTCCTTTGTTGATTTGGATGTTTGCTTTGGATCGTTGTCATGCTGAAAGATGAAGTTCCTCTTCAAGTTCAGCTTTCTAGCAGAAGCCTGAAGGTTTTGTGCCAATATTGACTGGTATTTGGAACTGTTCATAACACTCTTGCTTAACTAAGGCCCCAGTTCCAGCTGAAGAAAAACAGCCCCAAAGCATGATGCTGCCACCACCATGCTTCACTGTTGGTATGGTGTTCTTTTGGTGATGTGCAGAGTTGTTTTTGCGCCAAACATATCTTTTGGAATTATGGCCAAAAAGTTCAAACTTGGTTTTATCAGACCATAACACCTTTTCCCACATGCTTTTGGGAGACTTCAGATGTGTTTTTGCAAAATGTAGCCTGGCTTGGATGTTTTTCTTCGTAAGAAAAGGCTTTCGTCTTGCCACTCTACCCCATAGCCCAGACATATGAAGAATATGGGAGATTTTTGTCACGTCTACCACACAGCCAGTACTTGCCAGATATTCCTGCAGCTCCTTTAATGTTGCTGTAGGCCTCATGGTAGCCTCTCAGACCAGTTTTCTTCTTGTCTTTTCATCAATTTTGGAGGGGCGCCCAGTTCTTGTAAATGTCACTGTTGTGCCATATTTTCTCCACTTGATGATGACTGTCTTCACTGTGTTCCATGGTTTATCTAATGCCTTGTAAATTATTTTGTACCCTTCTCCTGACTGCTACCTTTTGCTGTGGGATGCCACCAACTAGAGCAGCTGAACTTTATTTGGGGTTAATCAGAGGCACTTTAAATGATGGCAGGTGTATGGTGTCTACACAGGGGTGTGTAGACTTTTTATATCCACTGTAATTTGACAAATTCACAAGATCCAATGGAGCATAAAATTCACCGAAAAGTCAATTTTTTCTTTAACCAAGTAGCCAAATTGTGAGTTTTTTTGATGCTTGCGTCCTCTATATCTAACTCATTTTTTTTAATGTTTTTCTGCATTAGATTTATTTTTATTTTTAGTTTTTTTGTAGTAGGACACTTTAGGCTGTGTGCCCATTCACTCTGGATCGCTTGTGGATTTTTCATGAATAGACTCTTGGGTATCGCTGAGTATATCAGATGTATCCAATTTAGAGGAATTAAAACTCACTTTTTGTTGTTTTGATTGCATTTTTTATTTCCTTTTGGGTTTTTTCAAGATGTAGATTTTCTCTCCTCCCCCATTTATAAATGTGAATTGATTATTAACATAATCATGCAAGTCCCTTAGAAATTTAACGTGTTTGGTTTCCACAATGTTTTCTTCCAATTGTCTTATTGAAGAAATAATTTTTTGTTGCACAGAGGTGTAATCCAGAGAAGATTCATATTTATTTTTAAAGGTTGTTTACATTGATCTATTTCTATTTGAATACCAACAAGTTTTTCTCCTTCATGTTCAACAATAAGTTTCATTAGTTGCTTAGAACAATTGGAGAGTATGGTATTCCATTGTGTGACAAAATTGTCAGAGAAAATGGTGGTGGGAATCTTTTTTATTCTGAGTCCTCGAGGAATCATAGATTTTTCTAAATATTTGAGGAGGGTTGCATGATCCCACCAAAATTTGATTTCTTGGGACATTAATTTCTCAATTTCTTGCATTTTGTTTTTCATATCCAGAGTATCTTGGGATTGTTGATCACGTGTTGAGAAAACTTGATCTGCTTTTAATTTGCAATCAGGTATTGAATTATACGCCATTAAAGGGATAGAGTTGGAAGTGTTAGGACTGTTTCACACGAGCGGATGCCGTGCGTGACATCCGCTCCGTGAATGACAGCCAAGACCCGCTGCGGACAGAAGAAGCACAGAGCATTAACATGATTGATAATGCTCCGTGCCTCTCTGTGACCTCTTTACTACAAAATCACAGTGAGATAAAGTTGTCACTGTGATTTCGTAGTAAAGAGATCACAGAGAGGCACGGAACATTATCAATCATGTTAATGCTCCGTCCTTCTGCAGTCCGCATCAGGTCTTGGCTGTCATTCACGCAGTGTATGTCATGCACGGCATCCGCTCGTGTGAAACAGCCCTTAGCAGGATAGTCCAGACAGTTCTGCTATTTTCCCCATTAAATCGTATATTAATTGTAACACAACAGGAGTTAAATATATTATAAAATGTACAGAATGTAATCTATTGTATGTGGGCAGCACTTCAAGAAAGTTCAAAACTAGAATTCTTGAGCATATCAATGACATCACCATTCCTTCAAGTACGGGTATTTCAAATGTAGCAAGACACTTTATCCAAGAATACAATCGATGTGTGAAAGGTTTTCAAACCTTTGCCATTGAAAAAGTAATAGCTACACCTAGAGGTGGTGATATTAAAAGAACAATCCTGCTCAGAGAAGCATATTGTCACGAGGGTGTCAAGAGCCACGTCTGACTCCGTTATACCCGGGGTCAGGAAGTCGCAGCGGGTGGCTGCGCGCTCTATGTCTAAAGATCACGGTGTTTCTTAGTGTTTGTTTTCTGTGTTTGCCTTGCTATCCTTTTTGTCTCACTCAGGGATCCGTAGCTTCTCCTCCTCAGCTGTTTCTTGTCTGCCACTCCCAAACTCCTTATATTCTCCTCTCACACTTCTCTTGTTGCCAGTTATAGAGCTTCCTGCCTGGACATCTATGCTGACCCACTGGAGCTGAGAATCTGGTTGTTGTTCCAGAGTGCTACCCTCCGGATCCCTGTTGGGCTTTTGTTGTCTCCTGTTGTTGCCCACCTGGGATTATATGTTTAGTTTGTATTGTCTGTCCTCCCCTTGGTGTTTTCCTTTAGAGCTAGTGGTGCGGACTAGTGTTCCCACCGCCCTGTTCACTATCTAGGGCTCATCCTAGGGAAAGCCAGGGTTTTTAGGCACGTGATCGGCGTACGGGTGAGGAACCCGTCTAGGGACGACAGGGCAGCCAGGTGCCAGCCACAAGGTGAGTCAGGGGTCACCACCTTCCCTCTCACTAGGGCAGGGCCTCCCTCTTTTCCTCCCTCCGTGTCACGTATGTGACAGTTACGCCGATCGTGATATTATAACTGGCCCTTATTTTTTTTTTTGAGAAGGAAAAAAAAAAAAAATATATATATAATTTTTTTTATTTTTTTTCTCTCTACTTAGAATCCAATATGGATCCGATTGCTGCTTTGGCAAAACCGCTTCAAGGCCTGTCTTTGGAGGTGGCAGGATTGAAGGCGTCTGTCCTCCAACAGCAGCAGCAAATGCAGCAGACCGTAAGCCCAGCGGTTGCTATGGGTAACCAGGTTGTTACAGAACCCAAGGTTGTTCTTCCTGACAGATTCTCTGGGGGAAGGGACAAATTTGTGTTGTTCCGTGAGGCCTGCAAATTATATTTTAAGCTGCGCCCTTACTCCTCAGGTAATGAAGAACAGCGGGTGGGGATTGTTATTTCCCTGCTTCAGGGGGACCCGCAATCCTGGGCGTTCTCGTTACCCCCTGGTTCCCAGGCTCTCCGGTCAGTGGAGGGATTTTTTGGGGCTTTGGGTCTCATATATGATGACCCTGACCGTGTCGCCCTGGCTGAGTCGAAGTTACGGAGACTCCTACAGGGAGATCGGCCAGCAGAGGAATATTGCTCAGAGTTCCGCAGGTGGGCTACGGATACTCAGTGGAACGACCCGGCTCTCAGGAGTCAGTTCTGCTCTGGGTTATCTGAAAGGGTTAAGGATGCGCTGGCGCTGTATGAGACCCCCCTTTCCCTTGATGCTGTTATGTCCCTCTCTATCAGGATAGATAGACGTCTTAGGGAGAGATCGAAAATTCCTGAGCAATCGGTAACCTCTCCCAAGCAGCAGTTAGTCTGTACTGACTTGGATGAGCCTATGCAGCTAGGAGGAACTTCTCGTCAGGTCCGTCCTCCAGAGGTTCGCCGTAGGTGGGGGGCTTGTTTTTTCTGTGGGGGGAAGGGTCATTTCATTAATGTCTGTCCCTCCTTTCCCAAAAACAAAAGACCGTCGGAAAACTACTAACCCCAGGCTGTGCGGAGGATGTCAGCCGGGGGGTATACGTTTCCTCCATACGAACATCTCAATTTGTGTTGCCAGCGGTTATTGTTTTTGGTGTTAAGACGGAGTCTATTTCTTTTTTTCTAGACAGTGGTGCAGGGGTAAATTTGATAGATGCCCATTTTGCCAGCACTATGGGTTTGTCTCTCTGTACGCTGCAGAGACCCATTCCCATATTCGCTATTGACTCTGCTCCTCTGTCTCAGAGAAACCTCACTCACGTTGTCCATAACTTACATCTTCGGGTAGGGGACCACCATAAGGAGCGTCTTTCATGTTACGTTCTGGAGGGCCTTCCCTCTCCTGTGGTATTGGGTCTTCCCTGGTTGGTAGCGCACAATCCAGTGGTGGATTGGCAGGCCAGGGAGATATTGGAGTGGAGTGAGCATTGCAGAGAGAATTGCTTAAATAACAATTGCTTAATCGCCTCCATAGCTTCCCTACCTACATTTATTTCGGACTTTGAGGACGTTTTTTCTGAAAAGGGTTGTCAGAAGCTACCACCTCATCGTCCTTATGATTGCCCGGTTTAACCTGATTCCCGGTGCAAAATTGCCCAAGTCCAGGTTGTATAATCTTTCGGGTCCCGAGAGACAAGCCATGAAAGATTATATCTCCGAGAGTCTGGCCAAGGGACACATCAGACCCTCTTCTTCACCCGTGGCTGCAGGGTTTTTCTTTGTTAAAAAGAAAGATGGGGGCCTGCGTCCTTGCCTAGATTTCCGTGAGCTAAACCGGATAACCGTCCGAGACCCATACCCTCTTCCTCTCATTCCTGACCTTTTTAATCAGATTGCGGGTGCTAGGTGGTTCTCCAAACTTGATCTTAGGGGGGCCTACAATCTGATTCGTATCAAGGAAGGGGATGAGTGGAAGACAGCTTTTAACACCCCTGAGGGGCATTACGAAAATTTAGTCATGCCTTTCGGTCTAACCAATGCCCCTGCTGTCTTCCAACATTTCGTTAATGATATTTTTAGTCATCTCATCGGCAGGTTTGTAGTCATATACCTAGATGATATCTTTATTTATTCGGCTGATCTGAAAACACATGAAGTACATGTCAGGCAAGTACTGCAGGTCCTACGGACGAATAAATTATATGCGAAAATTGAAAAATGTGTCTTCGCCGTTCAGGAAATACAATTCCTGGGATATCTATTATCTGCTTCAGGTTTCCGTATGGATCCTGGGAAGGTCCAGGCAATTTTAGGTTGGGATCTTCCTGAGAACCTTAAAGCTCTACAACGGTTTTTGGGTTTCGCAAATTTCTACAGAAAGTTTATTAAAAATTATTCAGTGATCGTTAAACCCCTTACTGACATGACTAGGAAGGGGACTGATTTTTCTAAATGGTCTGACGCCGCTAAAATTGCATTTTCCTCTCTAAAAGAGAGATTTACCTCGGCACCTGTCCTAATTCAACCTGATGTCTCCCAGCCTTTTATTGTTGAAGTTGATGCGTCGGAGGTGGGAGTGGGGGCTGTATTGTCTCAGGGTCCGTCTCCTGGCAAATGGCGTCCTTGCGCTTTCTTTTCCAAAAAATTATCTGCAGCAGAAAAGAACTATGATATTGGAAATAGGGAACTGTTGGCGATTAAACTGGCGTTTAAAGAGTGGCGTCACTTCTTAGAGGGAGCAATCCACCCCGTCACGGTAATTACGGATCACAAAAACCTTCTGTACCTAGAATCGGCTAAGCGTCTCACCCCTAGACAAGCTAGGTGGTCGCTATTCTTTACCAGATTTAACTTTGTAATCACCTATCGTCCTGGGGCAAAAAATACCAAGGCAGACGCATTGTCTCGTAGTTTCCCTGGAGGGGGTAATGTTAGTGATCCGGTACCTATTTTACAAAGAGGAGTGGTTGTCTCTGCTGTACACTCTGTTCTAGAGGGAAAGGTGTTAGAGGCCCAGGGGGACGCCCCGGCCTCTTGCCCCTCAGAGAAATTGTTTGTACCGTTAAACCTGCGTCTTGAGTTATTGAAGGAACATCATAATTCGGCACTTGCTGGGCACCCGGGTAGTAAAGCAACCTTGGAGCTATTGTCTCGTCGTTTTTGGTGGCCAAGGTTGTGTCAGGATGTAATAGATTTCGTGTCTACTTGTTCTACTTGTGCACGCGCGAAAGTCTCTCATACACGTCCAGCAGGGTCTTTATTGCCACTTTTCATCCCCAATAGACCATGGACACATCTATCAATGGATTTCATCACTGACTTACCTTTGTCTGCGGGTAAAACAGTTATCTTGGTAGTAGTAGACAGGTTTAGCAAAATGGTACACTTTATTGCGCTACCCGCACTTCCTAATGCTAAGACTCTTGCTCAGGTGTTTATCAGTGAAATCGTGAAGCTTCACGGGGTCCCTTCCGATGTGGTTTCGGATCGGGGAACCCAGTTTATTTCTAAGTTTTGGAAAGCTTTTTGTACCCGTTTAGGGGTACACTTATCCTTTTCCTCAGCTTTCCATCCTCAGTCGAATGGACAGACTGAGCGTACCAACCAAAACCTAGAAACATATTTAAGGTGTTTTGCGTCTGAAAACCAAGAGGTGTGGTCATCATATTTACCGTTAGCCGAGTTTGCCATAAATAATCGCCGTCAGGAATCCACTGGCAAGTCACCATTTCTTGGTGCATACGGTTTTCATCCCCAATTTTGTACTTTCAAAGAGGGGGGGTCTTCTGGGGTTCCCGAAGAGGAACGGTTTTCTTCATCTCTTTCATCGGTATGGCAGAAGGTGCAAGCTAACTTGAAAAATATGAGTGGTAAATACAAATGCATGGCCGATAAGAAACGGTCGCCAGGTCCGGACCTAGGAGTGAATGACTATGTGTGGTTGTCTACTAGGAATTTTAAGTTGAAGGTTCCCTCTTGGAAACTGGGTCCTAGGTTCATTGGTCCTTATAAAATTGTAGCCGTCATTAACCCTGTGGCTTTTCGCCTGGAGCTACCTCAGACTTTTAAGATCCATAACGTCTTCCATAAGTCGTTGCTCAAGAAGTATGTTCCACCTCTAGAACCATCACCGCTGCCACCTCCTCCTGTTGTTGTGGATGGTAATCTGGAGTTTCAAATATCCAGAATTGTTGATTCTCGTCGGGTCCGCCGCTCTCTTCAGTATCTGGTGCATTGGAGGGGTTACGGTCCCGAGGAAAGAATGTGGGTTCCAGCGTCAGAGGTAAACGCCAACAGGTTGATTCAGGCTTTCCATGTCTCTCATCCGGAGAGACCTGGTCCTGAGTGTCCGGAGGCCCCTCGTGAAAGGGGGGGTACTGTCACGAGGGTGTCAAGAGCCACGTCTGACTCCGTTATACCCGGGGTCAGGAAGTCGCAGCGGGTGGCTGCGCGCTCTATGTCTAAAGATCACGGTGTTTCTTAGTGTTTGTTTTCTGTGTTTGCCTTGCTATCCTTTTTGTCTCACTCAGGGATCCGTAGCTTCTCCTCCTCAGCTGTTTCTTGTCTGTCACTCCCAAACTCCTTATATTCTCCTCTCACACTTCTCTTGTTGCCAGTTATAGAGCTTCCTGCCTGGACATCTATGCTGACCCACTGGAGCTGAGAATCTGGTTGTTGTTCCAGAGTGCTACCCTCCGGATCCCTGTTGGGCTTTTGTTGTCTCCTGTTGTTGCCCACCTGGGATTATATGTTTAGTTTGTATTGTCTGTCCTCCCCTTGGTGTTTTCCTTTAGAGCTAGTGGTGCGGACTAGTGTTCCCACCGCCCTGTTCACTATCTAGGGCTCATCCTAGGGAAAGCCAGGGTTTTTAGGCACGTGATCGGCGTACGGGTGAGGAACCCGTCTAGGGACGACAGGGCAGTCAGGCGCCAGCCGCAAGGTGAGTCAGGGGTCACCACCTTCCCTCTCACTAGGGCAGGGCCTCCCTCTTTTCCTCCCTCCGTGTCACGTATGTGACAGTTACGCCGATCGTGATACATATTGGATTTTTCGTTTAAATACCAGATGTCCATTTGGCTTGAATCTCAGAAAATAATTAATGTATTTTTATTGATTGATATTCCATTTTGTCAACAAGGATTATTTGTCTGCATTCAACTAATTTTTACACCATTTATATTGTGTTTTCACAATATGTACTATAGAAAATCATGGTTTTAGCTTTTTTTTTTTCCTGTGTGCATTTTTTTATCCATAAATAATGTATGATATTGATTATGCTAATTTGGTAATTATGTGATAAGAAATGATAACTACATAGGTTTTCTTGGAATAGATATGTTTTTAGTAACATAGTATATAAGGCCGAAAAAAGACATTTGTCCATCCAGTTCGGCCTGTTATTTTGCAAGTTGATCCAGAGGAAGAAAAAAAAAACCTGTGAGGTAGAAGCCAATTTTCCACACTTAGGGGGGAAAAAATTCCTTCCCGACTCCATTCAGGCAATTCAGTATTTTTATTTCTATTTTTATATATGTTACACAATAGAAAGACAAATGCCTTGCCTAATTAATTAAGTGGTTTCCCACCCTCTCCTTTTTCTCTCCTCCTTGCTTGATTTGCTGAGAGGAAGTTGAAACCACCTATTTATACCACAGAGCTCTGCATTTTTCATCAGTTATGACTAAGGACTAAGTGTATGAAACGCTTAAACTGGTCTTCTGGATGTAGAAACCATCCCCAAACACAAAATAATTCTGCCTGAGGACGATTCCCTCCAAATCCAGAAGAAAGGCGTGTACATCAGCAAAGAAAATAATTTTCACCATTCTGAATTCCCCTGTTGTGATCTATAGATGTATATAGGCTGACCACATCAAAATACATTAATATAACCTCCTTTGGGCATTGTAATGACTGTAACTTATCCCAGAAAATCATTTGTGTCTTTGACAATTAGTTGCCAATTCTCTCAGAATGTTGTCAATTTAAATAGCTATCAGTGTCAGGGGCACTATTTGCTAGGCACAGTTATTTTTGGGGGCACTGTGTGCCAATAATAGTTGAAGGGGGTACTATCTGTGTGCTGCTAGTATTTTCATGGGAACTGTTTCTGCAGTATAGCATTAAGGAACACAGTGGCAACACTACTAAGTACTAGGGTGTTGAGATGGTGGGAGGATGATGGTGGAAAAGTAGGAAATTAAGATGCCTGTGTGTCAAGCTCTGCAGAGACAAGAGATGGCTGAAAGAAATTATAATGATGGTCTGGTCTGAATGGAGAAGATAGAAATAGATAACATTTAGATCAGAGGAGATGTCACAGCATGTAAGAGGTATGGAGCACTGTATTACCCTGTAATGTGTTGTAGGGCTGTATGTAATTTCAATTTTTTGCCTCAGGCAGGGGGAAAGCTAGGTGCACCCTTGCCCCTTGCCGCAAAGCATTGAGGGAAGGGGGGCCCAAGCCGAACTCTTGCACCAGGGTCCATGAGCCTTTTGCTATATCCCTGCATGGATACACATACACCATAAACGGTCACCACACACATGTACACTCTCATACACATGTTTATCATACACATATTCATCCCACACGGATGCATTCAAACACATGTTCACCATCCATATGGACATACCTATACACATGTTCACCACACACATTGATGTATTCATAAACACATACCACACATATGGATGCATTCATATACACACACACACACACACACTCAACACTCAAGGATAAACTTACATACATAACGTATGCACACGGTATATATGTGTGTGTATTTATAAAGTATATACACAGCTGAGTTAGAGCAAGGGAGAGGGGAGATGAACAGAAGGCCGACGGTAGGCCATTTGCAGCACGCCAGACCTGCAGGGTATAGCGACAGTGAGGTCACGGTATGGGCAATCGAGGGCTACTCACTTTTTGGAGGACCCTGGGAAGGCATGCAGCAGTGAATGAGAGGCAGACACTAAGTCCTCTGGGGCACACTCTGGGTGTAGAGACCTGGCCTGATGTTGGGTGAGGTGCCCTGGTTGTTGCAGGTGTTTAGAGTGCCTGAGGCAAGGTCCCTTTAAGGATCGTGACGCCAGTGCCTGTAACGGTGGCACACCGGTTTGCAGGAGGATTAAATGAGTACGCAGTTGTTGAACCAAACGTTGCTTTACTTGGAGAAAACAGTCCAACTTTATACATGCAGTTACAGAAGATGTTAATGCAGTCATTTACAGTTCCAAATGCACAGCAGGTTTATATCACAGCAAGTTTCAATCTTGCAAGATACTTGGAGGGTATATATAGTTAATGCTTTGCAGTGCTATGCTGCTCTATCCCCACAGCTATTCTAGCTGGCTGGATCCCAAGGCCCGGATGCCTAATCGCTGGCTTAAATCCTTGGTATAAATTCCTTCCTCCAGTATTGGCACTTGCTTAAGGTTACAGTACCTTTGTTTCCTAGCTGTCTCACTGCTTGATGTGAAAGGTGGCTGCAGGTTTCTCCCAGGAGGTGCTGTCCTACTACTGGGGTATCTCAACTGAGCTATCCTTAGCCTCAGGAGCTTCAGGCTGACGAGGTAACTCCTCTAGTCCCCTGGAATACACTCGGTCTTCAAGCAGGCTGTACTCCATCTAGCCTCCTGGTGCAGCTAGAAACCAGGACTATCCAGCTGCATGTCAGGAGGAGGCCCTCAGCATATCCTGGGCTGGTGCCTTCTCACTTCTGTCTCCACAGACTCCTGACTATGACCTAACCACTCCCTGTCTGGGCCTGGACATTTATACTAGGGGCTCCCTATCTCCCTCTAGTGTCTGGGAGGCTAAATTACACCCCACTAGGCCTGCAAAGCATATAACAGGGGAAACCATTGCATGTAAAACACACAGTAAATTACATCAAATGCATAGATCAATACAATATCACTGTCCCTTGTGAGTAGAAGTACATGCTACCCAATTGACCCTTGTGTAGTGCCCACTCCTACCTAGTGGGACACTACACATTTTCCACAAGAAAAACTGGTGGGGTACAGAGGATTTTTGGTGGACAGCAGCAGGGCGTACATTTCAATCACTCGACCCCATAGTAAGAATTTAAATTGGGCCCCCATGCCCCATTTATAGCACATCCCAATACCTATCCCGGGCCTCTCCCCTCCCTTTGCTCCATGAACTGTACTTGCTGCTGCATGTTTTACTGTAGGCCCTCAGGGCCAGACTGGGATGACAAAAAAGCCCTTGCACCAGCGGCGTACATAGATAAGTAAGGGCCCAATAGCAATCTATAAGTTGTTTCTTTAGAAGGTAGTATCCTAACCAAGTTTTCAACCCCAGTAGAAGAGCAGATGATCCCAACTGGGCCCCCTCTTGCCCTGGGCTCCATAGCAGTTGCATGGTCTGCCGCTATGGAAATTACCCCCCTGCCTGACACACAAAAAATTTATAATAGATGCAGTGTGTACAGGTAAATAGTAATATAAAAAAAATTAAAAAATTATATATATAGTGGGGACTCGCACTGGTAGAAACAAATAAAGCTGGTCGGTCAGGAAAGGCAGTGAGAGCCCCCCTGAGTACTGCTCAAAAATGCAATAGGGAAAACTATAAGGGGCAGTATACTTGATAAAACTTCACTTTTAATAGTATATAGGAGATAAAAATGACCCCTACTGACAAACAACAAGTAAGACGTGCACCCTCAACAAATTTATAGTGAGAGAGCAATGACGGTTACAATACAGACAAAAACACCATTATGAATTTAAAGTGGGTAGAGAGAGCACAGAGGGGGAGCAAACTACTCATTGGTCCATAACCCCCTGTCCCTCCCACACCTTCGTCAGGGACATGGTAGTATGTGCCCATTGTCCCACATAGAGGACCAAATAAAAGGGGTTTGTATGGCAAGGAGTATGGCCGCAGGACCTGAACAAGAATACTGGTAATCAGAGAAAACAACTGAAATTCAGTTGTTCATTGAGACCATGAGGGGCAACCGTATTGAGAGTGACTCAACTGAATTTCAGTTGTTTTCTCTGATTACCAGTATTCTTGGTCAGGTCCTTGCCATACAAACCCCTTTTATTTGGTCCTCTATGTGGGACAATGGGCACATACTGCCATGTCCCTGACGAAGGTGTGGGAGGGACAGGGGGGTTATGGTCCCGAAAGACCAATGAGTAGTTTGCTCCCCCTCTGTGCTCTCTCTACCCACGTTAAATTCATAATGGATCCGAGTCCCCCCTTTGAATATATTCCCAATGGGGGGCAAGCCAGTTATGAGATCTTGCAGGCCGGAGGAGCGGCTTCTGCATGATATTTAATGTGCCCCAGTCCGGCGGTTTGCTAAACTGATGGCATCCCGATGGAGATGCTTACTCCATCGGCCGTTTGGGGCACATCTGCGGTAGTGCGGCTGCTACCTGGCTTCGATCCTGTGGCCGTGGCCATGACGCAATTGTGTCCTAAGTGGTTGCGGTCATGTGATGCAGAAGTCCAGCATTAGCCGTGCGTTCCACTTCTAGCCTCGTGAAATGCATGGGGCAGGGGTTTGAGGTGCATGCGCAGTCATGTGATTTTGGGCTTTCCGATCAAATGACCGTGTAAAGTAGGCACCTCACAGGACGTCATCAGCAGGTGTCCCGCCGGATGTAACCGGCCTAGATGATGCCCCTCAGCCCTTATAATGGGGCAGTTTCGCCCCACTGACTGCCGGTCACTACTTCAGCAGACACCACCACCCTGGGTCCTGCCTAATCGTGGGTTTACAGCCATTTATGACCGCAGCCACCAGAAAGTACGTGATTTTCTCCACGGTCCTACACTGGATGACTGATGGAGATGTTTTCTGGTTACTCTCTTCATGCATTGTGTATGTGTGTTTGTTTTTTACCATTATCTTTAGGCTCAGCCACATACTAGCAATAAAAAAATAGAGTCTCTGTTAAATACACCAATATCCTCGAGCGCTGCAAGTCTGAAGACAATGTGGGAAAAGTCTATTACTTGACGAAAATATACGGAAAAAGACTGCGCTGCAAGAGGAAAATCTTCTCTGTGTATAAAGTTCACTTTCAAGTCTTCAACTAGTAGAATCACAAACCACCTCACAATCCAACATTAGTGTGCAAATCTGTGGATAATGAAAAAACACATACTGACTGCAGCGAATTCATAGATTACTCCCTAACCACTGGGCTATCAGCCGCCAGGGATAACCATCATTTATGCCCCTTGTCCCCTGAAGAATCCTGGGGCTTCGATTGAAGAAACGCGTCGGAACACTTGAGTATTCCCCCATTTAGTTTTTTTGGGTGGAGTTATTCTCTCTTGTTTTTGTTTGCATGTGTGTTGCTCCAATGTATGGAATTCTCTTTCTTTTTTCTCCATTGATTAGGGCCTCACTAGGGCTTCCAACATAGGACTAGAGTTCCTGTCTGGGCTACCCCTTGCGGGGCATTTTTGGACCCCGTCCTTTGGACACACTCTTTAGGGTGAACTAGGACAAGTAGGGAGGCACTAGGGCTAGTGGGTAGTACACACTTACACCCTCATGCCTGACCTTCTACGTGATATTTGTCCAGCCCACTATTGGTATTTTTGTCTGTATTGTAACCATCATTGCTCTCTCACTATAAATTTGTTGAGGGTGCACGTCTTACTTGTTGTTTGTCAGTAGGGGCCATTTTTATCTCCTATATACTATTAAAAGTGAAGTTTTATCAAGTATACTCGCTCTGGTAGACAAGATTAGCGGACGCAGTATACAGTCAACAAGTTTTTTGGATCAAGCAGTTCAGTGTTTTATTCACACTTTAGGCAAGTGACAAAACAAGCAGTCATATTCAAACAAAAAGTCACCTTGTGGTGTTGGTGGTAATTCACACCATGCGGCAATTCTGCCTCAAATAGTCCTTTCTCATAGAAGCACCAACCTGTTTTCAAGCCAAACAGGTAGCAAGCCTTTATCCAGACAAAAGGCTCCCAGATTCCAACACAGAGACATGGCTTCCGAGCCCAGCTGCCTATTTAAGGACAGCCAGGTGCTGTCAAAACCTGGACCGGCATTTAAAATCCGGTCCAATATTTGACCTTACCTGGCTGTAAATCAGCCCAGCAGCACATGTTGGGAGGAAAATACCTATTTTCTCAGACCAAACCTCTCACTGTGTCACATACCCCCCTTTGTTCAACGAGGGGGTGAACACACGCCAGACAGTGTACCCGGGACAGGGCATCTGTGTTTCCCTGTAACCGGCCTGCCCTGTGTTCCACCAAAAGTTTTGTAGGGAGAGAAACCATCGGGTGACCCGGGCATTTCTGTCCTTGGCCTGGCTTATCCATAAAGAGGGGAATGGTCAGTCACCAGGCGGAATTTTCTCCCCAATAAATAATAGCGGAGAGATTCTAGTGCCCACTTGATAGCAAGGCACTCTCTCTCCACTATACTATACCGGGTCTCGGCTGGGGGTGAGCTTACGGCTGAGGAAGACAACGGGATTCTCCTCCCCGTTGACTTCCTGAGACAGTACAGCACTTAGGCCTACTTCGGAGGCATCAGTCTGTACTATAAACTTCTTTTTGAAGTTGGGCGTCACCAAAACCGGGGACCCACACAGGGCCGACTTTAAAGCGGAGAAAGCCTCTGCCGCCCGATCAGCCTAGTGAACCATCATTTACTTGTTTCCCTTTAAGAGTCCTGTCAAGGGCATGGCTAGAGTAGCAAAGTGGGGAACAAGCCTCATGAAATAGCGACCCATTCTCAGGAATTACTTTATTTGCCTAGGGGTGACAGGTCGGGGCATTTAAAATCCGGTCCGGTATTTGACCTCACCTGGCTGTAAATCAGCCCAGCATCTTGGTGCAGTTCCTTTGTTTGATCTTGCAGGACCTGTGAGGCTGAAGAGGATATCATCATAGGTCCTGGCACTGTTCTAACCTGGAAGCTACACTATGCTCTGTACAGTTCTCTTACAAGACCTGTGAGATCATTAAATGTCTTTTAGCGTTCTCCACTGATGATAGGAATTCCTGACTGAAGATGGACGGGAGCCAGTACTGAAGATAATTGGGGGGGGGGGGGGGGAGGCTATTCTCAACTGCAGGCCACACTTCCTCAGAGGCCCCATAGCAGCTGTGTGGTCTGTCTCTATGGGAAGTACGCCACTGGACAGCAACAGTCACATCAGACAGTATAACAGAGTGTACGAGTGCTGAGTAGCAGGAGCAGCAGCTTAGACGTCAAATCAGTGGCTGATTGCATTGATGATATTTAATGCTGCTGCTACTCAGCAGTCCTGCTGAAATTGTGCTCCGCTCTGCTGTATTTTCTGATATGCCGTTTTCATGACTGAAATCTGAGGGCTAACTCTCATGGGCCCCCTGGAGCGCTGAGTTCTAGGTGGTTGCCAAAATTGCCCTCATTATATTATATGTTATTAATTGACAGCATTTAAGGCATTGGCCCAACAGCCTGGTCATCTGGCAAAGTGTAAAAAAGAGCTTTATCAGAAGGAGTCTCCTGATTGAACTGGTCTTGTCAATATGTACTTTATAGTTCAGTCTCTTACCCCTCCTTTCTGATATATGTTGATTTTTGAGGAGATTGCAGCTGTGATCACAATCCTAAATGCAGGTTTCAGAACCATCTATGCACATTTTAATTTAGCCTTTTAACTTCATACATATACCACACAATACTTACTCTAATCTTTCTGACCAAAATTAGTGTTGATCACGAATATTCGAATTGCGAATTTTAATCGCTAATATTGGCACTTCGAGAATTCGCGAATATTTCGAATATCTCAAAATATATTCGTAATTGCGAATATTCAATTTTTGGGAAAATACCAGTTCATGCAAATTTTTATGCGAAAAATCTAAATGCGAATTTTATGCGAATTTTCGCAATCAAGAAAATAATGCCTGGAGATCTCGAATTCTCGAATATATGGCGAATATTCGCCCAAAAATTCGCCAAATATCGCGAATTCGAATATTGCCCCTGCCGCTCATCACTAACCAAAATATCTTGTCACAAACTCCTATTTGTGATGTGTCTCTAGAAACCAGACCTGTTTCAACAGATATAGATATTCTTCTAACACCTTCATATTCTTAGTGCTAACCACACATCTATTAGCACACTAGGTACAATTCTTATTCATAATAAACAATCTCTAATGCAATGCTATGGCCATAGGTCTTTCTTAGGCCTCTTGCACATGACCGTATGTATTTTGCGGTCCGCAAAAAATACGGATGACGTCCGTGTGCATTCTGAACAGCTGGCCCCTAATAGAACAGTACTATACTTGTCCTTAATGCGGACAATAATAGGACATGATCCATTTTTTTGCGGAAAGGAAATACGGACATACGGAAACGCAATGCACGCGGAGTACCTTCAATTTTTTTTTTGCAGACCGTATACGGAACCATTCATTTCAATGGGTCTTCAAATAAAACTGAAGGGACACAGAAAAAAAATACGTTTGTGTGCAAGAGGCCTTACTCGGATACACACCACATTAATTTAACAAAAGCTTAAACAGTTAATTTCTGAACATTTAACAAGCTCTAATTCCATAAATCTTTCCTACTTGGACACACATAGCGTTAGAGTAACAAAGACTTAGACAGTTAATTTCTGAACATTTAACTATCTAACTAATAACTCATTACATTACAAGGAATATTATTAAACAGAATATAAAAGGGGAAAGAATTAAAGGGGACAGAACCAATCATTACTTAATTATGGTAAAACACAGGAGCCGAGCGGGGAAGCAGAGAAGGAAGGGAAAGATCTCGGAGCCAGCACCAGAAATTAGGTACCATATTTTCAGGCGTATAAGACAACCCCCAACTTTTCCATTTAAAATACAGGTTTTGGGCTATACTCGCCGTATAAGACTACCCCTGAATGCCCAGCCCTCTCTGTCTTCAAGACAATCTTCTCCAGTCCAGGGAACTGACTGGGATCTGTGGATAGCACTGTTATGAGAAGGGGGATCTGTGAACGGCACTATTATGGGGAGGGGGATCTGTGGATGACACTATATAGCATCTTATGCTATATGTGTCATCCACAGATCCACCCCATGACAGTGTCATCCACAGATACCCCTCCCCATAACAGTGCCATCCACAGATCCCCCCTAAACAGTGCCATCCACAGATCCCCCTAAACAGTGCGATCCACAGATCTCCCTAAACAGTGTCACCCACAGATCCCCCACTAAACAGCACCATCCACAGATCCCCCCTAAACAGTGCCATCCACAGATCTCCCCTAAACAGTACCATCCACAGATCTCCCCTAAACAGTGCCATCCACAGATCCCCCCTAAACAGTGCCATCCACAGATCCCCCTTAACAGTGCCATCCACCGATCCCCCTAAACAGTGCCATCCACAGATCCCCCCTAAACAGTGCCATCCACAGATCCCCCCCTAAACAGTGCCATCCACAGATCCCCCCTAAACAGTGCCATCCACAGATCCCCCCTAAACAGTGCCATCCACAGATCCCCCCTAAACAGTGCCATCCACAGATCCCCCCCTAAACAGTGCCATCCACAGATCCCCCCTCCCCTAAACAGTGGCATCCACTGATCCCCCTCTAAACCGTGGCATCCACTGATCCTCCTCCCTGACTCTCACAGGAGTACATTTATAAACTGTAATCCGTAACTTTAACTTTAATCATTGCTCATCTCTTTACTAGGATACCTTACTCGCAGCTCCAGTAACAGCAGGCAGTGCGGGCGGTGCTCACTCACTGACGTCACGCGCCTGTGCTCACATCAGTGAGTGAGCGCCACCCCCCGCACTGCCTGCTGTTACCGGAGCTGAGAGTAAGGTATCCTAGTAAAGAGATGAGCAATGATTAAAGTTAAAGTTACTGATTACAGTTTATAAATGTACTCCTGTGAGCGGCGTGGCCCTGTATATTCTAACCCCTAGGCAAGTGTCTCCGTCACCATCGGAACACCTGGGGGATAGAATATACCATCGGATTTGAGTTTTCACGACTTCACTGAGATTGTGAAAACTCAAATCCGATGGTATATTCTAAACCCCAGGCAAGCGTCCCCGTCACCATGGGAACACCTGGGGGTTAGAATATACCATCGGATCTGAGCATACCCAGCGTATAAGACGACCCCCAACTTTAGAAAATAATTTCTAGTGTTAGAAAGTCATCTTATACGCCGGAAAATACGGTAAATATGCCTCCCTTTGGAGGTCAGCCAGAGAGGGAGGTTGCCAACCCCCCCAAAGATATACAAAACGTGTAAGCTCTAGAAACAGCATCCCAGGGACAGGATTTAACCCATAAGGGGTGGGTTTGCTTTCGTGTTATAAATTCCATTATAAGGTTCCGTTAAAATAGAGTTATAACAGAATTTTAGGATGGAATGCAAAACTGAACCCTTTAAGAGGCATTACATTTTGCTGTGTCCTTATACATGTCTATGGCCACAAATAATGGTTCTGTTTTGTTCCGTTATACATAATGGAAAAAAGTCCTGTCTTTCTATGGTTGTTGTAAGGGTACTTTTTTCAACCTTTGCATTAAAAACTTAATTGGGATATTTTTCTAACTTATTTATAGATCAGAACCGATTTGCTGAAACTGACCTTAGTTGAGGATCTGATGCCTCCTGTGGGCAGATCAATTTATCTGCTATTATAGTGATGTAATGACCGGCGTCACACACAGGGAGGAAAACAGGGAAAGCCCTGCCCAAGGGAGAGGGAAAGGTGGTGTACCCTAACTCACCTTGCGGCTGGCACCTGACTGCCCTGACGTCCCTAGACGGGTTCCTCACCCGTGCGGCGATCACGTGCCTAAACCCTGGCTTTCCCTGAAATGAGCCCTAGATAGTGAACAGGCCGGTGGGATCGCTAGTCCGCACCACTGCACTAAGAGGGAAACACCAGGGAGAGGACAGACAAATACAAACAAACACAAACACCCAGGTGGGCGACCACAGCAGTCCACAAAGGTCCAACAGGGATCCGGAGGGTAGCGTTCTGAAACAACCATCCGAGAACGCAGCAACACAGCTCCAGTGGGTCAGAATAGATGTCCAGGCAGGAAGCTCTATCTCTGGCAACCAGAGAAGTGTGAGAGAGGAATATAAGGAGGTTTGGAAGTGCTGGACAAGGAACAGCTGAGGAGAAGGAGCTACGGATCCCTGAGTGAGCCAAAAGGGTTTGCAAAGCAAACCCAGAAAGCTACCATAAGGAAAACAGCCCTATCTTAAATAGAGCGTGCAGCCAACCGCTGCGACTTCCTGACCCCGGGTATAACGGAGTCAGGCGTGGTTCTCGATACCCTCGTGACAGTACCCCCCTCTCTACGAGGGGCCTCCGGACACTCAGTACCAGGTCTCTCAGGATGAGAGGCATGAAAAACCCGAACTAACCTGTCGGCGTTTACCTCAGACGCAGGAACCCACATTCTTTCCTCGGGACCGTAACCTCTCCAATGCACCAGATATTGAAGAGAGCGGCGGACCCGACGAGAATTAACAATTTTGGATATCTGAAATTCTAGATTACCATCCACGACAACAGGAGGGGGTGGCAGCGGTGATGGTTCTAGAGGTGGAACATATTTTTTGAGTAACGACTTATGAAAAACATTATGAATTTTAAAAGTCTGAGGTAACTCCAGGCGAAAAGCCACGGGGTTGATGATGGCTACAATTTTGTAAGGGCCAATAAACCTAGGACCCAGTTTCCAAGAGGGAACCTTCAATTTAATATTCCTAGTAGACAACCACACATAGTCATTCACTCCTAGGTCCGGACCTGGCGACCGTCTCTTATCAGCCATGCATTTGTATTTACCTCCCATATTTTTCAAGTTAGCTTGCACCTTCTGCCATACCGATGAAAGAGATGACGAAAAACGTTCCTCTTCGGGAACCCCAGAAGACCCCCCCTCTTTGAAAGTACAGAATTGGGGATGAAAACCATATGCACCAAGAAATGGTGACTTGCCAGTGGATTCCTGACGACGATTATTTATGGCAAACTCAGCTAACGGTAAATATGATGACCACAACTCTTGGTTTTCAGACACAAAACATCTTAGATATGTCTCAAGGTTTTGGTTGGTACGCTCAGTCTGTCCATTCGACTGAGGATGGAAAGCTGAGGAAAAGGATAAGTGTACCCCCAAACGGGAACAAAAAGCTTTCCAAAATTTAGAAATAAACTGGGTACCCCGATCCGAAACAACATCGGAGGGGACCCCGTGAAGCTTCACGATTTCACTGACGAATACCTGAGCAAGAGTCTTAGCATTAGGTAGTGCGGGTAACGCAATGAAGTGTACCATTTTGCTAAACCTGTCCACTACTACCAAAATAACTGTTTTACCCGCAGACAAAGGTAAGTCAGTGATAAATCCATTGACAGATGTGTCCACGGTCTATTGGGAATGACGAGTGGTAATAGAGACCCTGCAGGACGTGTATGTGAAACTTTTGCGCGCGCACAGGTAGAACAAGAAGACACAAAATCTAATACATCCTGACGCAACCTTGGCCACCAAAAACGACGAGACAATAGCTCCAAGGTTGCTTTACTACCCGGGTGCCCAGCAAGTGCCGAATTATGATGTTCCTTTAATAATTCGAAACGCAGGTTCAACGGTACAAACAATTTCTCTGAGGGGCAAGAGACCGGGGCGTCCCCCTGGGCCTCTAGCACCTTCCCCTCCAAAACAGAGTGTACCGCAGAGACAACCACTCCTCTCTGTAGAATGGGCACCGGATCACTCACAGTACCCCCTCCAGGGAAACAACGAGATAGTGCATCAGCCTTGGTGTTCTTTGCCCCAGGACGATAGGTAATCACAAAGTTAAACCTGGTAAAAAATAGCGACCACCTAGCCTGTCTAGGGGTGAGACGCTTAGCTGATTCGAGGTACAGGAGATTTTTGTGGTCCGTAATCACAGTGACGGGGTGGACTGCCCCCTCTAAGAAGTGACGCCACTCCTCAAACGCAAGTTTAATAGCTAATAGTTCCCTATTGCCAATATCGTAGTTCTTTTCTGCTGCAGATAGTTTTTTAGAAAAGAAAGCACAAGGGCGCCATTTGCCAGGAGACGGACCCTGAGACAGCACAGCCCCCACTCCCACCTCTGACGCATCGACTTCAACAATAAAAGGCTGAGAGACATCAGGTTGGACTAGTACAGGTGCTGAGGTAAACCTCTCTTTTAGAGAGGAAAAAGCAACTTTAGCGGCGTCAGACCATTTAGAAAAATCAGTCCCCTTCCTAGTCATATCAGTAAGCGGTTTTACAATAAGTGAATAATCTTTAATGAATTTCCTATAGAAATTCGCGAAGCCCAAGAACCGTTGTAGTGCTTTGAGGTTCTCAGGAAGATCCCAATCTAAAATTGCCTGGACCTTCCTAGGATCCATACGGAAACCTGACGCAGATAAAAAATAACCCAGGAATTGTATCTCCTGAACGGCGAAGACACATTTTTCAATCTTAGCATATAATTCATTCGTCCGTAGGACCTGCAGTACTTGTCTGACATGCACCTCATGTGTTTTCAGATCAGATGAATAAATTAAAATATCATCTAGGTATATTACCACAAACCTGCCGATTAGATGACTAAAAATGTCATTAACGAAATGTTGAAAGACGGCAGGAGCATTGGTCAGACCGAAAGGCATAACTAGATTTTCATAATGCCCCTCAGGGGTGTTAAACGCTGTCTTCCACTCATCCCCCTCCTTAATACGAATCAGATTGTAGGCCCCCCTAAGATCAAGTTTGGAGAACCACCTAGCACCCGCAATCTGATTAAACAGGTCAGGAATGAGAGGAAGAGGGTATGGGTCTCGGATGGTTATCCGATTTAATTCGCGAAAATCTAAGCAAGGACGCAGGCCCCCATCTTTCTTTTTAACGAAGAAAAACCCTGCAGCCACGGGTGAAGAAGAGGGTCTGATGTGTCCCTTAGCCAAGCTCTCGGAGATATAATCTTTCATGGCTTGTCTCTCTGGACCCGAAAGATTATATAACCTGGTCTTGGGTAATTTTGCGCCGGGAATAAGGTTAACCGGGCAATCATAAGGACGATGAGGTGGTAACTTCTGACAACCTTTTTCAGAAAAAACATCCTCAAAATCCGAAATAAATGTAGGTAGGGTAGTTATGGAGGCGACTAAGCAATTGCTATTTAAGCAATTTTCTCTGCACTGCTCACTCCACTCCAATATCTCCCTGGCCTGCCAATCCACCACTGGATTGTGCGCTACCAACCAGGGAAGGCCCAGCACCACCGGAGTGGGAAGCCCCTCCAGAACATAACCTGAAAGCATCTCGTTATGGTGGTCCCCTACCCGAAGGTGTAAATTATGAACGATGTGGGTGAGGTTTCTCTGAGACAGGGGAGCAGAATCAATAGCGAATATGGGAATGGGTCTCTGTAACGTACAGAGAGACAAACCCAAAGAGCGGGCAAAATTGGCATCTATCAAATTTACCCCTGCTCCACTGTCTAGAAAGAAAGAAATAGTCTCTGTCTTATCACCAAAAATAATAACCGCTGGCAACACAAATTGCGATGTACGTATGGAGGAGACGTATACCCCCCGGCTGACATCCTCCACACAGCCTGGGGTTAGTAGTTTTTCCGACGGTCTTTTGTTTCTGAGGAAAGAAGGACAGACATTAATGAAATGACCCCTCTCCCCACAAAAAAAACAAACCCCACGCCTACGGCGAGCCTCAGGAGGACGGACCTGACGAGTAGTTCCTCCTAGCTGCATAGGCTCGTCTAAGTCCGTACAGACTAACTGCTGCTTGGGAGGGGTTACCAATTTCTCCGGTTCTTTCAACCTGTCCCTAAGGCGTCTCTCTATACGGATAGAAAGGGACATAACCGCATCAAGGGAAACGGGGGTCTCATATAATGCAAGCGCATCCTTAACCCTTTCGGATAACCCAGAGCAGAACTGACTCCTGAGAGCCGGGTCGTTCCATTGGGTATCCGTAGCCCACCTACGGAATTCAGAGCAATAATCCTCTACCGGCCGCTCTCCTTGTAAGAGTCTCCGTAATCTTGATTCAGCCAGTGCTACTCGGTCAGGGTCGTCATATATGAGACCCAAGGCCCCGAAAAACTCATCCACTGACCGAAGAGCCTGGGAATCAGTAGGTAAAGAGAACGCCCAGGACTGCGGGTCCCCCTGCAGCAGGGAAATAACAACCCCCACCCGCTGATCTTCATTACCAGAGGAGTAAGGGCGCAGTTTAAAGTATAACTTACAGGCCTCACGGAACGTCAAAAACTTGTCCCTTCCCCCAGAAAATCTGTCAGGGAGAGGGACCTTGGGTTCCGCAACAACCTGGTTACCAGTAGCAACCGCTGGGCTTGCGGTCGGTTGTAATTGCTGCTGTTGCTGGAGGACCGACGCCTTCAATCCTACCACCTCCAAAGACAGGCCACGAAATTGTTTGGACAGAGCAGCAATTTGATCCATACTGGATTCTAAGTAGGTAAAAAAAAAAATTATTTTTTTTTTACCTACACAAAATAAGGGCCAGAGATAATGTAATGACCGGCGTCACACACAGGGAGGAAAACAGGGAAAGCCCTGCCCAAGGGAGAGGGAAAGGTGGTGACCCCTAACTCACCTTGCGGCTGGCACCTGACTGCCCTGACGTCCCTAGACGGGTTCCTCACCCGTGCGGCGATCACGTGCCTAAACCCTGGCTTTCCCTGAAATGAGCCCTAGATAGTGAACGGGCCGGTGGGATCGCTAGTCCGCACCACTGCACTAAGAGGGAAACACCAGGGAGAGGACAGACAAATACAAACAAACACAAACACCCAGGTGGGCGACCACAGCAGTCCACAAAGGTCCAACAGGGATCCGGAGGGTAGCGTTCTGAAACAACGATCCGAGAACGCAGCAACACAGCTCCAGTGGGTCAGAATAGATGTCCAGGCAGGAAGCTCTATCTCTGGCAACCAGAGAAGTGTGAGAGAGGAATATAAGGAGGTTTGGGAGTGCTGGACAAGGAACAGCTGAGGAGAAGGAGCTACGGATCCCTGAGTGAGCCAAAAGGGTTTGCAAAGCAAACCCAGAAAGCTACCATAAGGAAAACAGCCCTATCTTAAATAGAGCGTGCAGCCAACCGCTGCGACTTCCTGACCCCGGGTATAACGGAGTCAGGCGTGGTTCTCGATACCCTCGTGACAAGTGACTGCTTCTCTTACATGGGGATCTAAAAATGCAGCACTCCAGTTGCCCAACTCACTTTGACATGCAAAGCTGTCCTGCTCTGCTGACCATGTCTTCTTTAAAGGGGTCGTCTCATTTCAGCAAATAGAATTTTTCATGTAGACAAATACAAGGCACTTACTAATGTATTGTTATTGTCAATATTGCCTCCTTTTCTGGCTTGATTTATTTTTGTATTACATTATACACTGCTCATATCCAGGGGTTATGACCACCCTGCAATCCAGCAGCGGTGGCTGTACTTCCACACTATAGGTAAAAGCATGGCCTCTCTGGTGGCTTGTAACTGCTCCGAGGTGGTGCCAGGGATAAGAGCTGCTGTGATAGCGTGCCTATGCGCGCTCCTCCTCTCCAGGATACCAGAGAAGTCAGCACTTTTTCCCATATTGAGCAATCATGACCACAACTGCTGGATTGCAAGGGGGGCTGCAACTCTCAGAAAAGAACAGTGTATAATGCAATAAAAAAAGGAATGAAGCCGGCAAATGAAGCAATATGGACAATCACAATACATTAATAATTGCCTTGCATTAACTTTGTCTACACGATAAATTGCTGAAGTAAGACAATCCCTTTAAGCTAATCTTCTACATTGCAGAAGGGGTTGTTAATATCCCAAACTGTTACTTAAAGGGGTTTTCCAGTTTACATCAACATCTTTTAAAATAATAATTTATGATGGTAGCTGTAATTTTGCAATCTATTTATTTTAACTTTATTGCTATCTTCCATTCTGGCCTGTGGTCATATGACCATTTCTAAGTAGCTCTTTCTTATTTCCTGTGATGTTATTTCTATGTGTGGTGAGCCCCTGTGGAGGTGGTGCAGAGGATGGGGGTAATAGTGGCCCTGATGAGATGTTGTGTCGTGGTGTACTCTGTCAAGCAGTTGCTCTCTAGTGATCGTTGCAGTAGAAAGTTAGTTGGAGGAATCAGGCCGGAAGTAAAAGAATAACAGTCTCTTTACTCAGTGCAAAATATAAATTGTAGTACATTCAGCAGTAGTTTGGACAAAGTGCAATTTCTATCCCCAGGTGATGAGTGGCTGGCAAAATGGCAGTTTATGGCACCTCAGGTGTGTTATTTTACTGGTGTGTGTGCGTCTCTCTCTCTCTCACACATGCACAGTTCTGAATAACAGCTGTATGCTGGTACTTGTGGATGTAGGTGAAAACAGTGAAATACCGGCTTTGTGTTGGTCTGGCCTGCATGTTGTCTAAGTGATGGGTATCCAGCCACACCAGTTCATGCCAAGTGTACATACATACCATAAAAACAAGAACATACCAAAGAATTGCAGATGCCCCAAGGTCTGGATTACTGCACATGGGTGTGCCACAAGATCAGTGGGCAGTGATAAGGGATTGTCTATGTAACTAACAGGGTGAGAAGAGCTATAAAGTAGCTGGGCATTGTTAGAGGCAGTGTCGCGGTTGTGACAGAGAAAGGTCAGGTGCATCATGGGATCGGTTGTATACAACAACAGGAAGTGCTGCATACAGGATGTAAACATCCAGAGTGAACTATGAACATGATGAAAATGGGTCAGGAGATTTCAAATTGAAACAAAAAAGCACAGGGAAGATGTACATGAGGTAAGCAACTACTTGAGCATATCTGTTATAAACCATTCTAATTCTAAAGAGGCTTTGCAGGATTTTAATACTAATGACTTAGTAAAGATCATCAATATCAGATAAGTGGGACTCAACCCGCTGCAGCCACATACCCAGTTGTTTGCAGTGCATCGAAATTAGGCACTAGAAAAGCACAGCTCCATGTGCAGCATCCTGCTCTTACAAGCGTCATATACTGCAGAGTGCAAAAGTATATTGTCATCATGTGATGTATGCATTCACTGTGTATTTATGTAAGCACATGATAATCATAGGCTATATCTCACAGCCACCACTAGATGGGACTGGTGTCACCCTCTATATAAGGAGAGGAGTGAGTCAGCACAGTGAGTTCAGTGTGCTAATCCAGTCCAAACCAGTCAGAGACAGCGCAGTATTAGAGCAAGCACCAAGATGTGAAGCTGACGCTCTAGCCACCCCTGGACCAGGTATCAGCCAGGGGAGGCCTAATAGAGCAGACAAACAACTGCCAGAAGCAGGCCAGATGTAAAAGAGAGGTGTAGTGCAAGTACAGTAAAGGTAACTTGTCTAAAAGGACTTATGGACTCCATGGCACCCATGGTTCAGGAATTGCCTCCAATGCCTGAGCATACCAAATTACAATATGGCCCACTGTGAGAATCTCCACGTCTCAAGCTGGATCCTGTGGAAGTGTACTGTAAGTACAGCAATTTGTTCAAAGAAGGGAGCAGAAGAATTTGCCGGCCGTTAGGGAGAACCACCCTGTTGGTTGCTAGAAGTAAAGTGTACACCCCGTTCCTGGATGCTTATGTGTACAAGTCAGTTAGTAAAGTGCGGAATAAGGGAGATTGCTTAAAACATCTAAAGAGACACCAGTTTGACCGATGGTTATCTGTGAAGCTGTGAGAACTGTACCATCTGAGGAGACTACATTTCTGTGTCATCAGCCAGTCCATAACAAGTATGGCCTGTCCTCAATTGTTTGCATGTAAAGCTTCAGTAAAGAATTGTTGTTAACCTAGACTCATTGGGGGTCATTTATTAAGACTGGAGTTTTAGACAACAGTCTTAATAACCGTTATATCTGTCAGTGAATCCACCGAAGATATGAAGAGGCGCAGGTCTCTACATAACTTCGGTGCATCCAGTACCAGTCTACAGTAAATGTAAGCCAGCTTCCTAACGTTTATACAATTTCCCACGCCTAAAGCAGGCATAGAGAATGATGACTGAGACTGGCCTGCCGTCTCTAACCATTGAGCCGCAATCTACGCCAGAAATATGCCTAATATAGGTGTATAACTGGATAATAAATGACCCCCATTATTTCTACTGTACATATGAACCTCTGCATCAAACCTTCTGCATCCATCTGGCTATCCTCACTCGCATGTGCCCCTACAGCCTGGTCACTGCACATCTACTGTGTAGTAGCCGTAGCTGATTACTGCATTGAAATTGATTTGAATTACAGTAGGTCCTGGGGTGCTTCCTGGACATCCAGGGCAGTTTTCACAGAAAGTGTATAAAAATGAGCAGTAGTTTCATTAAAGTAATGGAATGATTCTGCCATTCCAAGTCATATCCTAGACAGAATGTTTTTTTTGTATTATTTTTTTATTATTTTTTAATTAATGTTAACTTATGGTGAGTTTCAGACATGATATCAGGTTGACTGTACATTACACTGCTTAGCCTGTGTCTTATGTCTGAGATACCGTATTAGATCAGACCTCTGGAATTCAATGCCAAGGTGGAAGCACAGATTTGACAATTACTAAGGACTTAGAGTGCAAAGCAAACATTCCATAATGCTATCTTTATAAAGTACATTTGTGAATGTTGTGTACTGCAACAAGAGATTTAAGTTTATCCATTCTTTTCATTTTCCAGGTTTCATTAATAATATGTGAATGAAATAAATATAATTCCTAGAAGTGAGCTGAACCCACACCAAAGTCAAAAGCTTGACCCTAGTTGTTCTTTAAATCCGAAAATACAAATTCCTTCTTAATAAAAAAAAGAGAAGCTTTTAAGTGGTTTGAAAAGCCTTGAGGAATAAATTGGAAGCAGCTTATTAAGATACACAAAAGAAGTGGCAGTAATTTGTATGCTATGTACAGTTACTTTTTAAAGGGATATTTCATTCTCATAAAGTGATATAATTTACAGTAGTCATGAGAAAGCAGTGATCTGAATGCTCTGCAGATAATCCACTTGTGGAGAGACTACTCAGAAGCATTTACAGTTAGTCCATATATATTTGGACAGAGACAACATTTTTCTAATTTTTGTTCTGTACATTACCACAATGGATATTGAACAAAACAATTCAGATGCAGTTGAAGTTTAGACTTTCAGCTTTATTTCAGTGGGTTGAACAAAATGAATGCATAAAAATGTAAGGGACTAAAGCATTTTTTTAACTCAATCCCTTCATATCAGGGGCTCAAAATGAATTGGACAAATTAAATAATTGTAAATAAAATGTTAATTTCTAATACTTGGTTGAAAACACTTTGTTGGCAATGACTGCCGGAAGTCTTGAACTCATGGACATCACCAGACGCTGTGTTTCCTCCTTTTTAATGCTCCCCCGGCCTTTAATGCAGCGGTTTTCAGTTGCTGTTCATTTGCGGACCTTTCTGTCTGAAGTTTAGTCTTTAATGAGTGAAATGCTCTATTGGTCTCAGATCAGGGGACTGACTCAGCCATTCAAGAATATTCCACTTCCTTGCTTAAATAAACTCCTGGGTTGCCCATCTGTAAAACGCTGATCAATCAGTTTGGCTGCATTTGGCTGGATTTGAGCACATAGTATGTCTCTGAAAACCCCAGAATTCATCCAGCTGCTTCTGTCCTGTGTCACATCATCAATAAACACTAGGGACCCAGTGCCACTGGCAGCCATGTATGCTCAAGCCATCACACTACCTTCGCCATGTTTTACAGATGATGTGGTATGCTTTGTATCAAGAGCTGTACCATGCCTTTGCCTGCGGTTGTTTTGCGGTGAACTTTTCACCTAGCATGTAAAAAAATGGCGATATCCGCCGTCGCCATATTATTTTGCATTGCGCCGAACTTTGACCCATGACACATCCATCAGGTGGGACAGGACAGCCAATTGAGACGTTTCAGCACATGAACACCCGCCCACCCTATCAAAGAAAGCGATCTGGTAGCCATTTTTGCATTTTTTGTTTTGCCAGTGTAGGGAGAGGTTGCTTTGTGGAGCAGAGACAGGCTGTTAGGGACACCAAACGCTAGCTAATAGGGCCAAAGAAGTCCTTTTAAGGACTGGAATAGGTGTGCTATCGATAGGTGTAATATACTAAGGGGTGTGATACACTTATAATATACTTTTTAACATAGAAAGTATATTATAGTGCATTTGTATTGTGCAGTAGCTGTGTGCGGTTCTGCTGCGATACCGCAGCTATATAGAGGGACAAACGCTATTGAAACAACTAATTGCAACGGGTGCAATATACCTGTTGCACCCCAAAAAAAACTGATTGAGCGTGTGATATACCTATAATATACTTTATAACATAGAAAGTATATAGCGCATTTGAATTGTGCAACAGCTGCGTGCAGTTCTGCTGCGATACTGCAGCTATATAGAGGGACAAGTGCTATTGGAACAACTATTGAGGGGTTTGATATACCTTATTCCACAAAATACAGATTGATGGCTGCGATATACCTGTTGCCACAAATAAACAGGGTGGTGTGATATAATTATTGTGGAAAAAATATATAATTAAGGGGTGTATATACCTGTTTTCACAAAATACTGATTGAGGGCTGCGATAAACCTGATTCCACAAAATACTAATTAAGGGGTTTGATATACCGTTTCTTACCAGATATTGATTCATTGATTTCTTCAGATGTGGAAGATGCAAAAACTGCAAAACCACAAAGTTCCCTAAAAGAACAAATACAGTCGTGTCCACACAAAACGACTTTACATACCAAATTCGAGAACACCTCTCCTGTAACTCTATGGACGTGATTTATTTACTACAATGTCCTTGCCAAAAACAATATGTGGGCAGGACTAAAAGACTTTAAAACAAGAGTGTCAGAAAATATGGCAAACATCACTAAGGGATACGAATTACACACAATCTCGAAACATTTCAAAGAACATCAGAACAGTGACCCCTCATTACTGACCTATACGGCTTTCGAAAGAATTAAGCAACACAATGATACCTATGGGCCTCAATGCTTAAATGGAGATATTTGGTTTCCTGTGATCATAAGAGAAACTCCAGACTGGGTGGGATGTCCCCTGGTGACACAGAGTCAAGTGTCCGGCTGTCTATCAGCACCTTGACCCCGTCTCCCCGGGTGATCTCTCACCCCTTTACCACTATATTCAGCTCATACACAAGAATAGATACATCTAACAAGACTACTACATATGTAGAACCCCATGATCCCAAACATCTCATTTTGACATACTTTTAACATTCATATATGTTCCATTTTTATATCTACTTTCATTTTCATCAAATTTTTTATCTCTATTTTATATTTTATTATTTTATCATTTTTATATTATCTTCATTTATATATATATATATATATAATTTTTTTTATATATATATATATATATATATATATACACATATATATATATATATATTGTGAATACTTCTATATACCATATGTTCTCAATATATTAACCAACACAATTTTTGCACAATTCTGTGTGGACTCTGGACTACGGCATCCATTTAATTATCCGTCCCGTTTTCTGAAAGACCAAAGGAGGAGCTTACAATCCCCTCCTCCCAATTAATCAATCAACTAATCAATTATAGCAATAAAGACAAAAGAGTATATATGGGCAAAGAGGACTATGGCTACTCATATCCACTGAAGAAGGAGCTAAAAGCTCTGAAACGCGTATGGGGAGAGAGCAGCCATAAGTCCCATATTCATACTGGCCAGTATATGGAAAAGTTTGCAGTGGATACTAAGAAGACCCCGCATTTTAAATAATCGTGTTCATTTCGAATAATACCGCTCAGTAGAACACGTGGGACGCCGACCGCCGAAAAAACTCTCACTACCCGGAAGTGACGTCACCGGAGGAGAAAAGCGCGCAACGGCAAGACTTCTGTAAATCCACGTGCAGAGCGAGGACGCCGCCAACTACCTAGACAGAGCAAGGACGCTGCCTACTACCTGGACAGCCGGAGAAACACAGAAGAGCAGTAATGTACCACTGTGTTATTTCCTTTCCAGATGAAGACCCAGCACTTTAATACAAACGCAAATATAGGAGCAGATACATGAAACATCTAGTTGCAAAAGATCTATCTGTATGCACTAACTCTGACTTCATTCTGACTTTTCTCTTTTAATATCAGTGACTAACATAAAAGCTATCATTGGGGATCAATCCACTATTAATATGAACTGTTTTTTTTACCATTTATATGAATCTATTTATATGAACTCAGAACAACCTTTTGAACTAACTGCTTTTTTACCATTTATATGAATTTATCTATATGAACTCATAACAACCTTTTGAACTACATGAATTTTGCGATCTATGATCTATAAGCATTTTCTATGAACATTTTTTATGAACATTTTCTAGGAACAATTTTTATGAACCTTTTTATGGACTTTCTCTGAATTTTTTGAACTTGGTAATGAACTATAAGAATCTCTAATCACAGATGGACACTGATTAATATATTTTGACACCTATTGATTATATGTCCTCTATATATATGGACATCAACTTATAACTCTGTCAAACCCTGAATATTATATATTTTTATTGGAACCAGCACCTTGTCACCTATTATCTATTTATTTAATCTATCTATTTATATATCCAGTCACTTCTCATTATTCCCTAATGAGTACACATATCACAAGTTCTATTAAAACCACATAGTCAATCCAGACTACTATATGTCAATTACCAACTGACGACTACTAATTGATACCTTTTAAGTTCCCCCTATTCTTATTATCTAATAAACTTTAGCTTCCTTGGACTGAGCACAGCTATAATTCTGCTACTGGAAGTGAGCTACCTAAACTGCATATAAATATTGATTGAGGCCTGCAATATACCTGCTTCCACAAAATACTGATTTTGGGGTTCGATATACCTGTTTATAGCAAATAATGATTGAGGCCTAGGATATACTTGCTTCCCAAAAATATTAAAAAAAGGGGTTTGATATGCCTGCTTCCACAAAATACTGATTGAGGGCTTCAATATACCTGCTTCCACAAAATACTGAATAAGGGGTTTGATATACCTGCTTCCACAAAATAATGGCTGAGGGCTACGATATACATGCTTCAACAAAATACTTACTAAGGGGTTCGATATACCTGTTTCTACCAAACATTGATTAAGGGGTGCTATATACCAGCTTCCACAAAATACTGATTGAGGGCTGTGATATAACTGCTTCCACAAATTACTGATTAAGGCGTTCGATATACCTGTTTCCACCAAATATTGACTCAGGCCTGTGAGAGACCTGCTTTCACACAATACTGATTAAGGGGTTTGATATCCCTGCTTACACCAAAGATTGCTTGAGGCCTATGATATACCTGCTTCCACAAAATACTGATTAAGGGGTTCGATATACCTGCTTCCACTAAATACTGATTGAGGGCTGCGATATACCTGCTTCAACAAAATACTGATTAAGGGGTTTGATATACCTGCTTTCACAAAATACGGATTGATGGCTACGATATACCTGTTGCCCAAATAAACAGGGTGGTGTGATATAACTGTTGTGGCAAAAAAATATACAAACCGGATTCCAAAAAAGTTTGGACACTATACAAATCGTGAAAAAAAACTGATGTGGAGGTGCCAACTTCTAATATTTTCTTCAGAATAGAACATAAATCACGGAACAAAAGTTTAAACTGAGAAAATGTACCATTTTAAGGGAAAAATATGTTGAATCAGAATTTCAAGGTGTTAACAAATCCCCCAAAATTTGGGACAAGGCCATTTTCACCACTGTGTGGCATCTCCCCTTCTTCTTACAACACTCAACAGACGTCTGGGGACCGAGGAGACCAGTTTCTCAAGTTTAGAAATAGTAATGCTCTCCCATTCTTGTCTAATACAGGCCTCTAACTGTTCAATCGTCTTGGGCCTTCTTTGTTGCACCTTCCTCTTTATGATGAGCCAAATGTTCTCTATAGGTGAAAGATCTGGACTGCAGACTGGCCATTTACCCCATACCATCAGAGATGCGGGCTTCTGAACTGAGCGTTGATAACAACTTGGGTTGTCCTTGTCCTCTTTGGTCCGGATGACATGGCGCCCCAGATTTCCAAAAAGAACTTCGAATAGTGACTCGTCTGACCACAGAACAGTCTTCCATTTTGCCACACTCTATTTTAAATGATCCCTGGCCCAGTGAAAACGCCTGAGCTTGTGGATCTTGCTTAGAAATGGCTTCTTCTTTGCACTGTAGAGTTTCAGCTGGCAACGGCGGATGGCACTGTGGATTGTGTTCACTGACAATGGTTTCTGGAAGTATTCCTGAGCCCATTCTGTGATTTCCTTTACAGTAGCATTCCTGTTTGTGGTGCAGTGTCGTTTAAGGGCCTAGAGATCACGGGCATCCAGTATGGTTTTATGGCCTTGACCCTTACGCACAGAGATTGTTCCAGATTCTCTGAATCTTCGGATGATGCTATGCACAGTTGATGATGATAGATGCAAAGTCTTTGCAATTTTTCGCTGGGTAACACCTTTCTGATATTGCTCCACTATCTTTCTGCGCAACATTGTGGGAATTGGTGATCCTCTACCCATCTTGGCTTCTGAGAGACACTGCCACTCTGAGAAGCTCTTTTTATACCTAATCATGTTGCCAATTGACCTAATTAGTGTTAATTGGTCTTCCAGCTCTTTGTTATGCTCAAATTTACTTTTTCCAGCCTCTTATTGCTACTTGTCCCAACTTTTTTGGGATTTGTTGAAACCGTGAAAATTTTAATCAACTTATTTTTCCTTTAAAATGATACATTTACTCGGATTAAACGTTTGATCTGTCATCTACATTCTATTACAAATAAAATATTGACATTTTCCATCTCCACTTCATTGCATTCAGTTTTTATTCACAATTTGTTTAGTGTCCCAACTTTTTGGGAATCCGGTTTGTAATTGAGACGTTTGATATACCTGCTTTCACCAAATACTGATTGAGGAGTGCGATATACCTGCTTCCACAAAATACTGCCTAAGGGGTTTAATATACCTGTTTCCACAAAATAGTGATTGAGGGCTGCGATAAACCTGCTTCCACACAATAATGATTAAGGGTCTCGATATACCTGTTCCACCAAATATTGATTGAGGCCTGAGATATACCTGCTTCCACAAAATACCGATTAAGGGGTTCGATATATCTGTTTATAGCAAATATTGATTGAGGCCTAGGATATACTTGCTTCAACAAAATATTGATAAAAGGGTTTGATATGCCTGCTTCCACCAAAATACTGATTGAGGGCCGCGATATACCTGCTTCCACAAAATACTGAATAAAGGGATTGATATACCTGCTTCCACAAAATAATGACTGAGGGCTGCCATATACCTGCTTCAACAAAATACTGATTGATGGGTTCAATATACCTGTTTCCACCAAATATTGATCGAGGGGTGCGATATACCAGCTTCTAAAAAATACTGATTAAGGGGTTTGATATACCTGCTTCCATAAAATACTGATTGAGGGTTGCGATATACCTGCTTCCACAAAATACTGATTAAGGGGTTTGATATACTTGCTTCCACAAAATACTGATTGAGGCCTGCGAGATACCTGCTTCCACACAATACTGATTAAAGGGTTTGATATACCTATTTCCACTAAATATTGATTGAGGCCTGCGATATACCTGCTTCCACAAAATACTGATTGAGGGCTGCGATATACCTGCTTCCACAAATAATGATTAAGGGGTTTGATATACCTGCTTCCACAAAAAAAATTGTGAGGGCTACGATATACCTGCTTCCATAAAATACTGGATAAAAGGTTCAATATACCTGTTTCCACCAAATATTGATTGAAGCCTATGATATACCTGCTTCCACAAAATATTGATTAAGGGGTTTGATATACTTGCTTCAATAAAATAATGATTGAGGCCTGCGAGATACCTGCTTCCACACAATAATGATTAAAGGGTTTGATATACCTGTTTCCACCAAATATTGATTGAGGCCTACGATATACCTGCTTCCATAAAATACTGATTAAGGGGTCTGATATTCCTGCTTCCACAAAATACTGATTGAGGCCTGCGATATACCTGCTTCCACAAAATACTGATTAAATCGTTGATATACCTACTTCCACAAAATACTGATTAAGGGATTAGATATACCTGCTTTTAAAAAATACTGATTGAGGGCTGCGATATACCTGCTTCCACAAAATACTGATTAAGGGATTCGATATACCTGTTTCCACCAAATATTTATTGAGGCCTGCGATATACCTGCTTCCACAAAATACTGATTAATGGGTTGATATACGTGTGTCCACCAAATATTGATTGAAGGGTGCGTTATACCTGCTTCCACAAAATTCTTATTAAGGGGTTCGATATACCCGTTTCCACCAAATATTGATTGAGGCCTGCGATATACCTTCTTCCACAAAATACTAATTGAGGGCTACGATATATCTGCTTCCATAAAATACTGAATAAGGGGTTTGCAATACCTGATTCGACAAAATTCTGATTAAGGGCTGCGATATACCTGATTTGACAAAATACTGGTTAATGGGTTTGATATATCTGCTTCCACAAAATACTGATTGAGATATGTGATATACCTGCTTCCACAAAATACTGATTAAGGGGTTCGATATACCTGCTTCCACAAATACTGATTAAGGGGTTTGATATACCTGCTTTTACAAAATACTGATTGAAATATGTGATATACCTGCTTCCACAAAATACTGATTAAGGGGTTCGATATATTTATTTCCACTAAATATTGAATAAGGCCTGCGATATACCTTCTTCCACAAAATACTGATTGAGTGCTGCAATATACATGCTTCCACAAATAATGATTAAGAGGTTTGATATACCTGCTTCCACAAAAAAATGAGTGAGGGCTACGATACACCTGCTTCCACAAAATACTGGACAAAAGGTTCGATATACCTGTTTCCACCAAATATTGATTGAAGCCTACAATATACCTGCTTCCACAAAATACTGATTAAGGGGTTTGATATCCTTGCTTCCACAAAATAATGATTGAGGCCTGCGAGATACCTGCTTCCATACAATACCGATTAAAGGGTTTAATATACCTGTTTTCACCAAATATTGATTGAGGCCTACGATATACCTACTTCCATAAAATACTGATTAAGGGGTCTGATATTCCTGCTTCCACAAAATACTGATTGAGGGCTGCGATATACCTGCTTCCACAAAATACTGATTAAATCGTTGATATACCTACTTCCACAAAATACTGATTAAGGGGTTTGATATACCTGCTTTTAAAAAATACTGATTGAGGGCTGTGATATACCTGTTTCCACAAAATACTGATTAAGGGGTTCGATATATACCTGTTTCCACCAAATATTGATTGAGGCCTGCGATATACCTGCTTCCACAAAATACTGATTA
This sequence comes from Bufo gargarizans, assembly GCF_014858855.1. Taxonomy (NCBI): domain Eukaryota; kingdom Metazoa; phylum Chordata; class Amphibia; order Anura; family Bufonidae; genus Bufo; species Bufo gargarizans. The sequence continues at coordinate 219,818,457 of NC_058084.1, forward strand.
ATGGGTTGATATACCTGTGTCCACCAGATATTGATTGAGGGGTGCGTTATACCTGCTTCTACAAAATCTGATTAAGGGGTTCGACATACCTGCTTCCACCAAATATTGATTAAAGCCTGCAATATACCTGCTTCCACAAAATACTGATAAAGGGGTTCTATATAACTGTGTCCACCAAATATTGATTGAGGTCTACGATATACCTGTTTCCACAATGTACTGAATAATGGAGTTGATATACCTGCTTCCACAAAATACTGATTGAGGGCTGCACTATACCTGCTTCCACAACATACTTATTAAGGGGTTTGATATAACAGCTTCCACAAAATACTTATTAAGGGTTGCAATATACCTGCTTCCACAAAATACTAATTAAGGGGTTTGATATACTTGCTTTCACAAAATACTGATTGAGGCCTGTGAGATACCTGCTTCCACACAATAATTATTAAAAGGTTTGATATTCCTATTTTCACCAAATATTGATTGAGGCCTACGATATACCTACAAAATACTGATTAAGTGGTTTGATATACCTGTTTCCACCAAATATTGATTGAGGCCTGATGGGGTTTGATATATCTGTTTTAGCAAATATTGATTGAGGGGTGTGATATAATTGCTTCCACAAAATAATGATTAAGGGGTTTGATATTCCTGCTTTCACAAAATATTGATTGAGGCCTGCAATATACCGACTTCCACAAAATATTGATTAAGGGGTTTGATATGCCTGCTTTTAATTTTGGCTCATGATATGGGAAAGTAGATATATTAAATCGTTCTGGAAATAAGTGCTGGATATTTTATCCACTTTAAGCCTGGGTCCTATTCCATTGTGTCCTAAGGCATGCATTCTTGGCCTCCTGGAACAGGATGGATGGACCCATTATAACAAAATTTTACTTAGGGAAACTCTATTTCTGGCCAGGAAAGTTAAAGCTCTCAAGTGGATGGCAGATGATTTACCCACAGTAGGTCTTTGGAAAAGGCTAGTAAATCAGCTGATCCCATTAGAAAATGTGGTGTTTATACATCGGAAATGCCCTCAAAAGTTCCTGAAAGTATGGGGTCCATGGTATGATTCACCGCTGACCATATCTAATAACGTAACTATACCAACAAGCTCAACTATGTAAAGTGAAACGACACAATAATCACTTTGTCACTCTTCCTTCTGTTTTTACCAATGTGCATATATCTCAATATATCTATATGGGATTTGTATGCTACTACATTGTAACTGGAATTACCCATAACCTTGTCTTAAACGATCTAATTGTATGACTGTGTGATACTGCATATCACATGACCTGCCATGTTACTCTTCAATAAAACAAGTAAAAAAAATACAGATTGAGGGCTGCGATATACCTGCTTCGACAAAATACTGATTAAGGGGTTTGCTATACCCGTTTCCACCAAATATTAATTGAGGCCTACGATATACCTGCTTTCATAAAATACTGTTGAAGGAGTTCGATATACCTGTGTCCACTAAATATTAATTGATGGGTGCGATATTCCTGCTTTCACAAAATTCTTATTAAGGGGTTCGATATACCTGTTTTCACTAAATATTGATTAAGGCCGAGATTCCTGCTTTTTACACAATATTGATTAAGGGGTTCGATATAATTGCTTCTACTCAATATTGATTGAGGCCTGCTATATACCTGCTTCCACAAAATACTGATTAAGGGGTTCTATATACCTTTGTCCACCAAATAACAATTGAGGGGTGCCATATGCCGACTGTTGAAGGGAATATTAATTATTGATATTTATGCAAATCTCAATAATTAATATTCCTAAATAGGCGTGAATCGTCTTGTGATAACTCCACCTATTTATGCCAGAATTAACAACAAATCACTGCTGATTGCTTTACGCTAATCACCAAACTACCCTAACTGCATGCGCCTTACTGACTACCGCTAGTAATCACACGTTACACAATAGGTATAAATGACACAGTATTTATTAATCCTTACAGAATACACTAATAATCCAGTGCCAACAATATACTACATCTCTTGCAGCGACTCCTTACTAATACCAAGGAATATATATGTTTATAACTATATATATCTATATCAAGGGGATAGATATATATTGTTATAACAGCGCACAACAATAAGTACACACACTAATACAATACACTAATACGGTTCTAACAACACTAACACAGTCCCAACTCCTCCCCAAAATCTATCTATAATTAATGGCAATACACATTCATACACTTTACCAGTAGCCCACCCAATCCTGACAATATGCTATCCCTACAGGGAATAACCAGGGGTTATTATGGACACTGTACTGCTGGGGTAAGCAGGACAGCCGTGACGGGGGTAGAGACACCGGAGAACAGGGGATATGATGGAACACAGGGGATAAAATATAGGGGGACAGGGGAAGGCAAGGGTAACCAGGGGTACAGGGGGTGAGGGTATACAACAGGGGAAGGTAATTTGGGATATAGTATGGGGGGAAGTAAGGGTATTGTATGGGGGGAATAAGGAATAAGAGTTATTGAATTGTATGGGGGAAATAATTGGTCAATGATATAGGGGGGTGATATATATTATAGGGTATAGGGGTAGATAGGGGGGTGATATAGGGTTCGTTGGTGGTATAGGGTATAGGGGTAGATGGGGGGTGATATAGGGTTAATAATATCGTTGGTGGTATAGGGTATAGCAGGGTTTTAAGAATAGTTATTGTCTTTTGCTCATTGTCCAGGGGGGGCTCGTTTGTTCAGGGATGATCCTCTCCAGCTGGGCTCGTGGTCCGGACTGCCTCAGTGTAGCGCCACCGGACTATTCAAGTTCGGCGGCGCTCGCTTCCGAGGCAGCCCGTCCTGCGGTGCGCATGCGCGCCTCCGGCCAGAACACGTGGGCTGGCACGGTGATATGACGTCACCTCGCCAGCCCGCTCATCCCAGAACGCTCTTCCAGGCGGAGGGTTCCTTTGATCCTCTGCCTGTAGTGCATCTGCACACCCTGCGGCGCGATGATTATCGCGCCGGAGGTAGGCAGATAACAGAGGAAGGGATGTTTGTTTCCCTCTCTCTGTTATGTTAACTATCCCCAGCAGCTGGGGATAGTTAAAAATCAAAAGGCATCGGATTTCTATTGATCCTATGCCTTTTGTGGTCACCAGAGGCTGGACATAATTGTCCAGCCATCTGGTGACCTTCTCGTCCCCTGCAGGGATGCAGGAGGAGGGGGGGGCCACATCTTGTCCTTATACTATATGTGTATGGATGCTTGGGGCACATCCATACACACATATATATATATATATATATATATATATATAAATACACCTACCGAGGGGGGGGGGGGAGAGATCATATGTATATATGTATATCCATGGATGTTTGGGGCACATCCATGAATATACACACAGGACACAAACATTAAGCCCATCAATACACATGTCTATACATATACACAGAGATGTATGCCGCCAAGGGGCCTATATACATCTCTGTGCATATCCATAGATCCCATGGACGAGCCTATAGACGAGGGCTAATATATATGTATATATTTCAAGGCATATACACATATATTTAAATATGACATTTCCCTCAACAATCCCCCTGTTGTTGGGAATACGACAATAAACATTTTGGGGGAAGGGTTGGGATGCATCTGCCTCCTCAATCGTACCCTTGGTGACAGTTCAGGGAGGACTAAATCTGACTCTTAGGTACCTAGACATCACCCATCGTGACTAACATCTCCATCCTGCCTCTCATCAAAACGTCTCCATCCACCGAATCAACCATCATCTTCTCCTTGGATAACTTTCTTGGTATCTTATCTTATGATCTTCAGGTGTCAGCCACACCCAACGTAGTCTATTCCTGACTCCGGAATGGCTTCACCCTTGCAGTCTTTAGATCACTCCACTTCAGCGACCGTGTACTGTCTTTTCTTTCTCTTTGCCAGTGTTGCTCTCCCGGCGTCAGTCACCCGCAATGTCAGTGCCAGTCTTTCGGTGTCAGTCACTTCCAATGATTCCGGAATGACTTCGTAGCACCTCCCTTATGTAGCACCTCCTTCTGGGGTACGGACGGCCATAGGTTGGCCTTTTAGCACAAGTACGAATTATCTTGATTGAAGACTCAGTTGTTGGAGAGGTTCTCCCATGGACAGATACGTAAATATTTATAAGGCAGGACAGAATTTCTGGTGAGAGGTGATGTCATAGTACCTAAATTCTAACTGCGGGAAGGAACCCCAAACTACCACCATTCAGTCCAACCCTTACAAAAAGTCACCATTGTCGATGTTAAAGTGGCAAATACTTTGGAAATGAGGGGCCTGACCCTAGGGAATCTACTCTTCCCCACTCACACAAACAGGTCACATCCCTCCCAATACAGCCTAATTCAATTTAGTGTGTACCCATAGAGGCTCCAGCAACCTGGCTTATCTCTCTACACCTCCAAAGATGCCGGTAGTTAACAGACTTCCGTGTCATTGGGATATTACTATAGGATGCAAGTGTGCGCCCAGCCATATTGTAGTATGGCTGTCGCACACTTGCACCTAGAGCGTCCATGGGCACACAAGGAACTCACATGCTTATAATAAATATAAATCTATACACAGTATAATGAGGTTACAGGGTGGCCTAGGATACATCCCGAACCCTTATACAAAAGTCTACTACAATACAATACATATATATATATATATATATATATATAATGCTATGAGGTCACAGGATGTCCTTTGGATTTTCATCCCGACCCTCATAGGAAACAGTATGTCCATGTGATCTCTGGCTCCAGGACTTTGTTGGAGCTAAGTCCTGAGCCTCCTACGATTGACTTCATGAAGCTCTGTCTGGTTCTGGTTTAGTTGGTCCGCAAGTCTCTTGACCCTCCTGTAGATTAGACACAGTCCCGTGTACATGATGATTACCAGAACCAGAAGAACTATCACCGGGTGTATCAATAGGAAAAGTATAGGGATGGCACTCTAGTCATAGGTATTGCATGTAAAAGAATATTTTATTAGTGATAACTAGCTGGTTTACGCCAGCTGTTGGCAAAAAGATAAGAATTATCTAATATTAAACTTTAGATAAAAGATAGCGTTTTCCTAGAAGTATAAAATGTGGACAATGTAGTATCGATGTACAAATTGTGGATTAAAAAGCATAAAAATAACATGAATCAATATGTGGCTCGTCTCTGTCGATCGCTACAAGCATAAGTAGTGATAGATCCTAGGCACAGAATGGCGTTCTCCTTTGAAGAAAAAATTGTAAAACGGAAAAACAGAAAAATAATAGAAAAATAATGTATACAATATGATAACAATGCATACAATACATAGGATGATGATAGTATAAAAAGATCAGGTAGTATTAAAAGTCAGATGTTAAAAAAGGTAGGTGTGGGTACCAAGTCCAATGTTGTCATATGAGGAACAAAAAGGGTGAGAGGTGGGGGCCCCCTTTTTTTTGAGGGAATTAGTATTTGATCAAAAATTGCCCCCTTTGTTTTAGATGGATAGATTGTTTCACCTCCGATTAGTGGTTATTTGTTTCCACAATTATCCAACAAGTGGTGTTATGATAGAGTGCTGCTGTTTTAGCAGGTATGTTACCCTCCTGTAGATGAGATGTGGGTTGGTGAGCGGCTCCTGGCGGGCGGGTAGCGTCCACGTGTCTTCTTCCCGCTGGAAACTTACTTCCTGCTTACGGAGCTGTGTGTTCGGCCCGTCTGCTGCTGCGGCTGCGCGTGAACTTACGGTGACGTCACCTGCGCTCGCTGACTCTCCTGCTCAATTCTCATCGGCGTTACACGTGGTGTCCGATGGCGGGAATAAGTGGCTGCGGCTTTTTTCAAAAGTTAAAGGTGCTCTGGAGCTGTTGAAAATTGGGATCCTTTTGGGTTTAGCTAGCTTAGTATGGGTATGGCTACCTCAAATTACCCCAATAGGTGTATCAATAGGTTAAAGAAGGATGTTGCCTTTGGACTGTAGCCGAACAGACTTTCCCAGCAGGAAACCTTGGAGTACTTGTACAAGGCGGTAGTGATTGCCGTTATTTTGTTCTTGTCGTGCGTCAGTTGGATGGTGGCCCGTTTCTCAGTTTCTCGAAGATTCTGAAGTATTTCGTCTTCTTGGCTGAAGTCTAGCAGGAGGTGTTTGAGTTCTATCCCAAAGCCAAGAGGAATCCTCTGGAGTCTCACCGGAACGTCAGGGCTGATGTCGAGTCTCTTCTCCGGGGTGTTTGGTGTTCTTCCTTGTAGCTCTGCGACATCTAAACCTAGGACGGGACTAAGGGTGCAATACGCTCCAGGGAGGAGTTCTCCTCTCTCGGTGCAATTAGTCCCATAAATGGTATAAGACATATTTTGCCTCTGGTACTAGCACCGATACCCTTGTCCCAAGTATTTAGGCGAGGAGGGTATTGGGCTGGCCTTCATCTCACAGGACCCCTCGGTGCTCTAACATTGGTGTCTTAACACCCGATCCTGACTACCTTGACAGAGGATGGCATCCTCTTTCTTCCAACATCCCTCTGTGTCTAACAGATAAGGATGGCCTCCCTCATAGGTTAGAACGCCCGAGGGGAGCTGTGGATGGAGCTCCGTCTGGTTATTTATGACAATCCCTAGGTTAACTGCACTGTAACCCTGTCTAAGATGACCAGATACAGGAGCCAATGACGAAGCAGTGCAAGTGAGATTCCTACAGCCGTGCCACTGGACTACCCACCAGTTGGTGTGATTGGCTGCAAAAGGAGATATAAGAGGACTTACCCGTTGGCGGAGGTTAAATGGGAAATGGCCGCCGTACAATGATGATACAATATGTTTAAGGTTGCCCGAGAGTTCACTTTGGACTTGCGTACATGCCAGAGCGAGCTGAGCTCTATCCTGTTCCTCCAAGAGACCCACAACTAACCTTCTAAACTTCTCTCGTAAAGCAGAAGATAGAGAGGTAGTGGCATCTATGTGCGAATGCTGCAAACCCTCTAAGACGTGGTTTACATCAAGCTGGGTCTCAAATCCTACTCCGGCGTGTCGCGCAACATCCCCAAGTTTACCTCTCAGGACTTCCATGTCCATAGTGTTCAGGGCGCCCACTCCCAATGCACCTCCGCCTAGTCCCATGGCTATCAGATCTCTTCTTCCCCTTTGATTCCTGCGTATGAGATCGTCCTTTCTTACCTCTTGCCCCGCCTCTATCCAACCTCTTATCATGTCAATTTGGTTCCTCACAAACTCCCCACATCTGTGATCCCACTGGTCGACTCGGAAGTCATCAACGGAAATTCTCCAAGTAAATAGGATGAATTTTGTCCCCGTGATGATCTTCCATGGGGGTGACAGTTGAGGAGCTATAGGATCTGCCAATTGATGGATAGGGGCGTTGCAAGAGTCTAAATGCATTTTTACAGGTTGGAGACCTGTCGCTTCATAGGGGATCCTCACCACTGTTACACAAACTTGCCCTCTACCTCTGAACGGATACCATTGGTCACTTTCTCCAACCTGTAGCACTAGTTTTCCTACGGGTTTGGATTTAGACAGATAGACCCATTGTGTAAATGTCCAGCACCCTTCATCTACTGCCTCGCAAAAAGGCCATCTAAACGAACCATCTATATTGATGTCAAAGTTAATATCCCTGCCACTGGGGTCTTTCCAATCAGAAGACACATACCTACCCCGGTATTCCTCATTCATAGGGGTACCGTCCATCTATACATCCACTGTAGGGGTATCCACCCCATTGGACACTAAATCCCAACTCCAGGGATTAGTGTCCAAGGTTACCATCTGGGTATCTTGTTCCCAGTGGGCATAGGTGATGAAATAATATCCAGTCACCTCCTGAACACAATTGTCTCTCATGATGGTGATCATAAAAGACCGTGTGGATGGAGATCCCTTTAACTGAGCATACCTGGGATCCTTGGCATCTGTCCGTACTTTTAAAATGGTGGCTCGGTAAAAGCCTTCCAGTTTTACCGGACCACTCTGGTCATTCCATAGGGCCTGGCCAGAGTTACTGCAGTTTAACTTTAGCATCATTATACTGGTTCGTATGTAATCTGTGGACACATGTCCCTGAACATAACTGGATTCCCTAGTGATAATCATCTGGGAATCTCTTAACATACAATAAGCTTTTAGGGTGCCCTTTACCGGAATGGGTCTGTCAAAATATGTCCTTACCCTCAGCCCATCTTGGCTATCCCTCCTTATGAAGGTAGCTGTAAGGATATACCAGCCACTATACTCTGCACCCGTGACATCTTCGGGACTCAGAACCCCCTCCTTGGTACACAACACTGTGGTAGTGTTGGCTTCCACTTTTTTGTAAGGATGCAAGTGAGGGTCCCTAGGCACCCATCTTAAGGATCTCATAGGAGGTAGGGTCAGAGTCCCGAAAATGTCTGAATTCTTTGAGGCAGAGGGCATGTAAATCATGTTGTATGGCAGACACATTCTCCACAGGGGTATAATGTTGAATTACACCTTGGGCAAAACTCTCCCTCTGGAAACCATACAGATACCACTGTCCTGGTGTAAAGGAAAAGTTCTCGTATGGTTTCAGGATTTTGCCCTCCAAACATTCCACCATTAAAAGGCTGGGTTTATTCATAGATATTATTAACTCCCAGGCCCTCCTCCGAAGAGGTTGAGCCTGCCATCATCATGCTTACCACCAGTGCCACAAGTTGGGGATATGCCATGTTCAGAGGATTTCTATATCTTTTCAGGCTAGTCGTAACCTTGGTGAGTCTCCCTCCCGTGATCTGTTAATTCAATGTGAATGTAATTAGTTTCATGGATCCACCCCCGACCCACCAAACTCCCCCCCCCCCGGTCACCCAACTCTGCGAGGGTTCATGTTACTGAGTTGGGGAGGCTCGGGTGGCCTTGGCCTGGTCAATATGGATCCATAAAACTCCCTGCCGCCTACGTGACTTTTTCTTGGTCGTCATCGGCCTTTGCACCTTTACCATGGTGTCACCCATTACTTCAAGGACCTGATAGGGTCCTTCTCAGTTTGCATCCCAGGGGCTGGCCTGACGGAAGATTTTCACCATCACCAGCTCTCCTCATTGGCGTTTCCCCCTGTAGATACGGTCTGTGTAGCCGTATCGCTGCATGAGGCAATAACTCCTTCAGGTTTAGTTGTACCTGTTGGAGAAACAGGTCTCTGGCGATGGCGTTCTTCACTGGTTCTGACACTAGGGGTTCATTGGGCAGGCATAGGGGCATTTTGCATCCGGTCATTAGTTCGAACGGGGTGATACCGGTACTGGTAGCCTCGGTAGCTCGGATTCCCATTAGCACGGCTGGCAGAGAGGTTACCCATGAGGAACCTTTCTCCAGTAGTGCTTTAGAAAGTCGTGTTTTTATGGTCCGGTTCATCCGCTCCACGATGCCCGCAGACTGAGGGGTGGTAAGGCACATGAAACCTTTGCTTTATGTCTAAAAGACCACAAAGCGCTTTCATTACCTTACCCGTGAAATGGGTCCCTCTGTCTGACTCTATCAATCTGGCGATACCCCATCGTGACAGAACCTGTTCCCAGAGAACACGGGCAGTGGTTGTAGCCGAATCGTTAACCATGGGGATGGCTTCTACCCACTTAGAGAATACATCCACTACCACCAGTGCATAACGATAGTTACGACTTCCTGTTGGTAAAGGTCCTATGAAATCTATTTGTAGTGCGGACCACGGACCATCTGCAGGAGGAACTCGCTGCAACACCGGCTTCAGGGCTGATGCTCTTGGGTTAACCTGAGCACATACCAGGCACTGTTGTGTTACTTCCTCTACTGTGTTGGACATTCCCGGCCAGTATAATTTGTCTCTCAGGAGAGACAAGAGTTTATCCCGGCCCAGGTGTCCAAACAGTCGGTGGTTCAATCTGGTTAGCTCTGCTTGCAGATGCTGTGGAACCACGGGAAGAGGAAGTTGCTGTGTACCGGTATCGTCGCACAGGATCCCTTGCTGTATTGACCAGGGATGCTGTGGAGATGTGAGGTGTGTCATTAGAAGAGGATCTTTTGCTTGTTCCTCCTCAAATGACACCGGGCCTTTACTCAGGTTGGTACGAACTGCAATCTGGTAGGCGGGTAGCAGCTCAGTGTCTGTTTCCTGAAGGATCCCAGACACTGCCGCTAGTTTGGCCAATTCATCCACCTTGTTGTTACCTAGCGTCAAAGGCTCATCCCCTTTCTGATGCGCAGGGATTTTTATGATGGCTGCTTCCGCCGTGTGTGCCATGCCCCATTCCCAAAGTTCTTTCAGGACCGACAAATGAGCCAGAGGTTTGTATTGGCTATCCACAAATCCTCGTCTTTTCCATGTGTCCAGGTGCAGGGTGAGAGAACGAAATACATATGAACTGTCGATATATATAGTTCGTTTTCCTGGGGGTTGAAGAAGCAAGGCTTCCTTGACAGCCTCCAGTTACTCCCGCTGTGCCGACATTTGACCTGGTAACGTGACAAGATTCTGGGTACCTGTGGTCTCATCCAGCACAGCAAAACCTGTGACATAGGTCCCATCCATGAAAAATCGAGAGCCATCAACAAAGATGACTCTGTCTTCTGGATGTTTATCGGTCCTGAAAATTTGTGGCACGTTGATATGCGCTGGTTGGCCACAGTCATGTTCGGTGCCAGCTAGGTTCAGTAACTGGGACAGAACATACTTGGCTTTGTGGTTCACCTGCAGACTCCGGCCACTGCGATCCATAATCCACCTCCCGAATCTCTGTTGGGAGACTCCAGGGAGTATATCACGGAGCAGGAGGGCCAATGGAGAGTGTGGAGTCTGCAAAGTGAGGGGCCTGAAGCCTACAATATGCTAGGTGGTTTTGACGGCATAGTGTATGGCTGCTAGTTGTTTGGCACACTCATCGAACCCTCGTTCAACAGGCAAAAGTAACCTGGAGAAGTATCTGCTGTAGGAGGACCGCTGAGATAGACTGTATGGCTATTTCCCCTTCAGGGTGGGGGGTGGCCAATACAGGGGCAGAGGAGAGGTCCCTTTTCAAAGTAGAAAAGGCCTCTTCCTGTGTATCAGACCAACCTTTGATTGAAGGGTCTTCTCCTCTGAGGAGTTCATAGAGGGGTTTTGCTTTGGCAGCAAAATCCTCTATGAATTCCCTCATGAAATTAGCAACTCCCAGGAATTTTCTCAAATCCTGTAGAGTGCCCGGCCTAGGTAACTTTACCATGGCTTCCACTCTGGCTGCCACGATTCCTTTGGCTCCAAAAGAAATTTGGACTCCAAGGAAAGTAACCTCTGTTCTGGCCAAATTTGCCTTGTGGAGACTCAGCTTGAGTCCTGACTTGGCCAGGAGTCCCAATAGCTCTTTTAACAGAACCAAGTGTTCTTCTATGGTTTCTGTGTGTGAGAGCAGGTCATTCACGTATTGCAGAAGGCATCCCGGCCGTGAAAATACACTCAGAACGGCCGCCAATGCCTGGTGAAAATACGTGGGACTACTGTGGAAACCATGGGGGAGTACACTGAACATGTACTGTTTGTCCCCTACTGTAAAGGCAAATTTGTACCTACAGTTTTCAGTGAGTTCAATTGAGAAGAACCCATTGGCAACATCTATGGTTGAGAATATGCAAATTTTGCCTCTTATTCTGGCCATGATGTCGGGAGTCTGTGCCACTACTGGAGTGGACATTGGGGTGTATTTGTTGAGGACCCGGAGGTCTATGGTGAGCCTCCATGCATTGGTGTCCTTTTTCTTTACTGGCCAGAGGGCATTGTTGCATTTAGAATTACCCTCTATGACCACCCCCCTAGTTTTCAATTCTTGGACGGTGTCCAAAATTGAATGGGTGGCTTCTGGCGGAAAGCGGTATTGGCGTTGAGGTGGAGGGTCGGGACCTTGTATGTCCACTTGAACTCCAATCAGTCTGCCACAATCGTTTTTTCCCTGGGCCCACAGATCGGGGTACTCATACACAATAGGCTCAAGGACTGGATTATGCGAGATCTCAGGCCATTTGTGTTCAAGTATTTCAGTAGAGTCATCTACTGTTGGCAATAGTGGTCCCAGAAACTGGCGTTGGATGACAAACACCTTGGATTGTCTGGGACCCTTCCATACAATATTATTTGCCAGATCTAGGATCCACCCTGAAAAGGGGAGGTATCCCTGTAATTCCCCGCTGCCTCAATTCTGCTCTGAGGTGGGAGTGGTGGATATATGGGAATATCTTGGTGGAGGAAAGAGAGTATACTCCTGTGTTAGTAGGGGGGGCAGAGCAATGTCTAGGATCGATCTAGCATTTACTAATGAGAGCAACCTGAGTAATATCTGTAAGATGCGATACGGAGTAAGAACAGTTTCGGACCATTCACCCATACTGGTTGAGGTTCGCAGCGGGAAGAATAAGGATATTAGGGAAGAATAAGGATATTAGGGGGCTAGGATTTAAGCTAAACTGGCTCACTATTCTGGACAATTTGCAGTCGATTAAACTACTGATGTCCTCCTTTTGGGAGGTCAATCTTCCCTCTGCCAATATCAATACAGTATGGGATGCCTTGAAAGCATATTTGAGGGGGGTCTTTATAAGTGAGATTGCCGCAGCAAAGAGAACATTTAGGAAGAAAGAGGAGGAATTGGTTAGGATCGCTGCACTCACAGCTGAGCGATACGCTAGCCATCCTACTGAGCACAATAGGGAAGAGATGCAGAAGGCTAGCTGCTCCTTGGAGAAATACGTAACAGAGAAAGCAAACCATAGGGTATTCTTCAAGGGGCTCAATTATTTTATCGAGTCTGGACGCCCGGGCAAGCTTCTAGCTAGAATAATTTCACAACAAGATAAGAAAAAACAATCTATTATCTCGATCCGTAATGCAGAGGGCGAAACCATAACAGATCCAGAGGGAATTGGGAATATTTTTCTACAATATTTTGCTCAGATATATAGATCCTCCCCTGGACTGTCGTCTGAGCTGGTGATGCGGTTCCTGGAGAAAATTCCACTTTCCATGTTAAATGAAGCTCAAAAAGAATATCTGGAGGAGGAGCTGTCTCTTACTGAGCTGCAGGAGGCCCTTGGGTCTGTTTCGGGGAACTCATCGCCAGGAGCAGATGGCCTTCCATATGAGGTCTATCGCAAGTATAGTGAGGTGATCCTCCCCCAGCTGTTGGAGGTTTTCTCCCAAGCAGCACAGGGAGGGAGATTACCACACTCTATGATGGAGGCCCTCATTGTTTTAATTCTAAAAAAGGATAAAGACCCGGCATAATTGAGCTCCTATAGACCAATCTCCTTATTAAATACAGATGCTAAGTTACTATCAAAAGTCCTGGCTAGGAGGCTCTCGCGGGTTATCCCCACGATTATTCATCCGGATCAAAACGGCTTTATGCCAAAGAGGGGCACCCATCACAATTTGCACAGGCTATTTATGAATATTCAATCCCCGGGGCGTGGCGCCCGCTCCATCCTGTCGTTGGATGCCACTAAAGCCTTCGACAGGGTGGAGTGGATTTTTCTTTGGGAGGTAATGAAAAAAATGGGCTTTGGCCCAAGATTCATGGCGATGGTCCGGCTACTCTATAACTCCCCAGTTGCCAGGATTAGGATCAATGACTCGATGACAGAGAGCTTCATTCTGGGAAGAGGCACCCGCCAAGGCTGTCCCCTTTCCCCCCTTTTATTCAATATCTATATCGAACCTTTAGCGGCCATGATACGACATGATCCGGAGGTGGCTGGCTTTGGCATAATGGGGAAGCATGACCGTGTATCCCTTTACGCAGATGATATTCTGGTTTTTATTCATCAAACAGATACCACCCTCCCTCGCATAATGGACCTGGTTGGTCACTTTTCTGACCTATCTGGACTTGAGATCAACTGGGAGAAGACCGTACTTCTCCCTATAGACGAGTTGCGAGGTGAATTTAATAATCAGTTAACAATCTCTGACTCAATAAAGTACCTGGGGATAACAGTTTCGGCCAAACCTCAGGAATATTTACAACTTAACCTGATCCCTTTGTTGATGAAGTTAAGAGCAAAATTTAAGATATGGCAAAAAATCCTGCTAGCAAGAGCGGATAGAATTTCATTAATAAAAATGGTAGTGCTGCCCCAGGTTCTTTATGTCCTGCGCAACTCGCCTATATGGATTACAGACAAGCATTTTAGATTGATAGAGCGGATGCTCAATGACTTACTATGGGGGAGGAAGCGTGTGAGACTGAAGGCACTTTATTTCTCTATGCCCTGCAGTCGGGGAGGTCTAAATCTTCCATACTTTAGGGGCTATTTTGTGGCCTCCTAACTCTGCCTTTTTGATGATTGGGAAAATAGTCCTTTCTGCAGTAAAGTGGTGAAGGATGCAGGTTTTTCCGATTTCTTCACCGTACTGGAATCCGATTACTTATTAAATATACTGAGCGGGTACACACTTTTCTGCAGAATGGTTACAAAGATCTGGTCGGTCATAAGGTGTTGGTGCGGAGTTAAGGCATCGCTTATCTGCACCCCACTATGGCACAACCCGAAACTTCTTAATCTAAACGACTTAAGTTGCCGCCAGTATTGGAGGACTAAAAATGTGCAGTACTTACATCAAGTAGTCAGTAGTGGACAAATTTTGCCCCTTATGGAACTAAGGGCAAATTTAGGTGAGGTGGCCTGGTTTGCATATTTTCAATTGAGGTCAGCACTTTTCAGCACTTTGAATAGCCACCTCTTTATTATAGACACTCCTTTATTTTTACAGGATCTAATTTGTAAGAAAACTGTCACGAGAATTAAACTATCTCACTGTTATAGACACTTAATGGATAATTTTTTTCTGGATGTTCTTTCTCCAGGACAGAGAGCCTGGTCTTCTCTTCTTTCAGAGGTGGGTCCCCCAAACTGGGAGAATATAGGGGAAAGTTTAAAATTGGTTTCACACAATTCTAATCACATTGTTGTACAATTTAATATTCTGCACAAAATTTATGCGACACCTATATGGTTATACAGAAGAGGACTCAGGGCCTCCTCTGACTGCCCCCGCTGTGGCGATCCCGGGGCAGATCATCTACATCTGTTCTGGGACTGCCCAATGGTGAGTAGGTACTGGAGCCTGGTCCAAAAGAATCTGGCGCGTAAACTTAAAATTGTTGTTCCTTTGTCCCCTAGGATATGGGTCCTGGGAGATTTATCTGAGGTTAATCATCAACCCATAAAAAGTCATTTGTTGATTAAGGTGATGTTCTTGGCTAGGCTCCTGATTTCTAGATCCTGGTTTTGCTCTTCTGCCCCAGATTGTAAGAATTGGCTGGGCCTGGTGGAGAAAGTGAAAAGCTACGAGAAGATCCTGTACAAACAAAGAGGATCCTACTTAAAGTGGAATAGTCTATGGAAAGATTGGGATATGGCTAATTAATTAGGATCCTTCTTTCTTTTTTTTTTTTTCCCCTGCAAGGTGAGGGGGGCGGGTTGGTGGGGCGAGATGGGGAAAATTCTATTTGTCCGGTTTTTCTGCATGTATTCTATAGATGTAGAATGTGAAGGTATATCTGAGTACAGGAGGGTCTCTAGGACTGGTGGAGGGGGGGGCTTCATGGCACTAAATAATGGTGGGATGGGCAGGGGACTGTGGCTTGGAACACGGGGGCGTCCGGGTACCGGGCGCGGCTCGGGGTACAGCTCTTCCCGTCGGACACGGGGTTCAATTGCGGGTAGGGAAGTGTCACTCGTGATGGCTCGCCATTATGTGCTCCTTTAAGGAGACAGAGCGGGTCTCTGGCTCTGCTTTCCGTTTACATTCTTCTCAACTGCCGGTGACTGCCAAGTGATACTCGATTTGAGTTCGCTGCTGCACGAAATATCCACGTGAATAAACGCGAGGCACGGCGAATCATGGTCCGGATATTCAATTCAATCATATGGGGATGAGGCAGTAAAATATGCGAGTGGGTTTTCCACCACTGTGGTAAAAGACTGCTGGACCCCCCTTTCCGGTACTTGCTGTATCAAATGCCCACGATTAAAGATCGCTGTAAGATCGCCTCTTAGGCAGTATGGGAATATCAAGCGATCGGCCACATGGGTGCCAACCTTCCTACCCGTGTCTGGGGGAGGGCGTGCGCGAACGGCGCTCGCTGCTTGGCGGCTGACTGGACTTCAGGCCCCTTATCCCTGTAGTCTATATAGAATCCGGGCTAAAAGGGACTTTTTGTCCATCAGCTTTATTAAGCTTTTGATGTCGGGGGAGTCCCGTCACCCTCCCCAGTAGGAGACCTCCATTTGATTTTCAAATGTTGACACTATTATGTATACTTGTATGAAATTATTGTCAATCATGTTCACAGATTAGAATTGGCGGACTTATGGACTTTATAATATTAACTATGCAATATGTATTTAAGTTTTTGTATCATAATAAAAAAAATATTTAAAAAAAAAAAAAAAAGATCTAGGATCCACCCATTTTGTGTCATTACGTCGGTTCCGATAATGTTGTCAGAACCGGGGTAATACTACATGGGGATCCTAAGAGTCGTGTGACTGGTAATCTGGACAATTACTTCTTCTATTCTGTGGGCCTTCACTCCCCTTGCTGGTGATCAAATCCGATCACCACACACTGAGGGCTGTTGGGATGTAAATCATGTTTGACATTGGTAATGGAAATTTCCGCACCAGTGTCAAGAATGATTTCGCCGTCCTGATTTTTGATTTTGGCTTTTATGTGGGGTCTCCCTGAAGAATCCAGTATGATAGGACATACTGGCGCCAGATCTTTAGGCATCCCTGATATTCCATCAATTTCTACCAGACTCCCAGTAGGTACCTGTGAGGTACATACTGCAACTTGTGGGTTCTTGCTATGGACCCTTAGTGTGGATTCCAGGGATTCCACACTTCTTACCGAACGCGCTAGGTCATTCACAACAGCCACACGTTTTGGTGTCTGGACCTGTGAATGTACCAGATATTCCCCCACTGGTTTGGCATAATTAGGTTTCATCTTGAAACCGTTATTATTGCCCATTCTTTCAGGATTTGTCCGGTTATTACGTGACCATTGTGAACAATTCCTCTTTATGTGCCCGTATTGTAAACATAGGAAGCATCGAATGCCTCCTATTCTTTCCAATGGCGGGGCCGTGGGGCGAATAGCTGAATTACCTTTTGTGTGCTGTACCCGTTCATCTTGAGATGTATTGTGTAAAGGCGCACACTCCGTCACTTCGACGGATTTCTTATTGAGCAGTGTATCCTGTCTGCACTGCTCAATAATCATAGCAACCTTCGGTCAGGGATGGCTCCCTGGCTGCGCTCAACCGGATTGCAGTGTCAAGGTATGGGAACTTCTCCACAAACATACGTATCATACCCTGTGGAATTCCAATACCGTGATTCTTTGTAACCCTTCTATACATGGCTTCAAACCGACTACACATAGACAAAGGTTCGTCATGTATAGTGGGTTTGAACTTGGACAGGATATCTGGAGTGACATCCCAATGGCCCGTTGCCAGTCTCATGAGTATGGAGAGACGTTCCTCCTTGTCATAAAACTGTCCATTCATGGGTTGCGTCCTTTGGTTTAGTTGTGTAGGTAACCATAACTTGAATAACTCCATGCGATATTCGTGAGCCACTGAATACTTGTTACAGTGACCCTCGAAGATATCACATGAAGTAAACGGATCTACACTGGGATCATATTTTGGGATCTCCTTGCAAATCCGTAACAGGAAGTTTATCCTTTCCATACTGGAATGGTTAGGATAAAAATCTTCCTGTCTTTCCGGACGCGTTGGAGGATTGGAAGTGGTAAATGGCCAACCACTTTCCTCTCTCCAATCGTTGTCCTGTTCCTGGACTCGGTTGCTACCCCTATTCTCCCTGGGTGTTTGGGTGAATGGTAGCGTCCGATTCACCTGTCCCCTGGTGTCTACTGCGTCGGGTGTTTGATCCTTGGCGCCGTTGCCGCTGTCTCCCCCTGTGCCGTTCCCGAAACACAAACTTGTTTCGTGGGCAACACGCTGTTAGCACCAGGCCGTGACAGATTCGAGATAACCTGCTGCAAATCCGCAATGGTTTGCGTTTTTGCAGCCAGGTCCTCTCGAAGTTGAACAATCATGTTATCCATACAGTAGATACCGTATTGTTCCTGAACTGATTTATCTCAGTGTACAGTCTGAGCAGTTCTTTGTCCATGTCAGAGTAGAAACTCTCTTTGTCCGAGAGTCTAGACTCTAACACGCAAATCTCCCTGCCCTTCTCGACCGTACACTGGGACTTCTCTTGTAGTTGTGTTTGTAATGTGTGCAACTGTTTAATGTTTTCAACACAACAATTGCAGTGAAAGCCTGCCATGTTGGAAACTTCCTCTGCCTTTGTTGTGCTGTTAAGTGTTTCTAGATGTTCTGGCTTCCAAATGATATCCTCAAAGCTGTGAACCAATTTGGCTAACATTTGGAGTCGTTTTTTGTTTTTTTTTAACATACTACGATTAATGCAGAGTTTATTGTGAGCGTATGCCTGGTCTAATAAAGTGGACCATAGCAGCTCAGTGGATTTGTAAGTGGTAGGGATGATGGGGTTGTATGTGCTATGTTTGCTGAGGTGTTGCAGTGTGGTGAAATTCATACTCACTTTTTGACGAGAGGCCATCTTCATTGGTGTCATTGATCGTACTGTGATAGTCCTTCTCCCGACCAGCCAGACGAATTCTGCTTCAATTATGATAGTTCTCTCTTCAGTGGTGTATGTGATGACTTCTCTCCAATTGGCATGTAAGGGAATCAGAAAATATTAGTACATAAAGATAAGAAAAGATTTTAGATTCTGTGCTGTAGAGTTTGCTCTGTGTCTAGTTCTGATCAAGGAAAACCGCTTTACCTGTCCGAACTATCAGGCTATGGACGCTCAGAATCCACTGACCGCGTCCCTCCCACCTGACTAGTTCACAGCGTAATCGATTCTTCTCACCAAAACCAAACACAGATACAAATTCCTAGCAGTGGGCCTGGCTCGCCAATGTTGAAGGGGATATTAATTATTGATATTTATGCGAATCTCAATAATTAATATTCATAAATAGGCGTGAATCGTCTTGTGATAACTCCGCCTATTTATGCCTGAATTAACAACAAATCACTGCTGATTGCCTTACGCTAATCACCAAACTACCCTAACTGCATGCGCCTTACTGACTACCGCTAGTAATCACACGTTACACAATAGGTATAAATGACACAGTATTTATTAATCCTTACAGAATACACTAATAATCCAGTGTCAACAATATACTACATCTATTGCGGCGACTCCTTACTAATACCAAGGAATATATATGTTTAAAACTATATATATCTATATCAAGGGGATAGATATATATTGTTATAACAGCGCACAACAATAAGTACACATACTAATACAATACACTAATACGGTTCTAACTACACTAATACAGTCCCAACTCCTCCCCCAACTCCTCCCCCAAATCTATCGATAATTAATGGCAATACACATTCATACACTTTACCAGTAGCCCACCCAATCCTGACAATATGCTATCCCTACAGGGAATAACCAGGGGTTATTACGGACACTGTACCGCTGGGGTAAGCAGGACAGCCGTGACGGGGTAGAGACATCGGGGAACAGGGGATATGATGGAACACAGGGGATAAAATATAGGGGGACTCGGGACAGGGGAAGGTAGGGGTAACCAGGGGTACAGGGGGTGAGGGTATACAACAGGGGAAGGTAATTTGGGATATAGTATGGGGGGAAGTAAGGGTATTGTATGGGGGGAATAAGGAATAAGAGTTATTGAATTGTATGGGGGAAATAAGGGGTTAATGATATAGGGGGTGATATATATATTATAGGGTATAGGGGTAGATAGGGGGGTGATATAGGGTTCGTTGGGGGAATAGGGTATAGGGGTAGATAAGGGGGTGATATAGGGTTAATAATATCGTTGGTGGTATAGGGTATAGCAGGGTTTTAAGGATACTTATTGTCTTTTGCTCGTTGTCCAGGGGGGCTCATTTGTCCAGGAATGATCCTCTCCAGCTGGGCTCGTGGTCCGGACTGCCTCAGTGTAGCGCCGCCGGACTATTTAAGTTTGGCGGCGCTCGCTCCCGAGGCAGTCCGTCCTGCGGCGCGCATGCCTTTTGAGGTCACCAGAGGCTGGACATAATTGTCCAGCCATCTGGTGACCTTCTCGTCCCCTGCAGGGATGCAGGAGGAGGGGGGGGCCACATCTTGTCCTTATACTATATGTGTTTGAATGCTTGGGGCACATCCATACACATACTGTTTAAGGTGTTTGATATACAGTAGCTGCTTTCACCAAATATTGATTGAGGGGTACGATATACCTGCTCCCACAAAATACTGATTATGCGGTTCTATATACCTGTTTCCACCAAATATTGATTGAAGGGTGCAATATACCTGTTTCCACAAAAATTTTATTAAGGGGTTTGAAATACCTGCTTCCACCAAATATTGATTGAGGCCTGCAGTAAACCTGCTTCCACAAAATACCGATTAAGGGGTTTGATATACTTGCTTCCTCAAAATACTGTTCGAGGGTTGCGATATAACCTGCTTCCACAAAATACTGATTATGGGGTTTGATATACTTGCTTCCAAAAAATATTGATTGAGGTCTACGATATACCTGCTTTCATAAAATACTGATTAAGAGGTTTGATATTCCTGCTTCCACAAAATACTGATTGAGGGCTGCGATATACCTGCTTCTATAAAATGCTGATTAAAAGGTTCAATATACCTGTTTCCACAAAATATTAATTGAGGCCTGCGATATACCTGCTTCTACAAATTATTGATTAATGGGTTTATTATACCTTTTTCCACAAAATAATGATTGAAGGCTACGATATACCTGTTTCTACAAAATAATGAATAAGGGGTTTGATATACCTGCTACCACATAATAGTGAATGAGGGCTACGAGATTCCTGCTTTCACAAAATACTGATTATGGGGTTCGATATACTTGTTTCCACCAAATATTGATTGAGGCCTGCGAGATACCTGCTTTCACACAATACCGATTAAGTTGTTCTATATACCTGCTTCCACCAAATATTAATTTAGGCCTGCTATATACCTGTTTCTAAAAAATACTAATTAAGGGGTTCTATATACATGTTTCCACCAAATATTGATTTAGGGGTGCGATTTTCCTGCTTACACAAAATTCTGATTAAGGGGTTTAACCACTTCAGCCCCGCTAGGTGAAACCCCCTTCATGACCAGGCCACTTTTTACACTTCGGCACTACACTACTTTCACCGTTTATCGCTCGGTCATGCAACTTACCACCCAAATGAATTTTACCTCCTTTTCTTCTCACTAATGGAGCTTTCATTTGGTGGTATTTTATTGCTGCTGACATTTTTACTTTTTTTGTTATTAATCAAAATGTAACGATTTTTTTGCAAAAAAATGACATTTTTCACTTTCAGCTGTGAAATTTTGCAAAAAAAACGACATCCATATATAAATTTTTCGCTAAATTTATAGTTCTACATGTCTTTGATAAAAAAAAAATGTTTGGGCAAAAAAAAAATGGTTTGGGTAAAAGTTATAGCATTTACAAACTATGGTACAAAAATGTGAATTTCCGCTTTTTGAAACGGCACCTGTCATGTTTCCTGAGGTTCTACAATGCCCAAACAGTAGAAAAACCCCACAAATGACCCCATTTCGGAAAGTAGACACCCTAAGGTATTCGCTGATGGGCATAGTGAGTTCATAGAACTTTTTATTTTTTGTCACAAGTTAGCGGAAAATGATGATGATTTTTTTTTTTTTTTCTTACAAAGTCTCATATTCCACTAACTTGCGACAAAAAATAAAAAATTCTAGGAACTCACCATGCCCCTCACAGAATACCTTGGGGTGTCTTCTTTCCAAAATGGGGTCACTTGTGGGGTAGTTATACTGCCCTGGCAATTTAGGGGCCCAAATGTGTGAGAAGAACTTTGCAATCAAAATGTGTAAGAAATGACCGGTGAAATCCGAAAGGTGCACTTTGGAATATGCGCCCCTTTGCCCACCTTGGCAGCAAAAAAGTGTCACACATGTGGTATCGCCGTACTCAGGAGAAGTTGGGGAATGTGTTTTGGGGTGTCATTTTACATATACCCATGCTGGGTGAGAGAAATATCTTGGCAAAAGACAACTTTTCCCATTTTTTTATACAAAGTTGGCATTTGACCAAGATATTTTTCTCACCCAGCATGGGTATATGTAAAATGACACCCCAAAACACATTGCCCAACTTCTCCTGAGTACGGCGATACCAGATGTGTCACACTTTTTTGCTGCCAAGGTGGGCAAAGGGGCACATATTCCAAAGTGCACCTTTCGGATTTTGCAGGGCATTTTTTACACATTTTGATTGCAAAGTTCTTCTCACACATTTGGGCCCCTAAATTGCCAGGGCAGTATAACTACGCCACAAGTGACCCCATTTTGGAAAGAAGACACCCTAAGGTATTCCGTGAGGGGCATGGCGAGTTCCTAGAATTTTTTATTTTTTGTCACAAGTTAGCGGAAAATGATGATTTTTTTTTTTTTCTCTTTTTTCCTTACAAAGTCTCATATTCCACTAACTTGCGACAAAAAATAAAAAATTCTAGGAACTCGCCGTGCCCCTCACGGAATACCATGGGGTGTCTTCTTTCCAAAATGGGGTCACTTGTGGCGTAGTTATACTGCCCTGGCAATTTAGGGGCCCAAATGTGTGAGAAGTACTTTGCAATCAAAATCTGTAAAAAATGACCGGTGAAATCCGAAAGGTGCACTTTGGAATATGTGCCCCTTTGCCCACCTTGGCATCAAAAAAGTGTCACACATCTGGTATCGCCGTACTCAGGAGAAGTTGGGGAATGTGTTTTGGGCTGTCATTTTACATATACCCATGCTGGGTGAGAGAAATATCTTGGCAAAAGACAACTTTTCCAATTTTTTTATACAAAGTTGGCATTTGACCAAGATATTTTTCTCACCCAGCATGGGTATATGTAAAATGACACCCCAAAACACATTGCCCAACTTCTCCTGAGTACGGCGATACCAGATGTGTCACACTTTTTTGCTGCCAAGGTGGGCAAAGGGGCACATATTCCAAAGTGCACCTTTCGGATTTTGCAGGGCATTTTTTACACATTTTGATTGCAAAGTTCTTCTCACACATTTGGGCCCCTAAATTGCCAGGGCAGTATAACTACGCCACAAGTGACCCCATTTTGGAAAGAAGACACCCCAAGGTATTCCGTGAGGGGCACGGCGAGTTCCTAGAATTTTTTATTTTTTGTCGCAAGTTAGTGGAATATGAGACTTTGTAAGGAAAAAAGAAAAAAAAAAGAAAAATCATCATTTTCCGCTAAATTGTGACAAAAAATAAAAAATTCTAGGAACTCGCCGTGCCCCCCACGGAATACCTTGGGGTGTCTTCTTTCCAAAATGGGGTCACTTGTGGCGTAGTTATACTGCCCTGGCAATTTAGGGGCCCAAATGTGTAAGAAGTACCTTGAAATCAAAATGTGTAAAAAATGGCCTGCGAAATCTGAAAGGTGCCCCTTTGCCCACCTTGGCTGCAAAAAAGTGTCACACATCTGGTATCGCCGTACTCAGGAGAAGTTGGGGAATGTGTTTTGGGGTGTCATTTTACATATACCCATGCTGGGTGAGAGAAATATCTTGGCAAAAGACAACTTTTCCCATTTTTTTTTATACAAAGTTGGCATTTGACCAAGATATTTCTCTCACCCAGCATGGGTATATGTAAAATGACACCCCAAAACACATTGCCCAACTTCTCCTGAGTACGGCGATACCACATGTGTGACACTTTTTTGCAGCCTAGATGCGCAAAGGGGCCCAAATTCCTTTTAGGAGGGCATTTTTAGACATTTGGATCCCAGACTTCTTCTCACACTTTCGGGCCCCTAAAAAGCCAGGGCAGTATAAATACCCCACATGTGACCCCACTTTGGAAAGAAGACACCCCAAGGTATCCAATGAGGGGCCTGGCGAGTTCCTAGAATTTTATTTTTTTTGCATAAGTTAGCGGATATTGATTTTTTTTGTTTTTTTTCTCACAAAGTCTCACTTTCCGCTAACTTAGGACAAAAATTTCAATCTTTCATGGACTCAATATGCCCCTCACGGAATACCTTGGGGTGTCTTCTTTCCGAAATGGGGTCACATGTGGGGTATTTATACTGCCCTGGCTTTTTAGGGGCCCTAAAGCGTGAGAAGTCTGGAATATAAATGTCTAAAAATGTTTACGCATTTGGATTCCGTGAGGGGTATGGTGAGTTCATGTGAGATTTTATTTTTTGACACAAGTTAGTGGAATATGAGACTTGGTAAGAAAAAACAAAAACAAAAACAAACAAAAAATTTCCGCTAACTTGTGCCAAAAAAAATGGCTGAATGGAGCCTTACCAGGGGGGGAGTGATCAATGACAGGGGGGTGATCACCCATATAGACTCCCTGATCACCCCCCTGTCATTGATCACCCCCCCTGTAAGGCTCCATTCAGACATCCGCATGATTTTTTACGGATCCATGGATACATGGATCGGATCCACAGAACGCATGCGGACGTCTGAATGGAGCCTTACAGGGGGGTTATCAATGACAGGGGGTGATCAGGGTAATCAGGGTGATCACCCCCCTGTCACTGATCACCCCCCCTGTAAGGCTCCATTCAGACATCCGCATGATTTTTTACGGATCCATGGATACATGGATCGGATCCACAAAACGCATGCGGACGTCTGAATGGAGCCTTACAGGGGGGTAATCAATGACAGGGGGTGATCAGGGTAATCACCCCCTGTCACTGATCACCCCCCCTGTAAGGCTCCATTCAGACGTCCGCATGATTTTTACGGATCCATGGATACATGGATCGGATCCACAGAACGCATGCGGACGTCTGAATGGAGCCTTACAGGGGGGTTATCAATGACAGGGGGTGATCAGGGTAATCAGGGTGATCACCCCCCTGTCACTGATCACCCCCCCTGTAAGGCTCCATTCAGACGTCCGCATGATTTTTACGGATCCATGGATACATGGATCGGATCCACAGAACGCATGCGGACGTCTGAATGGAGCCTTACAGGGGGGTTATCAATGACAGGGGGTGATCAGGGTAATCAGGGTGATCACCCCCCTGTCACTGATCACCCCCCCTGTAAGGCTCCATTCAGACGTCCGCATGATTTTTTACGGATCCATGGATACATGGATCGGATCCACAGAACGCATGCGGACGTCTGAATGGAGCCTTACAGGGGGGTTATCAATGACGGGGTGATCAGGGTAATCAGGGTGATCACCCCCCTGTCACTGATCACCCCCCCTGTAAGGCTCCATTCAGACGTCCGCATGATTTTTACGGATCCATGGATACATGGATCGGATCCACAGAACGCATGCGGACGTCTGAATGGAGCCTTACAGGGGGGTTATCAATGACAGGGGGTGATCAGGGTAATCAGGGTGATCACCCCCCTGTCACTGATCACCCCCCCTGTAAGGCTCCATTCAGACGTCCGCATGATTTTTACGGATCCATGGATACATGGATCGGATCCACAGAACGCATGCGGACGTCTGAATGGAGCCTTACAGGGGGGTTATCAATGACAGGGGGTGATCAGGGTAATCAGGGTGATCACCCCCCTGTCACTGATCACCCCCCCTGTAAGGCTCCATTCAGACGTCCGCATGATTTTTACGGATCCATGGATACATGGATCGGATCCGTAAAAATCATGCGGACGTCTGAATGGAGCCTGACAGGGGGGTGATCAATGACAGGGGGTGATCAGGGAGTGTATATGGGTGATCACCCCCCTGTAAGGCTCCATTCAGACGTCCGCATGATTTTTACGGATCCATGGATACATGGATCGGATCCGTAAAAATCATGCGGACGTCTGAATGGAGCCTGACAGGGCGGTGATCAATGACAGGGGGTGATCAGGGAGTGTATATGGGTGATCACCCGCCTGTCATTGATCACCCCCCTGTAAGGCTCCATTCAGACGTCCGCATGATTTTTACGGATCCATGGATACATGGATCGGATCCGTAAAAATCATGCGGACGTCTGAACGGAGCCTGACAGGGGGGTGATCAATGACAGGGCGGTGATCAATGACAGGGGGGTGATCAGGGAGTTTATATGGGGTGATCAGGGGTTTATAAGGGGTTAATAAGTGACCGGGGGGGGGGGTGTAGTGTAGTGTAGTGTGGTGTGGTGTTTGGTGGGACTGTACTGACCTACCTGAGTCCTCTGGTGGTCGATCCTAACAAAAGGGACCACCAGAGGACCAGGTAGGAGGTATATTAGACGCTGTTATGAAAACAGCGTCTAATATACCTGTTAGGGGTTAAAAAATTCGGATCTCCAGCCTGCCAGCGAGCGATCGCCGCTGGCAGGCTGGAGATCCACTCGCTTACCTTCCGTTCCTGTGAGCGCGCGCGCCTGTGTGCGCGCGTTCACAGGAAATCTCGCGTCTCGCGAGATGACGCGCCGATGCGTCCAGGAGGAGAAAAGCAACCACCTTCCGGACGCATCGGCGCGTTAGGCGGTCCGGAGGTGGTTAAAGACCTGCTTCCACCAAATATTGATTGAGGCCTGCGATAAACCTGCTTCCACAAAATAACAATTAAGGGGTTTGATATACCTGCTTCCACAAAAAAATGAGTGAGGGCTACGATACACCTGCTTCCACAAAATACTGGACAAAAGGTTCGATATACCTGTTTCCACCAAATATTGATTGAAGCCTAGAATATACCTGCTTCCACAAAATACTGATTAAGGCCTCATGCACACGACCGTTGTGTGCATCCGTGGCCGTTGTGCCGTTTTCCGTTTTTTTTCACGGACCCATTGACTTTCAATGGGTCCGTGGAAAAATCGGAAAATGCACCGTTTGGCAGCCGCATCCGTGAGCCGTGTTTCCTGGCCGTGAAAAAAATATGACCTGTCCTATTTTTTTCACGGCCAACGGTTCACGGGCCCATTCAAGTCAATGGGTCCGTGAAAGAACACGGATGCACACAAGATTGGCATCCGTGTCCGTGATCCGTGGCCGTAGGTTAGTTTCATACAGACGGATCCGAAGATCCGTCTGCATAAAAGCTTTTTCAGAGCTGAGTTTTCACTTCGTGAAAACTCATTTCCGACAGTATATTCTAACACAGAAGCGTTCCCATGGTGATGGGACGCTTCTAGTTAGAATACACTACAAACTGTGTACAAGACTGCCCCCTGCTGCCTGGCAGCACCCGATCTCTTACAGGGGGATATGATAGTACAATTAACCCCATCATATCCCCCTGTAAGAGATCAGGGCTGCCAGGCAGCAGGGGGCAGACCCCCCCTCCCCAGTTTGAATATCATTGTGCGGCCCCCCCCTCCCCTGTTGTTAACTCGTTGGTGGCCAGTGTGCGCACCCCCCTCCCTCCCTCCCTCTATTGTTTTAATACATTGGGGCCAGTGTGCGCGCGCCCCCCCAACCCCCCCTCCCTCCCTCTATTGTTTTAATACATTGGGGCCAGTGTGCGCGCGCCCCCCCAACCCCCCCTCCCTCCCTCTATTGTTTTAATACATTGGGGCCAGTGTGCGCACCCCCCCAACCCCCCCCCCCCCATTGTAATCATCATCGGTGGCAGCGGAGTAGAAGATTTTCATACTTACCTGGCTGCTGGCTGCTGCGATGTCTGCGTCCGGCCGGGAGCTCCTCCTACTGGTAAGTGACAGCAATGCGCCGCACAGACCTGTCACTTACCAGTAGGAGGAGCTCCCGGCCGGACGCAGACATCGCAGCAGCCAGCAGCCAGGTACAGACGTGGACAAAATTGTTGGTACCCTTTGGTCAATGAAAGAAAAAGTCACAATGGTCACAGAAATAACTTTAATCTGACAAAAGTAATAATAAATTAAAATTCTATAAATGTTAACCAATGAAAGTCAGACATTGTTTTTCAACCATGCTTCAACAGAATTATGTAAAAAAATAAACTCATGAAACAGGCATGGACAAAAATGATGGTACCCCTAACTTAATATTTTGTTGCGCAACCTTTTGAGGCAATCACTGCAATCAAACGCTTCCTGTAACTGTCAATGAGACATCTGCACCTCTCAGCAGGTATTTTGGCCCACTCCTCATGAGCAAACTGCTCCAGTTGTGTCCGGTTTGAAGGGTGCCTTTTCCAGACTGCATGTTTCAGCTCCTTCCAAAGATGCTCAATAGGATTGAGGTCAGGGCTCATAGAAGGCCACTTTAGAATAGTCCAATTTTTTCCTCTTAGCCATTCTTGGGTGTTTTTAGCGGTGTGTTTTGGGTCATTGTCCTGTTGCAAGACCCATGACCTGCGACTGAGACCAAGCTTTCTGACACTGGCTAGTACATTTCTCTCTAGAATTCCTTGATAGTCTTGAGATTTCATTGTACCCTGCACAGATTCAAGACACCCTGTGCCAGACGCAGCAAAGCAGCCCCAGAACATAACAGAGCCTCCTCCATGTTTCACAGTAGGGACAGTGTTCTTTTCTTGATATGCTTCATTTTTTCGTCTGTGAACATACAGCTGATGTGCCTTGGCAAAAACTTCGATTTTTGTCTCATCTGTCCACAGGACATTCTCCCAGAAGCTTTGTGGCTTGTCAACATGTAGTTTGGCATATTCCAGTCTTGCTTTTTTATGATTCGTTTTCAACAATGGTGTCCTCCTTGGTCGTCTCCCATGTAGTCCACTTTGGCTCAAACAACGACGGATGGTGCGATCTGACACTGATGTTCCTTGAGCATGAAGTTCACCTTGAATCTCTTTAGAAGTCTTTCTAGGCTCTTTTGTTACCATTCGGATTATCCGTCTCTTAGATTTGTCATCAATTTTCCTCCTGCGGCCACGTCCAGGGAGGTTGGCTACAGTCCCATGGATCTTAAACTTATGAATAATATGTGCAACTGTACTCACAGGAACATCTAGTTGCTTGGAGATGGTCTTATAGCCTTTACCTTTAACATGCTTGTCTATAATTTTCTTTCTGATCTCTTGAGACAGCTCTTTCCTTTGCTTCCTCTGGTCCATGTCGAGTGTGGTACACACCATATCACCAAACAACACAGTGATTACCTGGAGCCATATATATAGGCCCAATGGCTGATTACAAGGTTGTAGACACCTGTGATGCTAATTAGTGGACACACCTTGAATTAACATGTCCCTTTGGTCACATTATGTTCTGTGTTTTCTAGGGGTACCATCATTTTTGTCCATGCCTGTTTCATGAGTTTATTTTTTTACATAATTCTGTTGAAGCATGGTTGAAAAACAATGTCTGACTTTCATTGGTTAACATTTATAGAATTTTAATTTATTATTACTTTTGTCAGATTAAAGTTATTTCTGTGACCATTGTGACTTTTTCTTTCATTGACCAAAGGGTACCAACAATTTTGTCCACGTCTGTAAGTATGAAAATCTTCTACTCCGCTGCCACCGATGATGATTACAATGGGGGGAGGGAGGGGGGGGGGGGGGGGGTTGGGGGGGTGCGCACACTGGCCCCAATGTATTAAAACAATAGAGGGAGGGAGGGGGGGTTGGGGGGGCGCGCGCACACTGGCCCCAATGTATTAAAACAATAGAGGGAGGGAGGGGGGGTTGGGGGGGGCGCGCGCACACTGGCCCCAATGTATTAAAACAATAGAGGGAGGGAGGGGGGGTTGGGGGGCGCGCGCACACTGGCCCCAATGTATTAAAACAATAGAGGGAGGGAGGGGGGTGCGCACACTGGCCACCAACGAGTTAACAACAGGGGAGGGGGGGCCCACTGGCCACCAATGAGTTAAAAACAGGGGGGGGGGGGGGGGGTCTGCCCCCTGCTGCCTGGCAGCACCTGCCAGGCAGCAGGGGGCAGTCATGTACACAGTTTTTTTGTATATTCTAACCTGAAGCGTCTCCATCACCATGGGAACGCCTCTGTGTTAGAATATACTGTCGGAAATGAGTTTCACGATGTAGCTCATATCCGACAGTATATTCTAACATAGAGGCGTTCCCATGGTGATGGGGACGCTACAAGTTAAAATATACCATCGGATTGGAGAAAACTCCAATCCGATGGTATAACAGAAGTCCAGACTTTACATTGAAAGTCAATGGGGACGGATCCGTTTGAAATGGCACCATATTGTGTCAACATCAAACGGATCCGTCCCCATTGACTTGCATTGTAATTCAGGACGGATCCGTTTGGCTCCGCACGGCCAGGCGGACACCAAAATGACTTTTTTTTCATGTCCGTGGATCCTCCAAAAATCAAGGAAGACCCACGGACGGAAAAACGGTCACGGATCACGGACCTACGGACCCCGTTTTTGCGGACCGTGTAAAAAAACGTTCGTGTGCAGGAGGCCTAAGGTTGATGGCTGCGATATACCTCCTTCCACAAAATATTGATTGAGGGTTGCGATATACATGCTTCCACAAAATACTTATTAAGGGGTTTGATATACTTTCTTCCTCAAAATACTGTTTGAGGGTTGCGATATACCTGCTTCCAAAAAATACTGATTATGGGGTTTAATATACTTGCTTCTACAAAATGTTGATTGAGGTCTACGATATACCTGCTTTCGTAAAATACTGATTAAGAGGTTTGATATTCCTGCTTCCACAAAATACTGATTGAGGGCTGCAATATACCTGCTTCTACAAAATACTGATTAAAAGGTTCGATATACCTGTTTCCACAAAATATTAATTGAGGCCTGCGATATACCTGCTTCTACAAATTATTGATTAATGGGTTTAATATACCTTTTTCCACAAAATAATGATTGAAGGCTACGATATACCTTTTTCTACAAAATAATGAGTAAGGGGTTTGAAATACCTGCTACCACATAATAGAGAATGAGGGCTACAAGATTCCTGCTTTCACAAAATACTGATTAAGGGGTTCGATATACTTGTTTCCACCAAATATTGATTGAGGCCTGCGAGATACCCGCTTTCACACAAAACTGATTAAGTTGTTCTATATACCTGCTTCTACCAAATATTAATTTAGGCCTGCTATATGCCTGTTTCCAAAAAATACTAACTAAGGGGTTCTATATACATGTTTCCACCAAATATTGATTCAAGGGTGCGATTTTCCTGCTTACACAAAATTCTGATTAAGGGATTTGAAATACCTGTCATGGAACCATGAACCAGACGTACAACAAGAGATAAGTGGAAATAAGAAGGCTTTATTGAAAATCAAGCTGTGAGGCAAAAGTCCAAACGGATGGCTAAACCGAAGCAGGGTCTTGCGAAGCCAGAGGTCAGGAACCAGAAGGGTAGTCAGACGAAGCCTGGATCAGGAACCAGCAGGGTAGTCAGACGAAGCCTGGATCAGGAACCAGCAGGGTAGTCAGACGAAGCCAGGATCAGGAACCAGAAGCAGCAGCAGTCTTAGAAGCATGTGAACACAGGAGGACCAAGCAAGGAACTGAAGCCACAGACCTCCTATATATATGAGCTAGGCATCCAGCTCCTCCCAGTGGGAAGGAGAAGCCGCAGGGTGGGAGGCTACAAGAAACCCAGAAACCAAGATGGCCGCCAGCACATGTCAAACGAAGGAGAACAGCAAGAAGGTAAGACCATGACAGTACCTCCCCCTCAAGGGCCCCTCCTCCGCGGAGTAAAGAACGGTTTCTGAGGGAAGCGTGTGAGGGAGGCTCGGAGCAAGGCAGGAGCATGGACATCTGCGGAGGGAACCCAGGAACGCTCCTCTGGACCATAACCACGCCAATGGACCAAAAACTGCACCCGACCGCGGACCAGGCGTGAGTCCAGGATATTGCTCACCTCATACTCCTCACGATTGCCCACTTGGACCGGACGAGGCCGAGGAACCGAGGAAGTGAAACGATTACACACCAGTGGCTTCAACAGGGAGACATGAAACACGTTGGAGATCCGCATGCCAGGAGGAAGCGCAAGGGCATAGGCTACCGGGTTTACCCTGCGAAGCACTCGGAAGGGACCAACAAAGTGAGGCGCCAGCTTGGGAGTGGGCACTCGAAGGTTGAGGTTGCGGGTGGACAACCATACGCGGTCTCCGACCTGGTAGGAAGGAGCGGGCGCTCGTCTGCGATCAGCCTGGAGTCTCTGGCGCTGCGCAGAGACCTCAAGGGACATCTGGATCTGTACCCAAGAAGCACGTAGGACGGAAAGGTGATCCTCCACAGCCGGAATATCCTGGGGAGAGAATACCTCCGGTAACACGGCAGGTTGGAACCCATAATTGGCCATGAAGGGAGACGTCCCAGAGGAAGAGTTCACCGCCGTGTTCCTGGCAAACTCAGCCCAAGGCAGGAGGTCAACCCAATTGTCTTGGTGATCGGAGACATAGCAACGAAGGAATTGCTCCAAGGCCTGATTGGATCGTTCTGCGGCCCCATTGGACTGAGGGTGGTAGGCCGAGGAGAAAGAGAGATGAATCCCCAACTGGGAGCAAAAGGAGCGCCAGAACCTGGACACAAACTGACTCCCCCGATCCGACACAATCTCCTTGGGCAAACCGTGCAACCAGAAGACCTCCCTGGCAAAAATCGTGGCCAACTCTCGTGCAGAGGGTAACTTCTTGAGAGGAACACAGTGGCACATTTTGGAAAATCAATCCACAATCATGAGAATAACCGTATGGCCTCGGGATGCAGGGAGGTCCACAATGAAATCCATCCCCAGGTGTGACCATGGACGCTCCACGGTGGCTATGGGTTGCAAAAGGCCCAACGGACGGTGCCGAGGGGATTTACTCTAGGCACAAACGGAGCATGCCGCTACATATGTGGCGATGTCGGAACGTAGAGAAGGCCACCAGAACAGACGTGAAACAGCCCATGACAGCTGATTCTTTCCAGGATGCCCCGCGGCCTTGGAGTTATGGTAGGTTCGCAACAACCGAGTGCGCAACTCCTCAGGCACAAAACATCTGCCGTTGGGTCTCCCAGAGGGAGCACCAGATTGAGCCGCCAAAATCTGCTCACCCAGGGGAGAGGTCAGGCTGGTGCGAATGGCGGCCAGGATCTGATTCGGAGGTATGACCGAAGTCGGAATCGACTCCTCCCCGGACAGCTCGGAGTACTGCCGTGATAAGGCATCCGCTCTGATGTTCTTGGAACCGGGTAGGTAGGAGACCACGTAATTAAAACGTGACAAGAACAGAGCCCATCTGGCCTGACGTGGTGTCAATCTCTTGGCCTCAGAGAGGTAGGTCAGATTCTTGTGGTCCATCAGGATGAGAACCGGAACCACTGAGCCCTCGAGCAAGTGCCTCCATTTTTTAAGGGCCTGCAAGATGGCCAATAACTCCCTGTCACCAATCTGATAGTTGCACTCCGCGGAAGACAGTTTCCGGGAGTAAAACCCACAAGGAAGCAGAGGGCCCTCTGGTGTTCTACGCTGAGACAGAAGGGCGCCTACTCCCGTCTCAGACGCGTCCACCTCGAGGACAAAAGGCAACCCAGGGTTGGGATGCGACAGAATCGGAGCCGACACAAAGGCGGACTTTAGAGCCTCAAAAGCTCGGATGGCCTCGAGCGGCCAGACCTGGGGATTACTGCCCTTCCTGGTCAGATCCGTGAGAGGCTTGGCTAGCATGGAAAAGTCCCTGATGAACTTCCGATAATAATTGGCGAAGCCCAAAAAGCGCTGCAGGGCACGAAGACCACTGGGCTGGGGCCACTGTAAGACAGCCGAAACCTTCTCAGGATCCATGGAGAACCCCTCAGCGGAAATGATGTAACCTAAGAAGGTTACCTGGGATCGGTGAAATTCGCATTTCTCAAGCTTACCGAACAGCTTGTTCTCTCGTAATCGTTGCAACACTCGTCTGACATCCAGAATGTGGGCCTCCATGGATTCAGAATATACCAAGATGTCATCCAAATAGACCACCACACACTGCTGCAACAGGTCACGGAAAACATCGTTGATGAATTCCTGGAAGACTGCGCGCGCATTGCACAACCCAAAGGGCATAACCAAGGATTCATAATGACCGGTCCTGGTGTTAAACGCGGTCTTCCACTCATCGCCCGCCTTGATCCTTACCAGGTTATATGCCGCCCTCAGGTCGAGTTTGGTAAAGACCGTGGCCCCTTTGAGGCGATCGAACAGCTCGGAAATCAAGGGTATCGGGTAAGCGTTCTTGATCGTGATGCGATTGAGAACCCTGTAATCGATGCAAGGCCTCAACTCACCGCCCTTCTTTTTCACAAAGAAAAATCCAGCCCCTGCCGGGGACGAGGATTTGCGAATGTGTCCGCGTGAAAGCGCCTCCCTCACGTACTCCTCCATGGCCTCATTCTCCGCTACCGACAGTGGATAGACTTTGCCACGAGGAGGAACGGCACCAGATTGTAACTCTATGGCACAATCGTATGGGCGGTGCGGAGGTAGGGCAACCGCACGCACCTTATCGAATACATCCCGGTACTCCTCGTATTCAGGAGGCAACAGAGAGTCCGAGGAAGTACACAGCAACTTGACAGACCCATGGATGCAACTAGCCCCACACTGCGGTGACCACGAGAGGATCTCGGCCGATCTCCAATCGAAAGTCGGATTATGCTTCTGGAGCCAGGGGTACCCCAAGACCACCGAGTAGTGTGGAGACGAAATAACCTGGAGACAGACCGACTCTCTGTGAACGGCACCAATGGCCATCCCCACTGGAAGGGTCTCATGAGTCACGTGTGGCGGCAGAAGGGGTCTGCCGTCTATCGCCTCAAGAGCCAGTGGGGAACCTCGAGGCTGCAGAGGAATGGAATTGGCGGCAGCGAACACACTATCAATGAACAAACCACCAGCACCAGAGTCCACCAATGCCTGGGTCGTCACCGAGCCCCCGACCCAGGAGAGGACAACAGTAATCAGTGGTTTGTCAACACGGGAAACCGGGGACGAGGAGACTCCACCCAAGATCTGCCCCCGACAGGATCTCAGGTGCGAGCGTTTCCCGGACGGTTCGGGCATGCCAACCGAAAATGCCCACCGAGACCACAGTACATGCATCGGCCCTCGCGTCTCCGGAGTGCCCTCTCCCCCTCGGACAGGCGAGCAAACCCCAGCTGCATGGGTTCACCCCCAGACAAGTCATCCCCAGGAGGCGTGGGAGGAGAGGGAGGCACGGGTGGGACAGCAAACGTAGGCGCCAATCTGTTAGAAGACCTCCGCAGGCTCTCCTTAAAGGAAGGTCTCTCCCTGAGTCTGGTGTCAATCAAAATCAGGAAAGAAATAAGAGACTCGAGCTCCACTGGTAGGTCCTTAGCTGCAACCTCATCCTTCAAGGCATCCGAGAGACCATGAGAGAAAGCAGCGACCAGAGCCTCATTGTGCTGTTAAGTGTTTCTAGATGTTCTGGCTTCCAAATGATATCCTCAAAGCTGTGAACCAATTTGGCTAACATTTGGAGTCGTTTTTTGTTTTTTTTTAACATACTACGATTAATGCAGAGTTTATTGTGAGCGTATGCCTGGTCTAATAAAGTGGACCATAGCAGCTCAGTGGATTTGTAAGTGGTAGGGATGATGGGGTTGTATGTGCTATGTTTGCTGAGGTGTTGCAGTGTGGTGAAATTCATACTCACTTTTTAACGAGAGGCCATCTTCATTGGTGTCATTGATCGTACTGTGATAGTCCTTCTCCCGACCAGCCAGACGAATTCTGCTTCAATTATGATAGTTCTCTCTTCAGTGGTGTATGTGATGACTTCTCTCCAATTGGCATGTAAGGGAATCAGAAAATATTAGTACATAAAGATAAGAAAAGATTTTAGATTCTGTGCTGTAGAGTTTGCTCTGTGTCTAGTTCTGATCAAGGAAAACCGCTTTACCTGTCCGAACTATCAGGCTATGGACGCTCAGAATCCACTGACCGCGTCCCTCCCACCTGACTAGTTCACAGCGTAATCGATTCTTCTCACCAAAACCAAACACAGATACAAATTCCTAGCAGTGGGCCTGGCTCGCCAATGTTGAAGGGGATATTAATTATTGATATTTATGCGAATCTCAATAATTAATATTCATAAATAGGCGTGAATCGTCTTGTGATAACTCCGCCTATTTATGCCTGAATTAACAACAAATCACTGCTGATTGCCTTACGCTAATCACCAAACTACCCTAACTGCATGCGCCTTACTGACTACCGCTAGTAATCACACGTTACACAATAGGTATAAATGACACAGTATTTATTAATCCTTACAGAATACACTAATAATCCAGTGTCAACAATATACTACATCTATTGCGGAGACTCCTTACTAATACCAAGGAATATATATGTTTAAAACTATATATATCTATATCAAGGGGATAGATATATATTGTTATAACAGCGCACAACAATAAGTACACATACTAATACAATACACTAATACGGTTCTAACTACACTAATACAGTCCCAACTCCTCCCCCAACTCCTCCCCCAAATCTATCGATAATTAATGGCAATACACATTCATACACTTTACCAGTAGCCCACCCAATCCTGACAATATGCTATCCCTACAGGGAATAACCAGGGGTTATTACGGACACTGTACCGCTGGGGTAAGCAGGACAGCCGTGACGGGGTAGAGACATCGGGGAACAGGGGATATGATGGAACACAGGGGATAAAATATAGGGGGACTCGGGACAGGGGAAGGTAGGGGTAACCAGGGGTACAGGGGGTGAGGGTATACAACAGGGGAAGGTAATTTGGGATATAGTATGGGGGGAAGTAAGGGTATTGTATGGGGGGAATAAGGAATAAGAGTTATTGAATTGTATGGGGGAAATAAGGGGTTAATGATATAGGGGGTGATATATATATTATAGGGTATAGGGGTAGATAGGGGGGTGATATAGGGTTCGTTGGGGGAATAGGGTATAGGGGTAGATAAGGGGGTGATATAGGGTTAATAATATCGTTGGTGGTATAGGGTATAGCAGGGTTTTAAGGATACTTATTGTCTTTTGCTCGTTGTCCAGGGGGGCTCATTTGTCCAGGAATGATCCTCTCCAGCTGGGCTCGTGGTCCGGACTGCCTCAGTGTAGCGCCGCCGGACTATTTAAGTTTGGCGGCGCTCGCTCCCGAGGCAGTCCGTCCTGCGGCGCGCATGCCTTTTGAGGTCACCAGAGGCTGGACATAATTGTCCAGCCATCTGGTGACCTTCTCGTCCCCTGCAGGGATGCAGGAGGAGGGGGGGGCCACATCTTGTCCTTATACTATATGTGTTTGAATGCTTGGGGCACATCCATACACATACTGTTTAAGGTGTTTGATATACAGTAGCTGCTTTCACCAAATATTGATTGAGGGGTACGATATACCTGCTCCCACAAAATACTGATTATGCGGTTCTATATACCTGTTTCCACCAAATATTGATTGAAGGGTGCAATATACCTGTTTCCACAAAAATTTTATTAAGGGGTTTGAAATACCTGCTTCCACCAAATATTGATTGAGGCCTGCAGTAAACCTGCTTCCACAAAATACCGATTAAGGGGTTTGATATACTTGCTTCCTCAAAATACTGTTCGAGGGTTGCGATATAACCTGCTTCCACAAAATACTGATTATGGGGTTTGATATACTTGCTTCCAAAAAATATTGATTGAGGTCTACGATATACCTGCTTTCATAAAATACTGATTAAGAGGTTTGATATTCCTGCTTCCACAAAATACTGATTGAGGGCTGCGATATACCTGCTTCTATAAAATGCTGATTAAAAGGTTCAATATACCTGTTTCCACAAAATATTAATTGAGGCCTGCGATATACCTGCTTCTACAAATTATTGATTAATGGGTTTATTATACCTTTTTCCACAAAATAATGATTGAAGGCTACGATATACCTGTTTCTACAAAATAATGAATAAGGGGTTTGATATACCTGCTACCACATAATAGTGAATGAGGGCTACGAGATTCCTGCTTTCACAAAATACTGATTAAGGGGTTCGATATACTTGTTTCCACCAAATATTGATTGAGGCCTGCGAGATACCTGCTTTCACACAATACCGATTAAGTTGTTCTATATACCTGCTTCCACCAAATATTAATTTAGGCCTGCTATATACCTGTTTCTAAAAAATACTAATTAAGGGGTTCTATATACATGTTTCCACCAAATATTGATTTAGGGGTGCGATTTTCCTGCTTACACAAAATTCTGATTAAGGGGTTTAAAGACCTGCTTCCACCAAATATTGATTGAGGCCTGCGATAAACCTGCTTCCACAAAATAACAATTAAGGGGTTTGATATACCTGGTTCCACAAAAAAATTAGTGAGGGCTACGATACACCTGCTTCCACAAAATACTGGACAAAAGGTTCGATATACCTGTTTCCACCAAATATTGATTGAAGCCTAGAATATACCTGCTTCCACAAAATACTGATTAAGGTTGATGGCTGCGATATACCTCCTTCCATAAAATATTGATTGAGGGTTGCGATATACATGCTTCCACAAAATACTTATTAAGGGGTTTGATATACTTTCTTCCTCAAAATACTGTTTGAGGGTTGCGATATACCTGCTTCCAAAAAATACTGATTATAGGGTTTAATATACTTGCTTCTACAAAATGTTGATTGAGGTCTACGATATACCTGCTTTCGTAAAATACTGATTAAGAGGTTTGATATTCCTGCTTCCACAAAATACTGATTGAGGGCTGCAATATACCTGCTTCTACAAAATACTGATTAAAAGGTTCGATATACCTGTTTCCACAAAATATTAATTGAGGCCTGCGATATACCTGCTTCTACAAATTATTGATTAATGGGTTTAATATACCTTTTTCCACAAAATAATGATTGAAGGCTACGATATACCTTTTTCTACAAAATAATGAATAAGGGGTTTGAAATACCTGCTACCACATAATAGAGAATGAGGGCTACAAGATTCCTGCTTTCACAAAATACTGATTAAGGGGTTCGATATACTTGTTTCCACCAAATATTGATTGAGGCCTGCGAGATACCCGCTTTCACACAAAACTGATTAAGTTGTTCTATATACCTGCTTCTACCAAATATTAATTTAGGCCTGCTATATGCCTGTTTCCAAAAAATACTAACTAAGGGGTTCTATATACATGTTTCCACCAAATATTGATTCAAGGGTGCGATTTTCCTGCTTACACAAAATTCTGATTAAGGGATTTGAAATACCTGTCATGGAACCATGAACCAGACGTACAACAAGAGATAAGTGGAAATAAGAAGGCTTTATTGAAAATCAAGCTGTGAGGCAAAAGTCCAAACGGATGGCTAAACCGAAGCAGGGTCTTGCGAAGCCAGAGGTCAGGAACCAGAAGGGTAGTCAGACGAAGCCTGGATCAGGAACCAGCAGGGTAGTCAGACGAAGCCTGGATCAGGAACCAGCAGGGTAGTCAGACGAAGCCAGGATCAGGAACCAGAAGCAGCAGCAGTCTTAGAAGCATGTGAACACAGGAGGACCAAGCAAGGAACTGAAGCCACAGACCTCCTATATATATGAGCAGGCATCCAGCTCCTCCCAGTGGGAAGGAGAAGCCGCAGGGTGGGAGGCTACAAGAAACCCAGAAACCAAGATGGCCGCCAGCACATGTCAAACGAAGGAGAACAGCAAGAAGGTAAGACCAT
Organism: Bufo gargarizans; assembly: GCF_014858855.1. Classification (NCBI taxonomy): domain Eukaryota; kingdom Metazoa; phylum Chordata; class Amphibia; order Anura; family Bufonidae; genus Bufo; species Bufo gargarizans. The sequence goes on from NC_058084.1 coordinate 219,858,262, forward strand.
GACAGTACCTCCCCCTCAAGGGCCCCTCCTCCGCGGAGTAAAGAACGGTTTCTGAGGGAAGCGTGTGTGGGAGGCTCGGAGCAAGGCAGGAGCATGGACATCTGCGGAGGGAACCCAGGAACGCTCCTCTGGACCATAACCACGCCAATGGACCAAAAACTGCACCCGACCGCGGACCAGGCGTGAGTCCAGGATATTGCTCACCTCATACTCCTCACGATTGCCCACTTGGACCGGACGAGGCCGAGGAACCGAGGAAGTGAAACGATTACACACCAGTGGCTTCAACAGGGAGACATGAAACACGTTGGAGATCCGCATGCCAGGAGGAAGCGCAAGGGCATAGGCTACCGGGTTTACCCTGCGAAGCACTCGGAAGGGACCAACAAAGTGAGGCGCCAGCTTGGGAGTGGGCACTCGAAGGTTGAGGTTGCGGGTGGACAACCATACGCGGTCTCCGACCTGGTAGGAAGGAGCGGGCGCTCGTCTGCGATCAGCCTGGAGTCTCTGGCGCTGCGCAGAGACCTCAAGGGACCTCTGGATCTGTACCCAAGAAGCACGTAGGACGGAAAGGTGATCCTCCACAGCCGGAATATCCTGGGGAGAGAATACCTCCGGTAACACGGCAGGTTGGAACCCATAATTGGCCATGAAGGGAGACGTCCCAGAGGAAGAGTTCACCGCCGTGTTCCTGGCAAACTCAGCCCAAGGCAGGAGGTCAACCCAATTGTCTTGGTGATCGGAGACATAGCAACGAAGGAATTGCTCCAAGGCCTGATTGGATCGTTCTGCGGCCCCATTGGACTGAGGGTGGTAGGCCGAGGAGAAAGAGAGATGAATCCCCAACTGGGAGCAAAAGGAGCGCCAGAACCTGGACACAAACTGACTCCCCCGATCCGACACAATCTCCTTGGGCAAACCGTGCAACCAGAAGACCTCCCTGGCAAAAATCGTGGCCAACTCTCGTGCAGAGGGTAACTTCTTGAGAGGAACACAGTGGCACATTTTGGAAAATCAATCCACAATCATGAGAATGACCGTATGGCCTCGGGATGCAGGGAGGTCCACAATGAAATCCATCCCCAGGTGTGACCATGGACGCTCCCCGGTGGCTATGGGTTGCAAAAGGCCCAACGGACGGTGCCGAGGGGATTTACTCTAGGCACAAACGGAGCATGCCGCTACATATGCGGCGATGTCGGAACGTAGAGAAGGCCACCAGAACAGACGTGAAACAGCCCATGACAGCTGATTCTTTCCAGGATGCCCCGCGGCCTTGGAGTTATGGTAGGTTCGCAACAACCGAGTGCGCAACTCCTCAGGCACAAAACATCTGCCGTTGGGTCTCCCAGAGGGAGCACCAGATTGAGCCGCCAAAATCTGCTCACCCAGGGGAGAGGTCAGGCTGGTGCGAATGGCGGCCAGGATCTGATTCGGAGGTATGACCGAAGTCGGAATCGACTCCTCCCCGGACAGCTCGGAGTACTGCCGTGATAAGGCATCTGCTCTGATGTTCTTGGAACCGGGTAGGTAGGAGACCACGTAATTAAAACGTGACAAGAACAGAGCCCATCTGGCCTGACGTGGTGTCAATCTCTTGGCCTCAGAGAGGTAGGTCAGATTCTTGTGGTCCGTCAGGATGAGAACCGGAACCACCGAGCCCTCGAGCAAGTGCCTCCATTCTTTAAGGGCCTGCACGATGGCCAATAACTCCCTGTCACCAATCTGATAGTTGCACTCCGCGGAAGACAGTTTCCGGGAGTAAAACCCACAAGGAAGCAGAGGGACCCTCTGGTGTTCTACGCTGAGACAGAAGGGCGCCTACTCCCGTCTCAGACGCGTCCACCTCGAGGACAAAAGGCAACCCAGGGTTGGGATGCGACAGAATCGGAGCCGACACAAAGGCGGACTTTAGAGCCTCAAAAGCTCGGATGGCCTCGAGCGGCCAGACCTGGGGATTACTGCCCTTCCTGGTCAGATCCGTGAGAGGCTTGGCTAGCATGGAAAAGTCCCTGATGAACTTCCGATAATAATTGGCGAAGCCCAAAAAGCGCTGCAGGGCACGAAGACCACTGGGCTGGGGCCACTGTAAGACAGCCGAAACCTTCTCAGGATCCATGGAGAACCCCTCAGCGGAAATGATGTAACCTAAGAAGGTTACCTGGGATCGGTGAAATTCGCATTTCTCAAGCTTACCGAACAGCTTGTTCTCTCGTAATCGTTGCAACACTCGTCTGACATCCAGAATGTGGGCCTCCATGGATTCAGAATATACCAAGATGTCATCCAAATAGACCACCACACACTGCTGCAACAGGTCACGGAAAACATCGTTGATGAATTCCTGGAAGACTGCGGGCGCATTGCACAACCCAAAGGGCATAACCAAGGATTCATAATGACCGGTCCTGGTGTTAAACGCGGTCTTCC